>NC_088422.1:18405136-18762636 GCF_034236695.1 Oncorhynchus nerka | reverse complement strand
GGTCACCAACCTTTTCTGAGTTAAAATGCAAGCAGAGATCTACAACTCAGATTGTTATTTTGTATTACTTAAAAAATGTAGGCCTATGCAAAATTAACCAATTAAAAACAGTACTGTAGCAATGAGGTTTGTGCAGTAAGCTAAATGCCCAATACATTATCACCTCATATTTGCTTTGCTTGAATTGCCTTGCTAATGCATTGTAGTTTGGGCCATTTAAAAATAATGTATTTCAAAATTTGAGGTAGTCTATATGATCACACTGGTAATAGATCCATTGTTGTATTACTTGTGAGGCACAGCTGAGTGAGCATACATTTAAATAATATTGGCTATTATTTGTATTTTACTGGGCTGATAGTGCCTGCATCTGATGGTCAGTCTCAGTGGAGGGAGAGAGCAGCAGACTGAGGGTCCGCCTCTCAACATTCCTCCTGCTCTCTTGTTCCTCCACTGACATTGACCAAAAAAGGTACACAGTCTCTAGTTGACTGTGAAACTCGAGAAAGTGAAATATTAAAAAAGACCCAAGCCGCTAATAACAACAATACAAGCCTATAGATACGCTTTCCTACTCATTCATTACTGCTGCAGTGCTTGTTGTTGTGCTGAGTGGCTTATAAAAGTGTTGAATATACTGAGCCATACGATTGGCCAGCAGTAGGCCTATAGTGCGCTTGATTTCCTCTCTGGGCCTGCTGGGAAGGCAGAGTTTGTACCTTCAGACACATGAAATGGTTAAAAATGGCAAACGTTCACCTACATGGTATGCAGGACAGCTGAATCGGGTGCACCTACCGCCAACAGCACAATACATTTTTTTGCAGAGATGTTTGGCAATCGACTTGGAATATCTTGGAGATTGGTGACTACTACTCTACAAAGTTGAGTGAAGTTCAATCTGTGCTTCTCTCTGTGGGCTGATATATCTGTATGGCATTCCCAGGGGAGCTGCGCAGCAGTCTCTGGGCTACAGCTTAGAGCCAACATTGGTGTCCACATACCTTTGTATATATACTATATTGTGTATTTCAGGATGTTGTGTATCCCTGGAAATAATCAGAATTCATGTAAACATAACAGTTTGGAAAACATAGCTTATCCCCATTAAATGATCTGATCCCAGGCATGGGGTAAGTTGTGCATAGGGACAGTGTAAATTTGGAGGTCAAAGTTTAATTCATGGAATGGGGGTGTGGTGTATTATAGTATATCTTAAATGTATGCCTATGTGACCAATGTGAAATGGCTAGCTAGTTAGCGGTGGTGCACGCTAATAGTGTTTCAGTCGGTGACGTCACTCGCTCTGAGACCTAGAAGTAGTTGTTCCCCGTGGCTTTTGTGGCGAGATGGGTAACGATGCTTTGTGAGTGACTGTGGTTGATGTGTGCAGAGGGTCCCTGGTTCAAGCCCAGGTTGGGGTGAGGAGAGGGACGGAAGCTATACTGTTAAATTGATGCTGTTGACCTGGTTCACTGGTTGCTGCGGAAAACGGTGAGGTCAAAAGGGGGGTGAGTGTGACCGATGTGAAATGGCTAGCTAGTTAGCGGTGGTGCGCTCTAATTGTGTTTCAGTTGGTGACTTCACTCACTCTGAGACCTAGAAGTAGTTGTTCCCCTTGCAAGGGCCTTGTCTTTTGTGGAGTGATGGGTAACGATGCTTAGTGGGTGTCAGTTGTTGATGTGTGCAGAGGGTCCCTGGTTCAAGCCCAGGTTGGGGCGAGGAGAGGGACGGAAGCTATACTGTTACACCTACATTCTGATATTGATCTCTCTGTTCAATATCACTTACCCTTCCATTTCTTGACCAGTTGTCTGAGACAGGGATGTTGTTTTGATGTGCCAATTCGTAGGCATGTTCTCCGCATTTGAGACTACTAAGTAAATTTTGTCAAATGAAACTGGTCAACAAGATTCTTGATATGTTTAGAATGCACAGTCTCCATGTCATCAGATAAGACCTTGTGTGCCTCTGCCATCTCTTTCACACGGGTACATGGTGGTTTCATTTTTAGCCAATATACCTATTCAGTGTCATTTATTCTATTGCTTCATCACTTGCTGCTGCTGGAATGGACTTTTCCCTTCTCTCACTTCATTTGCTGTTCTATCAAGAACCTCATGGGGGGCTAGACTCCTGCTTGTTTTACGTTGATATACACGGGGCATGATGATGCCTGCTCTATAACAATGAAAATGCAATATCTTGAGTTCATATGCATTATACATTGCAAAAATACTAAGCATATTACGCATAAAATGGACAAAATGTAATCTTAATTTTATGGGGTATTGTGGCCATTGGCTCAACTGACCCCAAGGCAAACATTTTGACTATATTAGCCCACACAGCTACATGGATAAACTTTCATGCTAATTTTAGGAGTGTATAGAGACCCCAACTGATGTATAAAACAATCTTAAAACTAGCTACTTTGGTTTAGACACAAGCATCATGAAACCTCTAACGCAATACATTCATTTGACTTGGTGAAAATCTGTGTTTTGGATTTAACTTGCTTACCACTTTTCCCATGTGGTTTCTTCCTTTACAGACTCCATGACATTATGACCTCTTCTTTAATATTTGGTCACATGATTAATTTTGTGTCTGGTTTCCTAGAAACAAGAGGTGGCTGAACTAACCCTTTGGCTCAACTTACCCCACTCTTCCCTACAACGCGCGCTCACACACACACACACACACACACACACACACACACACACACACACACACACACACACACACACACACACACACACACACACACCACACACACACACACACACATACATACATCCAGGCACACCACTGGAGTTCATAACATGCACCTAGTAATATGGCTGACATTAATCTTTAAAGTGGATGGAGGGAAAATTGCTTGGGCTTGCTGCTGACCCAGTCCCCTTGGGATAGCTAACCCATTGAACTGACAGAGTCTGAGACTTCACGACTAAGGCCTTCTTACCCTGGATTTGTTTGCATGCAAAATCACTATTGTTCAAAGATGTGCAGCAAGGGCAGTAAACCGCAATGACATGTTTTTTTCCAGCCTTAACCATCACTGCTCTTTCCCATTAACAATGAATGGTGATGATTGGGTCCAAGATTAAAATAGTTAAAGTGAAATTGGATGGGAACTTATTTCAGAGAGAGACATGTGGTAAACATGACGAATTTTCCTGTATCAGCACCCATGGGTCCTGAAATGCAAGCTCATTTATGAGGTCCATATTTGTAGGATATGTGGGGTTTGATATGTCCTCCTGCCTTCCCTTGATGTTGCCGTTTCTCAAATATCAGCATCTTATTTACGGTTTCTTAGCAATGAGTTTTAATTCAAGTTTAATATCTTTATGCCAATGATTTTACTATTTTTGGGAAACTTGTCATTAACATTACAATATGACAAATTATGTTTGAATACAATTAATCTACTCCTATAGCAAATAATGTTGGTATTTCAACGCTTGCAAAAAGAGAAAATGAACCTTTGCATTTACAGTTCTTCCTACATGTTCTTCTTACATTTGGTTCACCTTCCCTTTCAGCTATTTTCCTGTATTTACTTTTAAAAATTCTAATGAAGTTTTAATGTCATGTGTAATCCGTTACATGTAAGGGATTACAAAAAAACAGTAACTATAATTGGTTACGTTACCAGCAAATATTGGAATCAGATTACAGACACTTTTGAAAAACTAGACGATTACTTAAATGATTACTTTTAAAATCAGAAAGGATGTTTGTGAAAAAAAATCTTTGACACTACTCTGTTTTCATAATGACGTTCAATTCAGCATTGAAAAAAGGCGCAAGTTTAAATTTGTTCAACGTGAGCGAGTCTGACCATAAGTCAGAGACCACAATGATGACACATTTGATGGATCACGGGAAAAGAGCAGGAATAGGCTTTTGTAGGCTGCAGTCCAAGCTATGTCTAAAAATGATCCAATTTGAATAAATCAAAATCAAATCAAATTGTATTCGTCACAAGCGCTGAATACAACAGGTGTAGACCTTACAGTGAAATGCTTACTTACAAGCCCCTAACCAACAATGCAGTTTAAAAAATACGAATAAGAATAAGAAATAAAAGGAACAAGTAATTAAAGAGCAGCAGTAAAGTAACAATAGCGAGACTATATATGGGGGGTACCGGTACAGAGTCAATATGCAGGGGAACCGGTTAGTCGAGGTAATTGAGGTAATAGGTACATGTAGGTAAAGTTATTAGTAACTACGGATAGATAATAACAGAGAGTAGCAGCGGTGTAAAAGAGGGGGTGGGCAATGCAAATAGTCTGGGTAGCCATTTGATTAGATGTAAGGATGACAGTAGTGGTGTAGTCTACGGCGATACGGATATCACTTATTATTGACATCTACATAGCGCATTGGTGTGAATCACACTGCTGCTCTCTCATTTAGCTATTTGAGCCTTATGGATTGTGGTTGTTGTGGACGGCTGTTCAAAAATCTAAATGTGTATTTGAACCTAATAATGGTTGAATTCAGTGAAGTTTAAGCTGCCTATCAGTCATTGTTTTTGAAACCAGTGGACACCCAGTGAAAAATGCACTCTTGCAACAGCTGCATAGTGCGGATCCCAGCCTATGGAATAAAAGTTAGGCTATTATTGCTATTATTATTATCTAATTCACGCTGAAAAAATAAATACATCCATAGGCCTAACGCACACATGCTCAAACAACTTTTATAGACTTAAACGGGCAATCTGTAGTTGCCACATCCATTTTTTGATATATATACAGTGGGGAGAACAAATATTTGATACACTGCCGATTTTTCAGGTTTTCCTACTTACAAAGCATGTAGAGGTCTGTAATTTTTATCATAGGTACACTTCAACTGTGAGAGACGGAATCTAAAACAAAAATCCAGAAAATCACATTGTATGATTTTCAAGTAATTAATTTGCATTTTATTGCATGACATAAGTATTTGACCACCTACCAACCAGTAAGAATTCTGGCTCTCACAGACCTGTTAGTTTTTCTTTCAGAAGCCCTCCTGTTCTCCACCCATTACCGGTATTAATTGCACCTGCACCTGCACAAGGCTGGGATGGGCTACAGGACAATAGGCAAGCAGCTTGGTGAGAAGGCAACAACTGTTGGCGCAATTATTAGAAAATGGAAGACATTCAAGATGACGGTCAATCACCCTCGGTCTGGGGCTCCATGCAAGATCTCACCTCGTGGGGCATCAATGATCATGAGGAAGGTGAGGGATCAGCCCAGAACTACACGGCAGGACCTGGTCAATGACCTGAAGAGAGCTGGGACCACAGTCTCAAAGAAAACCATTAGTAACACACTACACCGTCATGGATTAAAATCCTGCAGCGCACGCAAGGTCCCCCTGCTCAAGCCAGCGCATGCCCAGGCCCGTCTGAAGTTTGCCAATGACCATCTGGATGATCCAGAGGAGGAATGGGAGAAGGTCATGTGGTCTGATGAGACAAAAATAGAGCTTTTTGGTCTAAACTCCACTCGCCGTGTTTGGAGGAAGAAGTAGGATGAGTACAACCCCAAGAACACCATCCTAACCGTGAAGCATGGAGGAGGAAACATCATTCTTTGGGGATGCTTTTCTGCAA
Source organism: Oncorhynchus nerka (assembly GCF_034236695.1). Taxonomy (NCBI): domain Eukaryota; kingdom Metazoa; phylum Chordata; class Actinopteri; order Salmoniformes; family Salmonidae; genus Oncorhynchus; species Oncorhynchus nerka. Next base: position 18,757,013 of record NC_088422.1, on the reverse strand, counting down.
AGGGGACAGGACGACTGCACCGTATTGAGGGGAGGATGGATGGGGCCATGTATCACGAGATCTTGGCCAACAACCTCCTTCCCTCAGTAAGAGCATTGAAGATGGGTGGTGGCTGGGTCTTCCAGCATGGCAATGACCCGAAACACACAGCCAGGGCAACTAAGGAGTGGCTCCGTAAGAAGTATCTCAAGGTCCTGGAGTGGCCTAGCCAGTCTCCAGACCTTAACCCAATAGAAAATCTTTGGAGGGAGCTGAAAGTCCGTATTGCCCAGCGACAGCCCCGAAACCTGAAGGATCTGGAGAAGGTCTGTATGGAGGAGTGGACCAAAATCCCTGCTGCAGTGTGTGCAAACCTGGTCAAGAACTACAGGAAACATATAATCTCTGTAATTGCAAACAAAGGTTTCTGTACCAAATATGAAGTTCTGCTTTTCTGATGTATCAAATACTTATGTCATGCAATAAAATGCAAATTAATTACTTAAAAATCATACAACGTGATTTTCTGGATTTTTGTTTTAGATTCCGTCTCTCGCAGTTGAAGTGTACCTATGATAAGAATTACAGACCTCTACATGCTTAATTAGTAGGAAAACCTGCAAATTCGGCAGTGTATCAAATACTTGTTCTCCCCACTGTATATATATATATATATATATATATATATATATATACATATATATACAGTATATATCTCCATTGATTCTTGAAGAATATAACTTACAAATGCCTCATAAGCTTTTTTCAACTGTCACACTCCATGATAACTAAAAATATAAGCTAGTTTTACTCCAATGTTAGTAAACATTGTAAATGTAAACAAACACTGTATAGCCTCATAACATGGTTACATTTTTTAATTTGATGTCATGGATGGTCTGTCATGGATGTCCCATCCCTCAGCTTTTCACCAAAACAGAGACGGGGAGGCCCTTTTGTTACTGTTTCATCTGTGGATTTGCTCTTTAAACAGCTGCATATTATCAATATATGAAAGTGTCACCAACAAAAAGCTAAACAATAGGCCTGTAGCAAATGCAGCATATGACATTCATTTTTCACATGTAAATAGCACTTTTCAGTAGTGCTCAAAGCATGCTATTCCATGAGCGCAGCATTTATTTTTCAACTCTAATCAATGAGCACAATCAGTCCTCCATGACAAAAAACTCAAAAACAACAGAGTAGGGCTGGCTAATAAGTCCTTAGTTTTGGGGTCATGCTCAGGTAAAACAATTTGGCTAATATTCCGTATTTCCAAGTCCTATTCTTGAAAATCAAGGGGTATAACATTTATTGGAATGATTGGAATTCTGATTTAATGTAAAGCTATAATTTAATCATATTATTATATGTAGTAGAAAGCGATGGGTTAGAAGAAGTCTACATAACCAACACATAAAGTAAAAGTTAACATCCATATATGGCCAGCTATGTAAACTTTAACATTCATTTATCCTGCAATATATGTGGTTCAATTGGTAACATACTTTTTGTTTTCTTCTAATGCCTCAAAATAACTGAATGTAATCAGATTACGTTATTGTGTTTGGGTAATCCAAAAGTTACGTTACTGATTACAATTTTGGACAGGTAACTGATTACATTTAGAAAATAACCTACCGAACCCTGCATGTGCACGAGTACAGTGAAATGCTTTTCTTGCCAGCTCCAAACCCAACAACGCAGTAATTAACATCGATGTAGCAGTAAAAATAACATAAGGTAGGTAGAACAAAAAAATATAATAAAATAAGAAGAACACGAGAAAGTAAGAAGATATAAAAAGGGTCACTTCCAATACCCTATTTACAATGTGCAGAGACACTGTACTGATAGGGGTAAGGTGAACAGAGTAGCATCAGCGTAAATTAGGATTGTTTTTGAGTGTGTGTGTGTGTGTGTGTATGTAGAGTCAGTATAAATGTGTGTGCATGATAGAGGCCTTTGTGCTTGCCGCTTTAAAGCCGCAGTACACTTTACCCTGCATGTGTGTGTGTGTGTGTGTGTGTGTGTGTGTGTGTGTGTGTGTGTGTGTGTGTGTGAGATGCTGAGGGTGGGTGATTGTGTGTATGTGTGAGATGCTGTGGGTTGGTGAGTGGTTGTGTGTGTGGGTGTGATGCTGTGTGATCAATTCTTCACGAACATGTGTATAAATAATTAATTAGTATGAGTATTTCGGGGGTTTATATGTATGAATCACCCTATGTCCTTGGCATTCCACAGGAAAAAAAGTCCTTCTTTGCCACCCTGTCAACCACGAGACAGAGTGCCACAAACCCACCTGTCAGCAGGCCGTTGCGGCGAGAAGCAGCCAGGCCCATGACTGACCGGGAGCATCTGTGCCTGTGTTGGTGTCAAATGCACTAATGGGAACTGTCAAGCAGTCACATCACTCCTGCTTCCCAGGAGCTAACAATGGCACGTTCAATTTGCCTCTCATCAGGCACATTATAATCACACACACACACAGGCTCTAAGACTCCAGGGCAAATGCTGTGTGTACACAAAAACATGTTACACTACCTTAGGATGGTAGTAATTAAAGGATATATCTCACCTTACTACATCAATGTTGCTGTATTTTACTTGTATTTGTGTCACCTGTCAAACTGAAAAACAAATAAACACACATGTTACTTGAGGGTGTAAAGGATTAATCAGAACAAGTCACCTCTCACATTTTCTGCTGTTCATTTACCCTGAACAGCCTGTAGAGGACAGTATTGCTCAGTCACTCCAGTGAACCCCCTGCTCCTCAGCAGAAGGAAGCATAGTGGGATACAGTAGATCCATTTTCACATCCCATCCTTCAAACCAAACTCCCGGCTGAGCTCACAGGAATCATATCAGTAATTCTGTCTGCGTAATCTTCGATACACTGTGAAACTGAAAGGCAGGAGTCATGCAACCCTGGTGCAACTGCCATGGAAAACAACAATGCACAACTGCCCAGTGACAGACCGTTTGTGGGGTGTCTTCACATGTTACTCTCTCAAACTGTAACTAATTTGTCAAAGCACCCTTGCTTTCCCTCAAAGCACCCTTGCTTTCCCTCTAAGGGCGGCAGGGTAGCCTAGTGGTTAGAGCGTTGGACTAGTAACCGAAAGGTTGCAAGTTCGAATCCCCGAGCTGACAAGGTACAAATCTGTCATTCTGCCCCTGAACAGGCAGTTAACCCATTGTTCCTAGGCCGTCATTGAAAATAAGAATTTGTTCTTAACTGACTTGCCTAGTAAAATAAAGGTAAAATAAATAAAAAATAAGCACCCTTGCTTTCCCTCAAAGGACCCTTGCTTTCCCTCAAAGCACCCTTGCTTTCCCCGTTCCAGAGGAGAAAGATATTCCGGTTAACAAGCGAGAGGGTGGGAATACAGGGAAACATTTCTTCTTGATCTTTTCGGAAGCGTTGTTTGCTCCTCCTGATCGTTCTGAAACATCAACTTCAGTCAATTAGCCATAGCAGTGAGTCAGTTGGATCACTGGGGGGAAAAGCTGGTTGCATGTACTGGCATATAGCCCCTCAACCCCCCTGATGTTTATTTGGGTACTGCATATTCTTAGAAGACATTAAAGATGTTGGATCTTAATTTGACCTATATTGTCTCAGCATAATAATCCTGCAGAAACAGGATTTTAACATTTAGTCCGCCATCTTGCCTGATTGGTGGTTAGGCTATTAGCTAGCCAAAAGTAGGCTACATGGAAAGTGCAATACTGTTAATATAACCCTTTGTTAGTGTGGGTTTTCAGTGAATTTATGTAAATCACAAAACTCATTTGCATTTCCTGCGGTGAAGGAAAATTATCAGCAACAAAAGAGTGATCAAATTAAGATGCCACATCTGTAGATTTAGTCGGAAGCAACTGACAGACAGTCTGGCCGATGTTTAAAGAAGATATAGGTCTGTGAGGTGATATGGTTTCATATCATTTTATATATTGACTGAGAAATTCAATATCGGTAACGTTAGAGAGCAAGCCTCACATCCTTAAATTACAGATCTGGCTATATGCTACAGTCTTGGCAGATCTGTCAACATAATATCTCTTACCATCTCATCTAATGGACTTCCATATCTTCAGACATGAGGTGAAAGCTTTCAGGTTGCTGATGCATGTCTTTTGAGAGCATCAAATGTGACAAAAATACACTAAGATCAGACATGTTTAATATGCAGTGGAATAATTCAGTTGGAGTTGCACACGTTTTTTAATGTAAGAAATTCCAAAGTTTGATGTGATTCAGCACATCAATAAAACTGTTTAATGCTCTCAAACATTTTCCACTAGAGAACATCCAATTTAAACTGGCTAGTGATCAGAACACAGGTCATATTATGTAGTGATACATTCTCAACTTGGTTGACCTACCATAACACTCTTGTTCTGAATACATTTCATACAGGTGTGTTTGTCTCCCCCTCTCCTTGCAGTGTTCTGTAAGTAGTAATCATCCCTTAGTGACCTTGACCTGCAAACAGTACCTTTGTATCTCCATCAATCTGCACTTTATATGCCTTTTATAGCATTGTTACTAGATAACACATTCTTTAACTACTTACCTGATGTTGTGGATGGTTATTTTGGTTAACTTTGATACAATTACATGGTTATTTTGTTGAGATTCATGACATGATCAAAAGTGATAGCTTAGCTTGGCTCTTTTGCTTGACATGTTAGCTACACATAATTTACCTGCTGTTTCCTACTGTCAGACCATGCTAGCTTTGTATTAATGTTACATTGGGTTGGTTGTTTTAGCCAACATAAGATTGCTGATTTTCTGCTTCCAGAGTCTTGATGGTGGGAAGGTGTTTAGCTGCCTGTCAATTTATACTCAGCTCAGTGGTGGTCGATGCCCTTAAGATTAGGGAGGACATGTATTTTTTTATGAGCTTGGCCTTATTTCTATTGTAGCATATTGGATGACTGTCATTCATATTCCAATCCATGCAACTAAAATGAGAGTTTACATCCCATTTTGTTCGGTTTGCTTTCATTTAATAAACATTTTGCAACAGAATTGGAGGAATGATCACCCACACACACAGTTCACTTTCATAGCAGCCAAATACAGCATCATTACTTTTCTCGTTGTTTAATTCCTTTTCGCATCTATGCGCTCTCCTCCTCTCACCCTTTTCCTTCACTTGTGGATTTCAGTGCACAACACAACATCTGTCTGTGACCAGGTGAAAAAACCTCTCCAAGCCAAACCTTCATATCATAAATGCTAACTGCTACACAGCTTACATCGTTGTCATCATATTAGCTAAATTCATAATCAACATAGCTACTAGAGCTAACATGTTAGTAAACCCACAATCCAATCCTTGTGTTCAATCAGACAGTACAGTGTACAGCAAGCAGTTTAGGGACAGTTTGAACTTTACTGGGGTGGGGGGGAGGGGTGTCTAACTTTTTCCCTGGTTTAAATTCCAAATTTTTCAGGTTTTACTATATAATTTCTTCCATATCCATATTTCCTCATCTGCTTGCATGTGCCTCCCATATCAAGGTGTTTTGGTACTCCCGTTTGCATTATGTTTTTCTACATGCTTCCTATACAGTCAACTCTATCCTGCTCTCTATCCATAGTGACAATAGTGGTAGGTGGATCGTTTGACCAGATCTGCAATAGGTTAACTAGCATTCATACCACACATAAAATCATTCCAATCTGCACCAATCTTCCTTATAACTCAACAAGAACCTAGAAGAAGAGCTGATGGGCAGCGGAGAGGCCAGGTCCGTCATTGTGCGTGCAAGAACAGTCAAGACATGAGACACGCAACTCAAAAAGCTCTCTTAATGATCTTGTTTAGGCTATACAAATTTATCAGACTGTATAAAGGATTCCCCTCTTCAATTTTCTCAAAATAGTAAAACACTGAAATAGTGAAAAGGTGGGCAGAGCACGCCCCCATTCACATCGACAGGGCTGTAGTGGAGCAGGTCAAGAGCTTCAAGTTCCTTGGTGTCCACATCACCAACAAACTATTATGGTCCGAACACACCAAGACTGTCATGCACTGATCTGTTTCACCTGTCCTTGTGATTGTCTTCACCCCCCTCCGTTTGCATGCCCCTGTTGCTGTAATAAACATTGTTACTTCAACACAGTCTGCACTTGGTTCTTACCTGAAAAGTTATAGTATGAATTGGCCATGACTGACCCAGCCGACTTGGACCAGCTCCACAACGCCATCTCCTCCCAAGGAGCCACCATTGGTAGGCACGAGGAGTTGCTTCGCGGTCTGATGGAGGTGTTTCAGGCCATGGCCGAATGTCACAACCTAGCTTTAGACGCATTGCGGGAGCAATTCCGTGGATTGCCTACTAGGCAGTCTACCATGACGGTAACCTCCCAGCCCCTCAGTAACCCAGCTGGTAGCAGCGCTGTCACCCCAATTTTCCAGGAACACACTTATCTCCCCCGGAGCGCTACAATGGAGATTCTAGAACCTGCCGGGTCTTTCTCTACCAGTGCTCCCTCGTTTTTGAGCTGCAGCCTTCGTCGTTCCCATCAGACTGCTCGAGGATAGTGTACATCATTATGCTGATGTCCGGGAGGGCACTCGCCTGGGCCACGGCGGTGTGGGAGCAACAATCCGCCGTCTGCCTCAGTCTGGAGGTATTCATGGCGGAGGTGAGAAAAGTTTTTGAGGCACCGGTGACCTGGAGAAAGGCTGCCTGGAGGTCACTCCAGCCTTGTCAGGGCTCCCACAATGTGGCAGACTATGTGGTGGAATATCGCATGCTAGCAGCGCAGGGTGCCTGGAACTCGGAAGCGCTCTTCGACACGTTCCTGCATGGAGTATCGGAGGAAGCAAAGGTCGAGCTTGCAGCAAGGGGAACAACCGATGGAACTCGACTCACTCATTGCTTTGACCATCCGGAGCAATGGATGGTTACGGGAATGTAGGAGGGAGAAGGGGTCTGATTGCGGTCCCAATCGCTCACTCCAGAATCCCACCTTGCATCTGATGGACTCCGGAAGTTCCTGGCGTCTAAGTCCCCATGAGGATTCGAGCTTACTCGAGTTTCTCCAAGAGCCTCCGAAGACTGCCGATTTACCACTTCCCGAGCCGATGCAGCTCGGCAGGGCTAGGCTGTCTCCAGCCTAACGCATACGCAGACTTAACACCCGGAGTTGTCTCCGGTCTCCACTGTCCTTGTGATTGTCTCCACCCCTTCCAGGTGTCGCCCATCTTCCCCATTATCCCCTGTGTATTTATACATGTGTTCTCTGTTTGTCTGTTGCCAATTCGTCTTTTTTGTCAAGTCAACCAGCTTTTTTCTAAATTCCTACGTTTCCCCAGTCTCTCTTTTTATCGCCCTCCTGGTTTTGACCCTTGCCTGTCCTGACTCAGAGCCCGTCTGCCTGACCAATTTGCCTGCCCCTGAGCCTGCCTGCCGTCCTGTACCATTGTCCCTTCTCTGGATTATCAACCCCTGCCTGCCTTGACCTATCATTTGCCTGCCCCTGTTGCTGAAATAAGCATTGTTACTTCAATACAGTCTGCACTTGGGTCTTACCTGAAACATTATCAAGACAGTCGTAAAGAGGGCACGACACCGCCTATTCCCCATCAGGAGATTGAAGAGATTTAGCATGGGTCCTCAGATCCTTAAAAAGTTGAAACTTTAATAATAATAATTGCTTTTTTAAAATCCAAGATGGCGTAGCAGTAAGTCGTTCTGTCGTATTGTCTCTCTGTAAATATCGTCTCTTTTTTGTTTCGTTTTAGATATTTTTCTTCGCATATCTTTAAAAACATTTTGCTAAACCTAAGCTTCCAAATACTCTCCTGCAACCCGCCTCACCCAATGTAGCTACTTTTCCTAAAGTATTTATATTTACTTCGCAACTGAAGCTAACCACCAGCTATGCTAGCGGTCTTCGGCTAACCGGTCATCAGCTAACCTTTAGCTCGGAAAGCTCTCGCCAGTTCGAACAACGCATCGCTAACCAGAGCATAACGGACCTATTTATTTTTTATCCCCGGATTCCCACCGTACACGGAACATTTTCCAGCTGGATCTTCACAACTAGCTATCGAGCTAAACCGCAACAATGGTCGATTACTCCTGGCTAGCGTTTCCACCCACGTAGCTTGAAGCTAACCCGGCCAGACCTCCTGTGCTCCTAGCATACTCCTGGGCTACAATACCTGGACTCACGACCGGTCTATCGATGTCACTGCATTAAGAGGAATAAACAGACTCAACCCACCGCGACGTCCTCCAAAGGCTAACTCTCTAGCCCTCGCTATCTCCTTGCTTGCTAATTCGGCATGCTAACTGCTAGCTTGTTTAACCCAAGTCCGCTAACTACTACCTTGTTTACCCCGGCCTGCTAATCTGTTAGCTTGTTAGCACAGGCCTGCTAACCGTCTGCATCGACGCGTCCCAAACACGCAGTGGCCCATACGTACTTTCTATCTCTTCCCGATTTAAAAAAATTGTTTATACCTTCCGGAAACCTGCCTCACCCAATGTGATACGGAATCGCTATTATTTTTTTAGAACACACTCAAGAACCTCCAGAAGCTAACCAGCTAACTAGCTACAAACTATTTAGTCATTGTTAGTTTCTTAACCTGGATAACACTCGCCAGTCCAGCCCCCCTGCCCCATCCACCGCTGCCCCTGGACTCTGATCACTTGGCTACATAGCTGATGCACGCTGGACTGTCCATTAATCACTGTACTCCATTCTGCTTGTTTGTTTTATCTGTCGGCCCCGTTGCCTAGTCAATGCCATTTTACCTGCTGTTGTTATGCTAGCTGATTAGCTGTTGTCTCACCCACTGTTTTAGCTAGCTTTCCGAATTCAACACCTGTGATTACTGTATGCCTCGCTGTATGTCTCTCTCAAATGTCAATATGCCTTGTATTCTGTTGCTCAGGTTAGTTATCATTGTTTTAGTTCACAATGGAGCCCCTAGTCCCACTCCTCATACCCCTGATACCCCCTTTGTCCCACCTCCCACATATGCGGTGACCTCACCCATTACAACCAGCATGTCCAGAGATAAAACCTCTCTCATCATCACACAGTGCCTGGGCTTACCTCCGCCATACCCGCACCCCACCATACCACTGTCTGCGCATTATGCCCTGAATATATTCTACCATGCCCAGAAACCTGCTCCTCTTATTCTCTGTCCCCAACGCTCTAGGCGACCAGTTTTGATAGCCTTTAGCCGCACCCTCATACTACTCCTTCTCTGTTCCGCGGGTGATGTGGAGGTAAACCCAGGCGCTGCATGTCCCCAGGCACCCTCATTTGTTGACTTGGTTTCATGCATGTCAACATCAGAAGCCTCCTCCCTAAGTTTGTTTTACTCACTGCTTTAGCACACTCTGCTAACCCTGATGTCCTTGCCGTGTCTGAATCCTGGCTCAGGAAGGCCACCAAAAATTCAGAGATTTCCATACCCAACTATAACATCTTCCGTCAAGATAGAACTGCCAAAGGGGGAGGATTTGCAGTCTACTGCAGAGATAGCCTGCAAAGTAATATCATACTTTCCAGGTCCATACCCAAACAGTTCGAACTACTAATTCTGAAAATGACTCTCTCCAGAAATAAGTCTCTCACTGTTGCCGCCTGCTACCGACCCCCCTCAGCTCCCAGCTGTGCCCTGGACACCATTTGCGAACTGATTGCCCCCCATCTAGCTTCAGAGTTTGTTCTGTTAGGTGACCTAAACTGGGATATGCTTAACACCCCGGCAGTCCTACAATCTAAGCTAGATGCCCTCAATCTCACACAAATCATCAAGGAACCCACCAGGTACAACCCTAACTCTGTAAGCAAGGGCACCCTCATAGACGTCATCCTGACCAACTGGCCCTCCACATACACCTCCGCTGTCTTCAACCAGGATCTCAGCGACCACTGCGTCATTGCCTGTATCCGCTACGGTGCCGCAGTCAAACGACCACCCCTCATCACTGTCAAACGCTCCCTAAAACACTTCTGTGAGCAGGCCTTTCTAATCGACCTGGCCCGGGTATCCTGGAAGGACATTGACCTCATCCCGTCAGTTGAGGATGCCTGGTCATTCTTTAAGAGTAACTTCCTCACCATTTTAGATAAGCATGCGCCGTTCAAAAAATGCAGAACTAAGAACAGATACAGCCCTTGGCTCACTCCAGACCTGACTGCCCTCAACCAGCACAAAAACATCCTGTGGCGGACTGCAATAGCATCGAACAGTCCCCGCGATATGCAACTGTTCAGGGAAGTCAGGAACCAATACACGCAGTCAGTCAGGAAAGCTAAGGCCAGCTTCTTCAGGCAGAAGTTTGCATCCTGTAGCTCCAACTCCAAAAAGTTCTGGGACACTGTGAAGTCCATGGAGAACAAGAGCACCTCCTCCCAGCTGCCCACTGCACTGAGGCTAGGGAACACGGTCACCACCGACAAATCCATGATTATCGAAAACTTCAACAAGCATTTCTCAACGGCTGGCCATGCATTCCGCCTGGCTACTCCTACCTCGGCCAACAGCTCCGGCCCCCCCGCAGCTCCTCGCCCAAGCCTCTCCCGGTCCTCCTTTACCCAAATCCAGATAGCAGATGTTCTGAAAGAGCTGCAAAACCTGGACCCGTATAAATCAGCTGGGCTTGACAATCTGGACCCTCTATTTCTGAAACTATCCGCCGCCATTGTCGCAACCCCTATTACCAGCCTGTTCAACCTCTCTTTCATATCGTTTGAGATCCCCAAGGATTGGAAAGCTGCCGCAGTCATCCCCCTCTTCAAAGGGGGAGACACCCTGGACCCAAACTGTTACAGACCTATATCCATCCTGCCCTGCCTATCTAAGGTCTTCGAAAGCCAAGTCAACAAACAGGTCACTGACCATCTCGAATCCCACCCTACCTTCTCCGCTGTGCAATCTGGATTCCGAGCCGGTCACGGGTGCACCTCAGCCACGCTCAAGGTACTAAACGATATTATAACCGCCATCGATAAAAGACAGTACTGTGCAGCCGTCTTCATCGACCTTGCCAAGGCTTTCGACTCTGTCAATCACCATATTCTTATCGGCAGACTCAGTAGCCTCGGTTTTTCGGATGACTGCCTTGCCTGGTTCACCAATTACTTTGCAGACAGAGTTCAGTGTGTCAAATCGGAGGGCATGCTGTCCGGTCCTCTGGCAGTCTCTATGGGGGTGCCACAGGGTTCAATTCTCGGGCCGACTCTTTTCTCTGTATATATCAATGATGTTGCTCTTGCTGCGGGCGATTCCCTGATCCACCTCTACGCAGACGACACCATTCTATATACTTTCGGCCCGTCATTGGACACTGTGCTATCTAACCTCCAAACGAGCTTTAATGCCATACAACACTCCTTCCGTGGCCTCCAACTGCTCTTAAACGCTAGTAAAACCAAATGCATGCTTTTCAACCGATCGCTGCCTGCACCCGCATGCCCGACTAGCATCACCACACTGGATGGTTCCGACCTTGAATATGTGGACACCTATAAGTACCTAGGTGTCTGGCTCAAACATCTCCAATCGAAAATCAAATCAAGAGTCGGCTTTCTATTCCGCAACAAAGCCTCCTTCACTCACGCTGCCAAGCTTACCCTAGTAAAACTGACTATCCTACCGATCCTTGACTTCGGCGATGTCATCTACAAAATTGCTTCCAACACTCTACTCAGCAAACTGGATGCAGTTTATCACAGTGCCATCCGTTTTGTCACTAAAGCACCTTATACTACCCACCACTGCGACTTGTATGCTCTAGTCGGCTGGCCCTCGCTACATATTCGTCGCCAGACCCACTGGCTCCAGGTCATCTACAAGGCCATGCTAGGTAAAGCTCCGCCTTATCTCAGTTCACTGGTCACGATGGCAACACCCATCCGTAGCACGCGCTCCAGCAGGTGTATCTCACTGATCATCCCTAAAGCCAACACCTCATTCGGCCGCCTTTCGTTCCAGTACTCTGCTGCCTGTGACTGGAACGAATTGCAAAAATCGCTGAAGTTGGAGACTTTTATCTCCCTCACCAACTTCAAACATCTGCTATCTGAGCAGCTAACCGATCGCTGCAGCTGTACATAATCTATAGGTAAACAGCCCACCCATTTTCACCTACCTCATCCCCACAGTTTTTATTTATTTACTTTTCTGCTCTTTTGCACACCAATATCTCTACCTGTACATGATCATCTGATCATTTATCACTCCAGTGTTAATCTTCAATATTGTAATTATTCGCCTACCTCCTCATGCCTTTTGCACACATTGTATATAGACTCCCCTTTTCTTCTACTGTGTTATTGACTTGTTAATTGTTTACTCCATGCGTAACTCTGTGTTGTCTGTTCACACTGCTATGCTTTATCTTGGCCAGGTCACAGTTGCAAATGAGAACTTGTTCTCAACTAGCCTACCTGGTTAAATAAATGTGAAATAAAAAATAAAAAATAAAAAACCTCTTGAGTGTAGGGGGCAGTATGTTGATGTTTGGATGAAAAATGTACCCAAATTAAACTTCCTATCTCAGGCCCAGAATATAGAATATGCATATAATTGTCGGATTAGGATAGAAAACACTCTAAAGTTTCCAAAACTGTCAAAAATTTGTCTGTGAGTATAACAGAACTGATATTACAGGCGAAAACCTGAGGAAAACACAGAAGTGTTGTTTTTCCTGAAAGCTCTCTGTTCCATAGACTGCTGTCACTCCATTTAAAGGGATATCAACCAGATGTATTTTCCTATGGTTTCCCCATGGTGTGAACAGTCTTTAGACATAGTTTCAGGCTTTTATTTTGAAAAATGAGCGAAAAAGATCACATCGCGTCATTGTATGGCTGGGTGCTCACAGCGTTTTTCATGTGCAACAGCTTGGAGCAGACATTTCTCTCTATCTCCTATTGAAGAAGCTACAGTCCCGGTTGATATATTATTGATTATATATTGTAAAAACAACCTGAGGATTGATTATAAAAAACGTTTGACATGTTTCTACGAACATTCCGGATACTATTTGAAATTTTCATCTGCAATGTCATGACCGCTCAAACCTGTGGATTTCTGAACATAACGTGCCAACCAAATTGAGGTATTTTGGATATAAAAATAATCTTTATGGAACAAAGGGAACATTAATTGTGTAACTGGGAGTCTGGGAGTGTGGGAGTCTGGGAGTGCAAACATACGAAGATCATCAAAGGTAAGCTGTTTGTAATATTTTGTCTACTGAGAGAGATGTCCTTACATAAACTTTTGGTATGCTTTCGCCGAAAAGGGTTATTGAAATCTGACATGCCAGGTGGATTAACAACAAGCGAAGCTGTGTTTTTCTATATTGCACTTGTGATTTCATGAAAATGTAATATTTTTAGTGCAACCTCAATGGTTGCATCACTTCCTGGTATGGCAACTGTTCGGCATCCGACCGCAAGGCCCTACAGAGGGTAGTGTATACGGCCCAGTATTTCACTGGGACCGAGCTTCCTGCCATCCAGGACCTCTATACAAGGCGGTGTCAGAGGAAGGCCCTAAAAATGGTCAAATACTCCAGCCACCTAGTCATAGACTGTTGTCTCTGCTACTGCATGGCAAGTGATACCGGAGCGCCAATTCTAGGTCTAAAAGGCTCCTTAATGGCTTCTACCCCCAAGCCATAAGACTGCTGAACAGTTGATCAAATGCCTACCCGGACTATTTATATTGCCCCCTCTTTTTATGCTGCTGCTACTCGCTGTTTATTATCTATGTCACTTTACCTCTACCTACATGTGCATATTACCTCAATTACCTCGACTAAGCTGTACCCACGCACATTGACTCGGTACGGGTACCCCCTGTATATAGCCTCGTTATTGTTGTTTTATTGTGTCACTTTCTTTTATACTTTAGTTTATTTAGTCATTCTTATTGTTCTGCATTGTTGGTTAAGGGCTTGTAAGTAAGCTTTTCACGGTAAGGTCTATCTATACCTGTTGTATTCGGCACATGTAACAAATACAATTTGATTTGAATTGGTGATTTGATTTGATTCATATAATTAATGTGAATGAAAACATTTTAAACAATTGTTTTTGACTAATTTCATGATCTGCTTTGCCATTGTAGTAGATTTGGTTCGTTAAATAGGGGTTAATCGAATCATGGGAATCAAAATAATCATTTGAGAATCGCAAACAGTAAAAGGAGAGAATTTTGCTGTAGCCTTCCTTTCAAATTTTGTCACTGCAAAACTCCTTTTGTAGATACTTTTAGTTTTTTACCTTTATTTTACTAGGCAAGTCAGTTAAGAAAAAAATCTTATTTTCAATGACAGCCTAGGAACAGTGGGTTAACTGCCTGTTCAGGGGCAGAACGACAGATTTGTACCTTGTCAGCTCGGGGATTCGAACTTGCAACCTTTCGGTTACTAGTCCAACGCTCTAACCACTAGGCTACCCTGCCACCCCCAGTTGATTTGGACATTCAATTTATGGGAAATTACAACTCCATAGGTGCTAGTAGTCAGCCTGAAGTAAACACTTCTAAAGGTAAGGCATATAGCCTATAAGCTCTATAAAATCCACAATGCATACTGAAACACTCATTTTCAATGTTTTTCCCCAAAAACCTTGCCTATTAAATGTTGACTTCAAAGTAGGCCTACCTGGTTAAACATTTGTATCATTCAGATGCATATTTGTTTTGCTATCATCACGTGCAGTAGAGAAACCTGATAGAAACACAGCTAGCCTAACACAAGTGTCCTGTGACTAAAACTCAGCTGGGACATGCTTCCAATGGTGCTCTCCAACACCTGACACCAATATAGTGGATTTAAAGGCGTACCCTGACTGGGACTCAGAACCTGGTCACTGTGACTGTCATTCCTAAACCACTATACAGTCATAATCCTTGCTACATGAGTCACAATTCCTACGAAGTGGGTTAACCATATTAGTACAATTCATAGGGTATTTGCCGTTCACGCCAGTGACCCAGTTCAGGACAAGTCACTTCCTTGTTGAAAATGCAAACCTTGATGAGGCGCTCGAAGACGGTAATCGGTATGCAGTTATGCATTGCTTATTGCTTTTGTGTGTTGTGCATTGGCACAGAAACCTGTTGGTGGAAAATTTGTTGCACATACAGTATTTTAAATAAATATAATTATAGCATCAAAATGTTGAAAATTGAATTTTGTCTGCAGCCGGCTCTGGTCGTAGTGTAATGACACAGGCAGGGAGAGTGAGCTCGTCCTTCTGGACCATATCCCTGTGTGGCATCGATGGTGCCACAAAACCATGCTGAAGTGATCAAGTCGATATCCACGTTTATAAACACAGGGTTGCTACAGTTATTGTTATTTGTGGTGGTTTTCATGATTTTTTATTTAATTGTATGAGGGGGGGATGGTGTGCAATTTTGATTTATTTATTTTGATGACACCTCAAGTTGCTGTTGCTTATGCTTTCAGTATTAGATTCATTATCTGATCCTTTGATTGGACGGACAACAGGTCAGTTCATTATACAAAAGCTCTGATAGGTTAGAGGCTGTCCTCCAGAAGTTGTCATAATTACTGTTTAAGTCTACGGAAGGGGTTGAGAACCATGAGCCTTCCAGATTTTGTATTGAAGTCAATGGACCCAGAGGAGGACAGGAAATAGCATCTCAAGGTCCTGGAGTGGCCTAGCCAGTCTCCAGACCTGAACCCAATAGAACATCTTTGGAGGGAGCTGAAAGTCCGTATTGCCCAGCGACAGCGCCGAAACCTGAAGGATCTGGAAAAGGTCTGTATGGAGGAGGGGGCCAAAATCCCTACTGCAGTGTGTGAAAACCTGGTCAAGAACTACAGGAAACATATGATCTTGGTAAATGCGAACAAAGGTTTCTGTACCAGATATTAAGTTCCGCTTTTCTGATGTATCAAATACTTATGTCATGCAATAAAATGCAAATGAATTACTTAAAAATCATACAGTGTGAATTTCTGGAATTTTGTTTTAGATTCCGTCTCTCACAGTTGAAGTGTACCTATGATAAAAATTACAGACCTCTACATGCTTTGTAAGTAGGAAAACCTGCAAAATCGGCAGTGTCTCAAATACTTGCTCTCCCCACTGTATTTGGTCACATGAATATATTTAGTATAGTTTATCTAAAATGGATAGCTTTTTAAAAATGTTTCTCTGTTTTTATTTTTCTGAAATTCACTGAATAGGATGGGTCTCCTCTTGCTCCTCCTCAGAGACGACAATGATTTTGAGCTTGTATCTTGCAAATCGATTCCATTACACTTTTTGGTGTTACTCTTCTCGTTTTCTGAGGGCCATCCATATTTGTTGCTACCTCCTCATAATCAACATCAGCAATAGACAAATCAAATCAAATTGTATTGGTCACATACACATCGTTAGCAGATGTTATTGCAAGTGTAGCGAAACGCTTGTGCTTCTAGGTCCAACAGTGCAGCAATATCTAACATGTAATCTAATAATTCCACAACAACTACCTAATGCACTAAACCCAAGTAAAGGAATGGAATAAGAATATATACATATACAGTATATATATACAGTGGGGCAAAAAAGTATTTAGTCAGCCACCAATTGTGCAAGTTCTCCCACTTAAAAAGATGAGAGAGGCCTGTAATTTTCATCATAGGTACACTTCAACTATGACAGACAAAATGAGAAAAAAATCCAGAAAATCACATTGTAGGATTTTTTATGAATTTATTTGCAAATTATGGTGGAAAATAAGTATTTGGTCAATAAAAAAAGTTTATCTCAATACTTTGTTATATACCCTTTGTTGGCAATGACAGAGGTCAAACGTTTTCTGTAAGTCTTCACAAGGTTTTCACACACTGTTGCTGGTATTTTGGTGCATTCCTCCGTGCAGATCTCCTCTAGAGCAGTGATGTTTTGGGGCTGTTGCTGTGCAACACGGACTTTCAACTCCCTCCCTTCTATGGGGTTGAGATCTGGAGACTGGCTAGGCCACTCCAGGACCTTGAAATGCTTCTTACGAAGCCACTCCTTCGTTGCCCGGGCGGTGTGTTTGGGATCATTGTCATGCTGAAAGACCCTGCCACGTTTCATCTTCAATGCCCTTGCTGATGGAAGGAGATTTTCACTCAAAATCTCACGATACATGGCCCCATTCATTCTTTCCTGTACACGGATCAGTTGTCCTGGTCCCTTTGCAGAAAAACAGCCCCAAAGCATGATGTTTCCTCCCCCATGCTTCACAGTAGGTATGGTGTTCTTTGGATGCAACTCAGCATTCTATGTCCTCCAAACACGACGAGTTGAGTTTTTACCAAAAAGTTATATTTTGGTTTCATCTGACCATATGGCATTCTCCCAATCTTCTTCTGAATCATCCAAATGCTCTCTAGGAAACTTCAGACGGGCCTGGACATGTACTGGCTTAAGCAGGGGGATACGTCTGGCACTGCAGGATTTGAGTCCCTGGCGGCGTAGTGTGTTACTGATGGTAGGCTTTGTTACTTTGGTCCCTGCTCTCTGCAGGTCATTCACTAGGTCCCCCCGTGTGGTTCTGGGATTTTTGCTCACTGTTCTTGTGATCACTTTGACCCCACGGGGTGAGATCTTGCGTGGAGCCCCAGATGGGGGGAGATTGTCAGTGGTCTTGTATATCTTCCATTTCCTAGTAATTGCTCCCACAGTTGATTTCTTCAAACCAAGCTGCTTACCTATTGCAGATTCAGTCTTCCTAGCCTGGTGCAGGTCTACAATTTTGTTTCTGGTGTCCTTTGACAGCTCTTTGGTCTTGGCTATAGTGGAGTTTGGAGTGTGACTGTTTGAGGTTGTGGACAAGTGTATTTCATACTGATAACAAGTTCAAACAGGTGCCATTAATACAGGTAACGAGTGGAGGACAGAGGAGCCTCTTAAAGAAGAAGTTACAGGTCTGTGAGAGCTAGAAATTTTGCTTGTTTGTAGGAGACCAAATACTTATTTTCCACCATAATTTGCAAATAAATTCATTAAAAATCCTACACTGTGATTTCCTGGATTTTTTCCCCTCATTTTGTCTGTCATAGAGGAACTATGATGAAAATTACAGGCTTCTCTCATCTTTTTAAGTGGGAGAACTTGCACAATTGGTGGCTGACTAAATATTTTTTTGCCCCACTGTATATGGATGAGCAATGACAGAGCGGCATAGGCAAGATGCAATAGATGGTATAAAATACAGTATGCACATATGAGATGAGTAATGCAAGATATGTGAACATTATAAAGTGGCATTATTAAAGTGAATAGTGATCCATTTATTAAAGTGGCCAATGATTTCAAGTCTGTATGTAGGCAGCTGCCTCTCTGTGTTAGTGATGGCTGTTTAACAGTCTGATGGCCTTGAGATAGAAGCTGTTTTTCAGTCCCTGCTTTGATGCACCTGTACTGACCTCACCTTCTGTATGGAGCGGGGTGAACAGGCAGTGGCTCGGGTGGTTTTTGTCCTTGATGATTTGTTTGGCCTTCCTGTGAGATCGGGTGATGTAGGTGTCCTGGAGGGCAAGTAGTTTGCCCCTGGTGATGCGTTGTGCGGACTGCACTACCCTCTGGAGAGCCTTGCGATAGTGGCCGGTGCAGTTGCCGTACCAAGTGGTGATGCAGGGGTTTTAGGTGACAAGACACATTTCTTCAGTCTCCTGAGGTTGAAGAGGCTCTGTTGCGCCTTCTTCACCACACTGTCTGTGTGGGTGGACCATTTCAGTTTGTCCATGATGTGTACGCCGAGGAACTTAAAACTTTCCACCTTCTCCACTCCTGTCCCGTTGATGTGGAGAGGGGGTGCTCCCTCTGCTGTTTCCTGGAGTCCACAATCATCTCCTTTGTTTTGTTTGATGTTGTGTGAGAGGTTGTTTTGCTGACACCACACTCCGAGTGCCCTCACCTCCTCCCTGTAGGCTGTCTCGTTGTTGTTGGTAATCAAGACAACTCCTGTTGTGTCGTCTGCAAACTTGATGATTGAGTTGGAGGTGTGCATGGCCACGCAGTCATGGGTGAACAGCGAAGTGAAGATGTTGTTTCCTACCTTCACCACCTGGGGTTAGCCTGTCAGGAAGTCCAGGACCCAATTGCACAGGGCGGGGTTGAGACCCAGGGCCTCTTGCTTATAATGAGCTTGGAGGTTACTATGATGTTGAATGCTGAGCTATAATCAATTAACAGCATTCTTACAAAGGTATTCCTCTTTTCCAGATGGGATAGGGCAGTGTGCAGTGTTATGGTGATTGCATCATCTGTGTACCAATTTGATGGTAAGCAAATTGAAGTGGGTCTAGGGTGACTGATATCATCCTTGACTTGCCTCTCAAAGCACTTCAATAAGACAGAAGTGAGTGCTACGGTGCGATAGTAATTTAGTTCAGTTACCTTTGCATTCTTGGGTACAGGAACAATGGTGGCCACCTTGAAACACGTGGGGACAGCAGACTGGGATATGTAACAATGGACCTAAAATGTAATTACACTATATTTACAGTAGTAATAATCCCATTTTGTTACTATGGTCACTGTATTGTAAAGTGAGACTCAACACTGTATCAACACATAATGGCGTAAATGATAATTGTGACCTTCCTCCACATCCCTTCAAAATGCAAATAGAAAACGATAATAAAGGAATCCAGGTAAATAACTCTAGCTCCCTCCTGTTGACAATGACAGGCTGATTGGGAGATGGGGGGTCAGGGCAGCTGATGCCCCCATACCCCTCTACCCCTCATCGTTATCTGGGGAGAGAACATTCTGCGTGCCTGGTTAGTAGCTGGAGCTCAGTGACATGCCTGGGGCTGACAGAGTGTCTTCTGACAGAGAACAGACTCTTTCTCTGGGCATAGGGAGAGGTGAATGCCTGCCGATGGCATTACACAGGTGGTATTCTCACTTATCTGCTTGGCCGTTGATTGCGGTTCCTTTCCCTTGTTTTGATTGGGTTTGGAGGGTAGATGTGTGAAGGAGACAGTGTGGAAGATAATAGACATAA
Source organism: Oncorhynchus nerka (assembly GCF_034236695.1). Taxonomy (NCBI): domain Eukaryota; kingdom Metazoa; phylum Chordata; class Actinopteri; order Salmoniformes; family Salmonidae; genus Oncorhynchus; species Oncorhynchus nerka. The sequence continues at coordinate 18,736,995 of NC_088422.1, read as the reverse complement.
ACATCTTTGCCAATCTAAAATCTGGAATGTTGTTCCTATCAGGATGGTTGACATTCAAAACGTGTTCATGAAGTGTCGTAAATCTAGTTTCTTCTCACAAAACATAAGCTATTATAGAGGGTGTATAAAGACTGTATATTACCATAATTGTACTACCTTCATGTGGATTATACCTGTTCATAAGTCTCTAGCACTGTTACCTGTAATGATTCAGCTTTTAGGACCAATTTGCTCATCTCAAAATGTATATTGTATACATGCAATCTGTATTAGCAATTCAGCTTTTTGCTACAATTTGCTCACTGCAATTCTGACAAATGAAAAATGTTCTCACTATTACATATTTAGTTCTTAATCCATTTGTATGTGTTCTTTGTGAAGGAATACGTTATGAGCCAAACGATCTCCAGATGCAGCAGCACACTTCAAAGAGACCAGGGTTGTTGAAATTAAAGCAGCCGTAGGAGTCATTATTATGCTCATAAATCTCCACTTGATTTCCCCTTGTTCAACACAAACTGGCAGGGCTGCAGCTGCACTCTACTAGCTACATACTGTATATATATACTGTGGGTGGTTGCTTGGAGTAGGATGACGTTGTCCATAGAACACTGCTCAGTTCTATATTTTAGAGCAACTTTCACAAAAACACAAAGTCATTCTAAATATAGGCAGGAAAAGGATGGTAAGACAGTGGTCCTTCCTTCCTTCCTTCCTTCCTTCCTTCCTTCCTTCCTTCCTTCCTTCCTTCCTTCCTTCCTTCCTTCCTTCCTTCCTTCCTTCCTTCCTTCCTTCCTTCCTTCCTTCCTTCCTTCCTTCCTTCCTTCCTTCCTTCCTTCCTTCCTTCCTTCCTTCCTTCCTTCCTTCCTTCCTTCTTTCCTTCCTTCCTTCCTTCCTTCCTTCCTTCCTCCCTCCGACAAAGCTAGATGGAGTTCTCACCTTCAACAATGCCTTTCTATTCCATTAGCACAGGCTTCCTGTCACTACAGCTGTGTGTCTGCTATTCCCTTCAACGCTAGGAGAGGTCTATAGAGGGGACATAGAGCGGTCTGCAATCCAACTGTAGTAGTCCCCAGGTAGTGATAAATTAATGATGCAGTAGTGTGTACAACACAAAAGCACAATGCCAGCATTAAGAACAGTAAGGGGAAAGTTTGACAGTTTGGACTAGACTGAAATTAACAAGCTAAGAGGAGAGTTTAAGTTTTGGTTGATGTGAATTGCCAAGGTACAGTTCAACTCTGACTTTAAACATACTTGTTCCTCAATGCAGAAACCCTTTTAATGCAGTGGGATGGTCTGGGAGAAGTCAGTGGCAAGTAATGTTATTGTTTTGTCAACAAAGAGAACAATACATGTCAAAATGCAAAAGACCTGAGGATACGTATGCCATGTAAAAATCGAATCTCAAAAACGCTGAGCTTTATTCAACATTGACAGAGTGTATGTAAGAGCCATTGGTGCAAAACATTCTAGCTCTCTTTACTGAGTTCCTGATAGATATTTTACAAGGGGGGCTCTAAAATCACAGCAGCTTCATCTTCACACTGACACTTTTATTTGATGGACGTGTGGTCGCGGTTTGCTGTTATATGTGAGGCAGCCTACAAAAACCCATTGGATGTGGCGCTTACTCATTGTTGGGAAAAAGCATACTTTTTGTGGAAATTGAGATTTTGGTTGCTTTGGATACTTTAAACCCTTTACTTTATTGTAATGTAAAAATATTGTATGATTACTTATGTTTTTTTACTTAGCTAGCATGCCCAATGTGAAAATGCTAGCTCACTTCCCTGATCTGAGAGTGTCGCAGTTGACATGGCCTTTTCAAATCAATGACATAATTAGACGCATAATAATTAGCTAGCTAGTTAGAAATGTAGTAGTATAAAGTTGTAATTAGTTGCCCCCACAAGCATGAAAACAAATCAAAGTTATTGTGGAACCCTTGCAACAACTTGTAGAGTTCATTCCATTTCATCCAGAACGCCGCAGCCCGTCTGGTGTTCAACCTTCCCAAGTTCTCTCACGTCACCCCGCTCCTCCGCTCTCTCCACTGGCTTCCAGTTGAAGCTCGCATCCGCTACAAGACCATGGTGCTTGCCTACGGAGCTGTGAGGGGAACGGCACCTCAGTACCTCCAGGCTCTGATCAGGCCCTACACCCAAACAAGGGCACTGCGTTCATCCACCTCTGGCCTGCTCGCCTCCCTACCACTGAGGAAGTACAGTTCCCGCGCAGCCCAGTCAAAACTGTTCGCTGCTCTGGCCCCCCAATGGTGGAACAAACTCCCTCACGACGCCAGGACAGCGGAGTCAATCACCACCTTCCGGAGACACCTGAAACCCCACCTCTTTCAGGAATACCTAGGATAGGATAAAGTAATCCTTCTCACCCCCTCCCCCCTTAAAAGATTTAGATGCACTATTGTAAAGTGGCTGTTCCACTGGATGTCTTAAGGTGAACGCACCAATTTGTAAGTCGCTCTGGATAAGAGCGTCTGCTAAATGACTTAAATGTAAATGTAAATTCCATGACAAATTGAGACTGTTCAGAGGGATGGTGAGGGAGGCAAATCAATGCTAGGAAGGTGTTCCTAATGTTTAGTACAGTCAGTGTATAGGCCTAGGTGCTTTACAGGTTAGCATATGTATTTATGACAAGGGGGGTTGAGGAGACAATAGATATTGTGTCACCTTAAATTGCAGAATAGAATATACTCAAAACATTGTGATAACTTAACATAGGCTATATAGTGGTTTGGGCTAATATGAAAACATAAACCCAATAACATCATAGAGGTTTATGAAAAGCGATCATTCAATAAAGTAAAGTTCAGCTACTTACTCATTGGATAATTGTCAACGAGACATTAAACATGGTAATATCCTATGTTTCACAGAGTCCAGGCTGAACAAGGACATGGATAATATACAGTCATCTGTTTGTTTTTCTGTGCATCGGCGGCAGCCTCCGGTTAGATCGGGGGTGTGTGTATCTCTTTGACAACAACGGCTGGTGTGCGATCTTTAATATTAATAAGGAAGTCTCAAGGTTTTGCTTGCCTGTGTTAGAGTACTTCATGCTAAGCTGTAGAACACACTATTTACCAAGAGAGTTTTCATCTATATTCTTGGTAGCTGTCTATTTACTACCACAATACGATGCTGGCACTAAGACCACACTCAACAAACTGTATAAGGCCATAAACAAACAAGAAAATGCTCATCCAGAGGAGGCACTCCTAATGGCCAATGACTTTAATGCAGGAACACATACATATCCCAACCAGAAACCATGGGTTACAGGCAACATCCGCACTGAGCTAAAGGCTAGAACTGCCTCTTTCAAGGAGAGGGACACTAATCCAGACGCTTACAAGCAGTCCTGCTATGGCCTCCGACAAACCATCAAACAGGCAAAGAGTCAATACAGGACTAATATTGAATCCTACTAGACCGTCTCTGACACTCGTCGGATGTGGCAGGGCTTGCAAACTATCACAGACTTAAAAGGGAATCCCAGCCACAAGCTGCCCAGTAGCGCCAGCCTAATTGACAAGCTAAATGCCTTCTATGCTCGTTTCGAGGCAAGCAACACTGAACCATGCCAGAAAGCACCAACTGTTCTGGATGGCTGTGTAATCCCGCTTTCTGTAGCCGATGTGAGTAAGACCTTTAAACTGGTTAACATTCACAATGCCTCAGGGCCAGACAGATTACCAAGATGTGTACTCAGAGCATGTGCTGTCCAGCTGGCAAATGTCTTCACTGATATTTCCAACCTCTCCCTGATCCAGTCTGCAATACCTACATATTTCAAGAAGAGCACCATAGTCCCTGTGCTCAAGAATGCCAAGGTAACCTCCTTAAATGACTCCCGCCCTGTAGTACTTACAACTGTATCCATGAAATGCTTTCAAAGGCTGGTCCTGGCTCACATTAACACCATCATCCCAGAAACCCTGGACCCACTCCAATTCGCATACCGCCCCAACAGATCCAAAGATGATGCAGTCTCTATTGCACTCCACACTGCCCTTTCCCACCTGGACAAAAGGAACACCTACGTGAGATTGCTGTTTATTGACTACAGCTCAGCGTTCAACACTGTATTGCCATCCAAGCTCATCACTAAGCTAAGGACCCTGGGACTGGGACTGAACACCTTCCTCTGCAACTGGATCCTGGATTTCCTGACGGGTCGCCCCCAGGTGGTAAGGGTAGGCAACAACACATCCGCCACCATGACCCTCAACACGGGGGCCCCTCGGGGCTTGCGTGCTTAGTCCCCTCCTGTACTCCCTGTTCACCCACAACTGCGTGACAACGCAAGACTCCAACACCATCATTAAGTTTGCGGACGACATGACGGTGGTAGGCCTGAATGCTCCACTATGAAAAGCCAACTGACATTTACTCCTGAGGTGCTGAACTGTTGCACCCTCTACAACCACTGTGATTATTATTATTATTTGACCCTGCTGGTCATCTATGAACGTTTGAATATCTTGGCCACGTACTGTTATAATTTCAACCCGGCACAGCCAGAAGAGGACTGCGCACACCTCAGAGCCTGGTTACTCTCTAGGTTTCTTCCTAGGTTCCTGCCTTTCTAGGGAGTTTTTCCTAGCCACCGTGCTTCTACATCTTCATTGCTTGCTGTTTGGGGTTTTAGGCTGGGTTTCTATACAGCACTTTGTGACATCGGCTGATGTAGAAAAGGTTTTATAAATACATTTATCAAAAATAAACTAAATGCTTCTCATAATCAATAAGCGTCTCATAATCAATCAATAAACTAACTGCTTCTCATAATCAACTGCTTCTCACAATCAATAAGAATTGTAGTCACACTTTTGAATTGTCTGCAGCACACAACATTCCACATTGAAGCGCAATTGTCACAGCTGCACCACTAGTCTGTGTCGATCTTGGGGATTAGTTGGGTCTCTGGTCTAGCAGCTGCTGCGGCCTCGGTTTCTAAATAGGTGACTGCCAACTGAAGTTCAATTTGCCAAACGTTTTCTTCAGAATAGGCTACTCTGTCGCAAGTAAATAAGGTTAGACAACATCGACGCCCCTCCAGGAGGCTACTCTTCCTCGTAACTTGCGACTCTTTCGTCGTTTTTTGTAAGAGAACTATAACGTGACTTGTACTGTCTTCTGTATCCTCATTACTTCTACCCACCAAAAAACGTGAATCTGTGACATCAAGCTCCATATAAGGGCTTATCGTGACATTTCTACGTACAATAGTAGGGTTTCCACCACGAGGGTGAACATAGACAGTTGCTGTGGCAGTCGGCTACATTAAATTATAATATCAAATAATCACAAATGTGTAAGGTGGAAAAGTACACATTTCCTGACTCAAAACCGATAGTACTTTTGACCGTACACTTTCAATAAAAGGAAGAATTTTTCCACAGATCGCAGATTTGTGATTCCTGCGTTCACTGACAACGGACATCCAGCAATTTTTGCACCAGTCTCAGTTCTGCACTCCAGAGAGAGAGAGAGGGGGCAAGCTCCACTGAACTACTTCTTCAGCCCCAGGCCATTATTCCTCCTCCACCAAACTTTACAGTTGGCACTATGCATTAGGGTAGGTAGCGTTCTCCTGGCATCCGCCAAACACAGATTCGTCCATTGGACTGCCGGATGGTGAAGCATGAGTCCAATGGCGGAAAGCTTTACACCCGTCCAGCCAACGCTTGGCATAGAGCATGGTGATCTTAGGCTTGTGTGTGGCTACTCGGAAATGGAAACCCACAAACAGTTATTGTGCTGACGTTGCTTCCAGAGGCAGTTTGGGACTCGGTAGTGAGTGTTGCAAACAAGGACAGATAATTTTTAGATGCTATGCGCTTCAGCAATCGGCGGTCCCATTCTGTGAGCTTATGTGGCCTACCACTTTGCGGCTGAGCCGTTGTTGCTCCTAGACATTTCCACTTCCCAATGACAGCACTTACAGTTGACTGGGGCAGCTCTAGCAGGGCAGATATTTGACGAACTGACTTGTTGGAAAGATGGCATCCTATGATGGTGCCACATTGAAAAGCACTAAGTTCTTCAGTAAGGTCATTCTACTGCCAATGTTTAAAAATCTCTTCAAATAAGACTTCTAAAAGCATCTTACAGTTAAGAGTATGAAGCCAAATTGAGAGGGAAAGAACAGGACTGCAGCACAAGGATGAGACCCAGACCACATCACAAAAAAAGGAGGAGTAGGAGAAGGTGCAGAGGAAGGAGGAAGAGAAGGAGGAGGCATAGAGGGAGGATGAGGGGAAGGAAGAGGAGGAATTCACACCCGCATGCAGTACCTGTGCTGTATTTCATACCACACAATTATGCCCAACCATTTGCCTGCAGTTACATCCATTGAAAATCCATCCCTGAGTTAATGGAATTATAATGATGAAGTGCATGCCTGGCACCTAATAAAAAATAATTGATTTAAGTTGCTTTTTGGCCCAAGGCTCTGGCCGCTCAAGGGCTCCGTGTGTCTTCTCCTCTCTATGATGGACATTGGTTAAGGGTGTTGCTTTGCGTGGAAGAGGACTGTGTGTGTGTGTATATGTGTGCAAGGTACTTAACCCTAATTTGCTCCAGGGATGCTGTACTACGATGGCTGTAAAACAACACATTTCACTGCACCTATCATACTACTATGGCTGCCCCTGTAAAACAACACATTTCACTGCACCTATCATACTACTATGACTGCCCCTGTAAAACAACACATTTCACTGCACCTATCATACTACTATGACTGCCCCTGTAAAAAAACACATTTCACTGCACCTATCATACTACTATGACTGCCCCTGTAAAACAACACATTTCACTGCACTTGTGTAAGTGACAATAAACCATTTGTTTGTCTATGTGAGTGTGTTTGTGTGTGGTTGCATGGATCATTATCATACATAATTAGCACATGTTTTTATCAGTGTCTGTGTTGGTTTGTGTGCTTGTGTGTGAATGTTTTTCTTCTAGTGGTGCACATGCTTTTGTGTGTGTGAGAGACAGAGCAGAGAGAGAGTTGAGGTGAGTTAGCTGTGGTGTACTGAGGGAAGGAGAGAACAGGGACAGAGCTGTGGCCTATGGGGAGATCACTAAGGGGGAAAGAAGCAGGGGTAGCTGATGGATCACTAAACTAGACAGCCTATGATGGATGCAGATCAGCCCCAGTGTTTATGTATATGCCTTGCTTTCTATTGAGCGTCGCTCTGCTCTCTTTGCAGCCAGACCCCTTTCACTGCTTCATGACTCAGATGTGGGGAAATAAATGACTGATAGCACTTTGAATGCTAACTTTTCACAAGTGAAAAATAACTCCAAAACAAGCGTAAAAAGAACCAAGCAAAACGTACAGCCATAAAAGTAATATAAATATCAATACAAAATGTTAATATGCTTGTATTTATACATTATTCACTTATTTTACCTCCACATGTAACTTCCCACAGCATAAAATACTGCTTGGATGCTGTGAAATAAAACTGATGATATCAGTGCTATATGGTTGCTAGCGTAAGGCTTAGCCATGAAGTACTGCTCACATTACACTGTGAGCTCTGCAGAACTGCTGAGGGGACTCAATGCTGCTGGAGAAAAAGTTTAACCATCAAACACTGAACCCCAGCTCGCCTCGCTCGTGTTTTACGGCATGGCCTTACACCTAATTTTTCATACAGTTGCTTGGCAAACCAAATATACAAATCAAAGGCACATTCGCCGCTGGCTCCTACTTTGAGAAAGATGAAGCACCTTGAATTAAATGCACCACAAACAATGCCCTTCAACCCGAAAATTGGCAATGTTAATTCTTCCGGTGTATATACATGTAGATTGCATTTGGATTGGTGTTACAGTGCTATTTGGGTTGTTAATTGATTTGTTGGTTTGTAGATTTTAATATTATTATAATTGTTTTATTCTTTGTGTACTTGATTGACATTTTACTGCATTGTTAGGTGCTAGTAACAAAAGCATTTCACTGCAACTGCTATAACATCTGCTAAACTGTCTACGCGACAAATAAACTTTGATTTGGAGTACACAAATCAAATCAAATGTTATTGGTCACATACTGAACACATGGTTAGCAGATGTTAATGCGATTGTAGCGAAATGCTTGTGCTTCTAGTTCCAACAGTGCAGTAATATCTAACAAGTAAACAACTATCCAATAAACACAAATCTAATTAAAGGGATGGAATAAGAATATGTACATATAAATATATGGATGAGTGATGACAGAGCAGCATAGGCAAGATGCAATAGATGGTATAAATACAGTATATACATTTGAGATGAATAACGCAAGACATGTAAACATTATTAAATCGGCATTATTAAAGTGACTAGTGATCCATTTATTAAAGTGATGTGTCAGTGATGGCTTTTTAACAGTCTGATGGCTATACGCACACTCACACACACACACACACACACACACGTACATGGACACACAGTACAAACTTCACCTATAAGCCTGCACTCTGGGAAAAGCCTAATTCAAACAGACATTTTATGAACGTTTGTGCTTGAAATCAACATAACATAAGTCATATCCAGCAAATTGGTTGTTGACAGGTTAGGTTAGAAATACTGTATGACCACAAAGAGAGATGTACTCTGGACATGGGAAGGAAATGATTAGGGACTGAATCGTACAAGTCATGGTCTCAGATGTCCATGTCTTCCCTCTGGTCTTTTTAATACAAATGTAATGCAGGAAACGGCTGAAGGCCCACCTCTTTCTAAAGGAACACAGCCGATTGTGTATGACAAATCCAGAGCATTTTGTGATGCCCTTTGTCAGGCTTGCTCAAAATCTGCTTCTCTGCCTCGTTTTCCTTTCCCTATCCTGGACACCCATGTCTTCATGTTCTGCATGCCTTGCAAACACAACAGAAAAGTGGTGGCATTTATTTGGCCAACGTTTATTTGTATTTCCGTCTCTCCCTTCACTACACATCTGCTTTTATGAGCTAGCTCGAGCCAAGCTTTAAAGGACCTCATTCATTATTAATCCTCATGCTGACAATTCAAAGCTTCCGACACACCGCCTTCGCTACGTGTGTGCCTGCACCTACTTTAAGAAATCAAGGTACAGTCATTATTTTTTAAACAACCCTTGTCTGGCTTGGGGAAAATTTTGAACTGTCTGGATTTTACTTTTACAAAATAAGTAGGACAAATTACAAGGCATTAATGTGTTTTGGGAGAGAGCTGAGTGCTTTCAGTGCCTAGTCCGTAGTACAAGGGCATCATTTGTGGTGCATTTAATTCAAGTTGCTTCATCTTTCTCAAAGTAGGAACCTTGTTTGACAACTTCTAGTGCTTAGAGTCATGGAGAGTCAGCATCCAACCATTGAGTACATATTGACAGAGCTTTGTTGCCTATTCATATGCTTTGCTTTGCCTTTTCTGGCATGCTTCATGTGGAGCCAAAAAACATTGTCCATACTGAATGAACTCACGAGGAGAATACACAGCCTTCAGAAAGTATTCACACCCCTGTTTTTTTTCTTCATTTTGTTAAGTTACAAAGTAGGATTAAGATGGAATCGATTGTCACAAAAATACCCTGCAAATGTCAAAGTGAAAGAAAAATTCTAACATTTGTACCACATTTATGGAAAATACAACACTAATGTACAGTATCATGATTAGATAAGTATTCAACCCCGAGTCAATACATTTTAGAATCACCTTTGGCAGCGATAACAGTTGTGAGTCATTCTGGGTAAGTCTCTAAGAGCCTTCCACACCTGGATTGTGCAACATTTGCCCATTATCTTCAAAATTATTCAAGCTCTGTCAAATTGGTTGTTGATCATTGCTAGACAACCATTTTCAGGTCTAGCCATAGATTTTCAAGTAGATTTAAGTCAAAACTTTAACTCGCCACTCAGCAAAATTCACTGTCTTCTTGGTAAGCAACTCCAGTGTAGATTTGGCCTTGTGTTTTAGTTATTGTCCTGCTGAAAGGTGAATTCATCTCTCCCAGTGTATGGTGGAAAGCAAACTGAACCAGGTTTTCCTCTTGGATTTAGCTTGTGCTTAGCTCAATTTCATTTGTTTTTTATCCTGAAAAACTCCCTAGTCCTTAACGATTACAAGCATACTGTGATGGCCCTGAATATTTCGGAACCGTCTCAGTGCAGCTCCTTCCAATAGGGCGCTTTCCCTTTAATTTCCAATTCAATAGCCAGCATCAGCTACGCAAAAGTGGGGTTGTGATGGAGACGTGAATGAGGATGTGTTCAACCCTCAGTTCCGAAGCTTCTCTATTCCGTTTGTTTTGTTGCCGTTAAACGTGTGTTTTGTAGCCTAATAGAGTTTACCCAGGATCGGATCCACTCTTTGCGTCCGTTCTTGGAATGTCTGACTGACCGACTGACTACAACCTTTTTGTATACGGTATTTCATTTGTTTTGATGTGATGTATACTGTGATTTATGTAGTTAGTTGTAGTTGAGGATTTAGTAAGAGTTGATACGCTTTAAAGTTCTGTGGTAAAATTATTGTTATATTGATTGTATGATTAATACTGGGTTTACGCTACACTGAATGAACGGACAAACATTGCGTGACAGAAGTCACTTGAGTTCCCTGAACTCTACCGGGCAGGACTCTTTTTAGGCCCGAGGTACAGGACATTTCTGGAGGAACCAGAACTCATTGTGTTATATTATTATATGTGTGTGTAATCATTGATGTTGTTAATATAACCCACGCAAAAGTATAGTTGTTTTTGAAGTTCTTTCCAATGTGTTAAGGGTTTATGAAAAGTTTATTTCCATCCTGACTTTTACATAAGTCCTTTGTATTGGTGTAGACTTGACGGACCAGATGGGACTCATTCCCTCCCAAACCAAAAGGAGAAACCAATGTTTTTTCTGGTAGGCACAACCTACCTGGCACCCCTATAAATAATAACCTCAAGTCAAAACCGTTACAATACGCATAACATGATGCAGCCACCACTATGCTTGAAAATATGTATAGTGGTACTCAGTAATGTATTTTATTGGATTTTCCCCAAACATAACCGTTTGTACTCAAGACAGAAATGCAATTGCTTTGTCAGTATTGCTTTAGTGCCTTGTTGCAAACAGGATGCATGTTTTGGAATATTTTTTATTCTGTACAGGCTTCCTTCTTTTCACTCTGTCAATTAGGTTAGTATTGTGGAGTAACTACAAAGTTTTTGATTCGTCCTCAGTTTTCTCCTATCACAGTCATTAAACTCTCTAACTGTTTAAAAGTCACCATTGGCCTCTTGGTGAAATCCCTGAGCAGTTTCCTTCCTCTCTGGCAGCTGAGTTAGGAAGGATGCCTGTATCTTTGTAGTGACTGGTGTAATTAATACGTTCATCATGCTTAAAGGTACAGTATATTCAATGTCTGCTTTTTTTAACCTGTCTACCAATATGTGTCCTGCTTTGTGGCATTGGAAAACTTCCCTTGTGTTTGTGGTTGAATCTGTGTTTGAAATTCACTGCTCGTGTCACACTCTTTAAGGATCGGAGGACCAAAGCACAGCGTGATGTGAATACATTGTTTTAATGTAAGACGAAATAACATGAAGTACACTAAACAAACAAAATAACAAAACGAACGTTATCGCTATCAACACAGTGCAAACATCCATAGACATAGATAATCACCCACAAAATACTCAAGGAATATGGCTGCCTAAATATGGTTCCCAATCAGAGACAACAATAAACAGCTGCATCTAATTGAGAACCAATCTAGGCAACCATAGACATACAAAACCCCTAGACTGGTTCCAACCCCATAAACATACAAAAGCCCTAGACAGCACAAAAACATATAATCACCCATGTCACACCCTGACCTAACCAAAATAATAAAGAAAACAAAGAATACTAAGGTCAGGGCGTGACAGTTCGACTGAGGGACCTTACACATAATTGTACGTGTGGGCTATAGAGATGAGGCAGTCATTCAAAAATAATGTTAAACACTATTTAACTTATTGTGACTTGTTAAGCACATATTTACTCCTGAACTTATTTAGGCTTGCCATAACAAGGGGGTTGATTACTTATTGCCTCAGGACTTTTCAACTTTACATTTGAAATACATTTGTAAACATTTTGAAGAACATAATTCCGCTTTGATATTATGAGGTATTGAGTATAGGCCCGTGACAAAAAAATCTCAATTTATTCCATTTTAATTTCAGGCTGTAACAAAACAAAATGTGGAAAAAGTCAATGTGTGTGAATACTTTCTTAAGACAATGTACATAGGAAGAGGCTGACAGAAGGAAACAGTGTATTGTCCACTCTCTCTCTCGCTGGTCAGTGATGGCTGTCTGGGGTCAGTAGTACAGGGGGTTGGTGGCACCTCAATTGGGGAGGACAGGCTCATGGTAATGGCTGGAGCAGAAGAAGTGGAATGGTATCAAATACATCAAGCATATGAGTTCCATGTGTTTGATGCCATTCCATTAGCTCCTTTACAGCCATTATTATGAGCCGTCCTCCCCTCAGCAGCATCCACTGGTCACTAATGTAAAGTAGACTTGGACCATTCTGTGTTACAACTTCATTGATGGAAAGTACCATTTTACATACAGTAGGCTTCATTATGGTTGAGTTTGGGGGTCTTGAAAGGATTTGATATGTCTGCAAACTGTATGTCCTTAGAGATGACATAGCCATATAGTATGAACAGTCATGTATGTTCAAGAAAAATGCCAGTCTCCCAATGTCAGCCAAACACAACTAGGCTATTGAACAAGTATTCAACTGTAGACAATGGAACAAGGGTGCATTAAAAAGTTGATTATGATAATGTCAAGTTGTCACAGTCGGTGGTCAATCTTGTCAATCATGCTTGATTACTGTGGAAATCACAAAAGACCAATGTCATTTCTAAATAAGCTGTCTTCCGTCCCACCACATTAGCTGGTCACAAGACACTGAGGATGATTATAATCACATGTTGTCTTGGTGTCACCCAAAGGGCATAGGTTCACACAGAAATAGAGGGTAGAAAGAGGAAAAGGGAATACAAGCATAATAGATACAGGACAGAAGAGACAACACAGCATGTGGGATAAAATAACAATACCTCCAGTATACAGCTCTTTGTTCAGACGTCAAATCGGAATATGCTTGATGACAGGGAAAGAGAATGAATGGCATTTTCTACAAGTCAGAATGTTCTACAAGATAATATTGGTACTATAAGCGTAACATAATATAGGTAACTGTAAAGATACACTGCAACATGATATAAAATGAGGGTGGGGCAAGTTGAGGGAGCAATTTCCTCTGCAGTGTTGAGAAGGAACCTGCAAGTAAGCATCTCATTGGACGGTGTATACCATGCGTATCCCCTACATAAGACTAATAAACTTGAAACTCGTGTTGCCACACTATCTCACCCCTTTCTTTTTCTTTTTCTCTGAAGTGAGTTCAGAACCAAGAACAGCAACTTGTCCACAGGCTCGTCAAGGCAGGAGAGTGGAAAGGGTCTCTTCAATAGGCCCAGCATATGGAGAATGACAATGGCAGTACACTTACAATTCTTACTATTCTAAACTTTACCAATGACATTGCTAGATTCAATGAAGTTAGAGCACAATTTAATACACACATAAGGATAGAGAAAAACATCTACAGACATAATGATGGATTATAACCACATCAGCCATCTTCAAAAAATTCCCAATCAGCTCAATGTGAGCCAGAGGCTGAGCTTTCATAAATATGTATGCCTCTTAGATATTGTTAAGAGGCTGAAATGAATTACACATCAGCATTATGAATTCAGAAGTATATAATTCTGCTGAGGTTTATTTTGAAAGAGCCTTACTCCATGACATGCAAATATGACGAAACCAGTCTGAAGTAGCTTATTAACTCTCTCTTTTCAACAACTCCTCCTGACCCTCTCACGCTTGCAGAATGAGAAGTGGTAATATCTCCCCAAGAATTTTAACCAATGCTGCATCGGAACACTTTGGAGAAGCATTTTTGTCCAACAGCCAAAAATCCTAGTAGTCCAAGGCTCTTTTGTCAGTTGTCTAGAATCCCAAACAGTTGGAACACTTTGACTACTTCTTGATCTCAAATGAACAATTCTGTTTTTGTCTAACCCTGTATAAAATACAGTTGACCAGAAAATAACTTTGATCCTTTGATTTAATAGAAAGACGTGTGACACTCTTATAAGTTAGCCAAGAGAGGAAAAGTTTAGGATGTCCATGTTTAGGGGGCATGGGATGCAAGAACAACATAGGGCAACAGCAGCCGCCTTCTTCTCTCCTTTAGTTACTGAAGCAATCACGCATCAGTAGAGCACAACAGCGGCGCAATTAAGCTGTCCCTGATTTTTAATTAAAACTAAGAGGCGTGATCAGTCCAAACTTTGTTTGCTTTTCAGTTATCATCTTTATAAATAGAGATTTTAACATTCTGATCACATTAGCATTCTCATCCTAAAACGAGAATGAGAGAGAGAGAAAAGAGAAGAGGGAGAGGAGAAGCTTTATTTTCCTTCCAAGCAGTTTGCCGCAGAAACATTATTACAATTAGGACAATCATTGTAATAGAGACATGAATAATGCAGAGGTGTGAAGCAGTTTCAGCTGCGTCCAGTAGGCACAATCAATACCAACCTGCCACCCCTCGCCCTGGCAAAGTCCATTACGACTTCTAATGCGTCTGAGTGCCTTCTGAACCAAAAAGCAATTTCCTGTTGATATCTCAGGGGATTTCATGAGAGAAGTTGAGGGAACAAAAAACTAAACTTACTCACCCACAAGACACAGAGACTCAACTCTATAGCAACTATCTCGCTCTCTCTCTCTCTCTCTCTCTCTCTCTCTCTCTCTCTCTCTCTCTCTCGCACGCACGCACGCACACACACAACCCAATGGCTCATTTGTCATATTGAGTCACTTCAGGATGGGGCTCTCCATGATGAATCCACTCTGGTCTGCCTGGGGAGACGTGAAGGAGACAATTGGATGTAGTGGTACAGAGACGAGGGGCAAGAGGACTAGAGGGGGTTAGTAGAGGGACCTGTCGCTGTGGAGGGATTACACAGACCACTCACTGTCAATGACTACCATAAGCAGTTGATTAAGCAGGGTCACTGCATGTCAACCAGGAACAAACAGTGTCAATGATGGGTGACTTCACTACACTTGTGCTTACCGCCTCTCACATCAGTCAAGATAAGTCCTGTTAAATATGTGTCCTCATTTGTAGTATTATGGTTGTATAATAGTATGGTATGTCTTAATATGGTTTACAACAGTATGGTATGTATTAATATGGTTTACAACAGTATGGTATGTATTAGTATGGTTTACAACAGTATGGTATGTATTAATATGGTTTACAACAGTATGGTATGTATTAGTATGTTTACAACAGTATGGTATGTATTAGTATGTTTACAACAGTATGGTATGTATTAGTATGTTTACAACAGTATGGTATGTATTAGTATGTTTACAACAGTATGGTATGTATTAATATGGTTTACAACAGTATGGTATGTATTAGTATGTTTACAACAGTATGGTATGTATTAGTATGTTTACAACAGTATGGTATGTATTAGTATGTTTACAACAGTATGGTATGTATTAGTATGTTTACAACAGTATGGTATGTATTAGTATGATTTACAACAGTATGGCATGTATTAGTTTGGTTTACAACAGTATGGTATGTATTAGTATGTTTACAACAGTATGGTATGTATTAGTATGGTTTACAACAGTATGGTATGTATTAGTATGGTTTACAACAGTATGGTATGTATTAATATGGTTTACAACAGTATGGTATGTATTAATATGGTTTACAACAGTATGGTATGTATTAGTATGTTTACAACAGTATGGTATGTATTAGTATGGTTTACAACAGTATGGTATGTATTAGTATGTTTACAACAGTATGGCATGTATTAGTATGGTTTACAACAGTATGGTATGTATTAATATGGTTTACAACAGTATGGTATGTATTAATATGGTTTACAACAGTATGGTATGTATTAGTATGTTTACAACAGTATGGTATGTATTAGTATGGTTTACAACAGTATGGTACGTATTTGTATGGTTTACAACAGTATGTGGTAGTATGGTTGTACAACAGTATGGTATGTAGTAGCATGGTTGTGGTGACAGTATGGCATGTATTGGTATGGTTTACAACAGTATGTTATGTAGTAGTATGGTTGTGGCAACATAAAAGTTATCAAATAAGAAGCTAAATGTGAAATAACCTTTTAATGTGTTAAACTAATATTTACTGTTATTTTTTATATTATGACCAATCTCTTTCTGTAATCACTTACATATTTAATGCAGTTTTCATTAGCTTAAGTCACCAAATTACCTCCATTTGCTTCCAAAACAAAGGCAGAATCGACTTAGTCTTCTAAGAAGAATGATCCTATTTGAACTATTCTAATGCAAGTTCTGTGCCCTGGGGTTAGAGCAATCAGACAGATGCATTTGGTCTGTGCGCTCCTTCCCTTTTATACTAGTGCAGCTACTTTCTATGAGCTATTTGGCTGATCATTTATTTTAAAGACTCCTAGACTGTCTACCTGTGCTTTTAAATGGAGGTCCATTCTGTGTCTTCCTAGCTCTGTCTCACTGCCGCTGGCATTAGGTGTATGAGGCTATTTGTAATTAATCAGCCCTGACACCAAATATCCAAAATGACAAGGCGTCTACAGGATCCTACACATTATAGACTAGGAGACGAATGGACCAGAGAAGTATTTCAAGGTGAAAATCAGTCCCTTTAGTCGATGTAGATCAACCCATTTTCCAAGCCCTGTGAAGAATTCTTCTTAGAAAATAGAACTGTTTTTTCTTCCCTCACTTAATTTACAGTGGGTGCCACGGCAACAAAATATACTATACCTTAACTGTGCAATCCAATCGCATGGAACCTGATTGATTTTGACAGCGGATAATAACAATGATAATTCATTTGGCACCTCTGCGGTGGCTAGTGTGGTGTCTCACACTCTACCAAGAGGTGATTTTACTCTTGTCTTCTCTACAACATCAGTTACTCTACATTTAGTTGATGTATTCTCTGAAGTCTAAAGCCATAGACTGGACAATCCTTCAGGCCAATCCTATTTGAAAATAGGAACATGATGAGAAAGAGGATTCAGGAGACAAATAACATTTCATCAGTGTATATTGCTAGGTGCTGCAATGAAAAACTTGAGCAATTCAGTTGCATTTGATGGTATTGATGTTTCAAAACACATAAATGGAGACCAGGCTTGGGACTGGAAATACAATAGGTAGCACAGTGATGAGACCTGGTCTCAGAATTGGAGTTGCAGCTGTAAGACAAGATCGTAACTAGCAATTCGGGAGAAAATTTGGTAAAAACTAAAATAATGAAAAATGTATTGAAATGAAAAAGGAAATAGGATGCACAGCAATGAAAAGCTTTGCAGGCATTTTAACAGTACCAGAATATCTGAGAAACAGGAGACAGGAAAGTACTGTATACTTATGGTATGGATTCAAATAATATGGATGACTGTCTCTGTTCTTCATGGAAATATGCGCTGTGTTAGCAAAAAGAGTTTTGAATTTGAACCTGCACAGATGTTTCTCGCCAGCCAATTTACTTAATCTACACTTCAGTTAGCTAGCTGCACAGAAGAACTGAATTACAGTTTCCCTTGGATATTGACAAATCTCATATTTCATATCCAGTCAGTGTGGGACTTAATTCAAGTATACCAAAAATGTTTGTAATTACACTTTAATGAAAATGTTTGGAGATTCCTCTGAGATTTGGGGAAATGACAGGAACAGATTTTCAAGCATCAACTCTCTCTAGATACCAGCTAGAAAACATGAAAGAAAAGCACGTTATAAACTCATTCTGAAATTACACATTTACACAGCTATCAATTTTAGCCTCCAAATGTTTGGACACTCCTACTCATTCAAGTGTTATTATTTATTTATTTACTATTTTCTACATTGTAGAATAATAGTGAAGACATCAAAACTATGAAATAACACATATGGAATCATGTAGTAACCAAAAAAGTGTTAAACAATTAAAAATATATTTTATATTTGAGAGTTTTCAAAGTAGCCACCCTTTATCTTGATGACAGATTTGCACACAGGTAGTCACCTGGAATGCATTTAAATGATCAAGTGTCCCTTGTTAAAAGTTAATTTGTGGAATTTCTTTCCTTCTTAATGAGTCTGAGACAATCAGTTGTCTTGTGACAAGGTAGGGGTGGTATACAGAAGATATCCCTATTTGGTAAAAGACGAAGTCCATATTATGGCAAGAACAGCTCAAATAAGCAAAGAGAAACGACAGCCTTGTGTTATTTCATAGCTTTGATATCTTCACTATTATTCTACAATGTAGAAAATAGTAAAAAGAAAAAAGAAACCCTGGAATGAGTACGTGTGTCCAAACTTTTGACTGGTACTGTAGGTTAGCTATAATATTCCTCTAACCTCTTTTTGTATGTTGATATTTGGGCATCTTACATTCAGCAATCTGATCACCACTCACTCTCATCAACACCTGCAAAGTCGGGGTAGATATCCTTCAACACCTGCAAAGTCAGGGTAGATAACCATCAACACCTGCAAAGTCAGGGTAGATATCCATCAACACCTGCAAAGTCAGGGTAGATATCTAGGTGGTGGTGTGAAGTGTCAGAGTGTGCCTCAGGCTATCCACGAATTAAAAAGAAAAAAAGAAAAAGGTGCCTTCTGGTTTGCTTAATATAAGGAATATGACATTATTTCTACTTTTACTTGACAGTTAAGTATATTTTAGCAATTACATTAACTTTGATACTTAAGTATATTTAAAACCAAATACTTTTATACTATTTTCTATTAAGATATCTTTATTTTTACTCAAGTATGACAATTGGGTACTTTTCCACCAATGTATCTAAGTCAGGGTTTCCCAAACTCGGTCCTGCCACCCCCCGGGTGCACGGTTAGATTTTTACCCTAGCACTACACAGCTGATTCAAATAACCAACTCATCACCAAACTTTGATTATTTGAATCAGCTGTGTAGAGCTAGGGCAAAAACCAAAACATGCTCCCAGGGGTGTCCCCAGGACCGAGTTTGGAAACCCTGATCTAGGGGCCCAGACAAAATACCCATTTTACAAGGAGCCACTTGGAAATCTGTGTAGCAACCGTCATTATTTTTGGTAACTGACAGGCATTAAGATAAATAAATCATCTGTTGCTGTTTCTGTGGCATTTTGAGAACTGTGAGGGCATGATCACACAGTCCTCATAATCGCCTTTGCCTGAGATTAATGACATGAAAAGGGTCTTTACTCAACACCCGGCAGGGCTGCCGTGTGGGAGAGGACAATAGCGGCATTTCAAAACAGATAAGGGAAGCATCTGGGTGGCACTTTAAAGAGCTGCCGGGCGTCAAGAGCAGACAGGGTCTTTGAACACCTGGCATCCACAAGCATTGCAGTTTAGTGCCTACCAGGTATCACACCTGCTGTGGGGATTGAGTGTACAAACCTGCAGGACTGACCTGGTACAGTCCCTCTCTGTTCCCTTTCCATCCCCCAGATATCAGCCAGCTTACTCGCTATGTTGGTCATCACACAGCTTTAAGGGGTTAAACAAGGCTGCAAAATTAGATCACTGTGTGAAAGTGTATTGCTAATTTTAGCGAATAAGGGGACAGTCAATAAGATGTGTATTTTATGGAGGTTGACATTATATGTATATATTCATGTTTACAATCAAATGGTCAACAATGTGTCATAATGTAGTCTAAGAGAGGATAATGGTCTCATTCAGCAACACATTATGATACTTATGAAACAGTATGAAACTCCTTTAAACTTTCGGGCCCCAAAGTCAAAAATCCTTGCTGTTTAACAAAGTCAAAGGGCAAGGTATGCTGGTTCAATCTATGACACACTGATTTTCTGTCTCCTCAATTCTCTTGGTCTCTGACAGTCAGATACCTTGCTTACTCTACACAAGGAAGTGTAAAATTCAAATGTATTTTCAATTGACAGTTTTTTTATCTAAAGAATATAGTCTGAATCGTTTTCACCTTAAGACGGCTAAAGGGTGTTGAAGCCGTGCCCACTGGTTCTAGTCAACGAAAGAAAAAAGAAAGACAAGACTGTGGGGAGTTTAGTTTGTGTACAATGTGACCAATTTGACAGACACGGTACCTATATGTTTCTATTCGGTCTTTGTGGAAAGACATTGTTAAGTACAGCATAGCTAGCTAGCAAAGTGATTCACATTTCTTGCTATCTAACCAAATAACACCCACATCTCTAGCGGTAGCCAAAAAAAAAACTATATGAGGGGAAAAAGTCACACACCTACTCGTCCAATGACATGACATTCTCCCAGCAGCTAGCTAGCTTGCTAATGTTAGTTTCTGTATTTTTAGCTTGCTAAATAAATAGCTACATAAATAGATATGCTAGCCTATTAGCTATGTTATGACTGACTTGTGATCATTGCCCTTGCTAGTTTGATTGTATTGACATTCCCAGCCTCAGTTAAATTTGTCAATTGTTTTCCAAAACATTGAGTAATTGATACTGAATTAGTGCATCCCAAATAGAGTTCCCGATAGAGTTCAGTATGTCTAATCGGAGGGCCTGTTGTCTGGACCTCTGGCAGTCTCTATGGGTGTGCCACAGGGTTAAATTCTAGGGTCGACTCTCTTCTCTGTATACATCAATGATGTCGCTCTCGCTGCTGGTGATTCTTTGATCCACCTCTACGCAGACGACACCATTCTGTATACCTCTGGCCCTTCTTTGGACACTGTGTTAACTAACCTCCAGATGAGCTTCAATGACTTACAACTCTCCATCCATATTCTCCAACTGCTCTTAAATGCAAGTAAAACTAAATGCATGCTCTTCAACCGTTCGCTGCCCGCACCTGCCCGCCCGTGCAGCATCACTACTCTGGACGGTTCTGACCGTGGACAACTACAAATAACTAGGTGTCTGGTTAGACTACAAATTCTCCTTCCAGACTCACATTAAACATCTCTAATACAAATTTAAATCTAGAGTTGGCTTTCTATTTCGCAACAAAGCATCCTTCACTCATGCTGCCAAACATACCATCGTAAAACTGACCATCCTACCGATCCTCGACTTCGGCGATGTCATTTACAAAATAGCCTCCAACAGTCTACTCAACAAATTGGATGCAGTCTATCACAGTGCCATCTGTTTTGTCACCAAAGCCCCATATACTACCCACCTCTGCGACCTGTATGCTCTCGTTGGCTGGACCTTGCTTCATACTCGTCGCCAAACTCACTGGCTCCAGGTAGTCAATCTGTCGGAATGGTAGATTTGCAGTGGAAGAATGTGCAAAGTAGAAATAGAAATAATGGGGTGCAAAGGCTCAAAATAAATAAATAAATACAGTAGGGGAAGAGGTAGTTGAATGGGTTAAATTATAGATGGGATATGTACAGGTGCAGTAATCTGTGAGCTGCTCTGACAGCTGGTGCTTAAAGGTAGTGAGGGAGATAAGTGTTTCCAGTTTCAGAGATTTTTGTAGTTTTTTCCAGTCATTGGCAGCAGAGAACTGGAAGGAGAGGCGGCAAAAGGAGGAATTGGTTTTGGGGGTGACCAGAAAGATATACCTGCTGGAGCGTGTACTACAGGTGGGTGCTGCTATGGTGACCAGCGAGCTGAGATAAGGGGGGACTTTACCTAGCAGGGTCTTGTAGATGACCTGGAGCCAGTAGGTTTGGCGACGAGTATGAAGCGAGGGCCAGCCAACGAGAGCGTACAGGTCGCAGTGGTGGGTAGTATATGGGGCTTTGGTGACAAAACGGATGGCACTGTGATAGACTGCATCCAATTTATTGAGTAGTGTATTGGAGGCTATTTTGTAAATTACATTGCCGAAGTCGAGGATCGGTAGGATGGTCAGTTTTACGAGGGTATGTTTGGCAAATAATTACATTGTTTGTGTTCGGCGATTGTCCCAGTTGCCTTGCCATGATTATTTGCGGTGGTACGTGCTTTCAGTTTTGCGCGAATGCTGCCATCAATACATGGTTTCTGGTTAAGGAAGGTTTTAATAGTCACAGTGGGTACAACATCTCCAATACACTTCTTTATAACTTCGCTCACCGAGTCAGCGTATTTGTCAATGTTGTTCTCTGAGGCTACCTGGAAAATATCCCAGTCCACATGATCGAAACAATCTTGAGGCGTGGAATCTGATTGGTCAGACCAGCGTTGGATAGGCCTAAGCACGGGCGCTTCCTGTTTTAGTTTCTGACTATAGGAGGGGAGCAACAAGATGGAGTCATGGTTAGATTTGCCAAAAGGAGGGCGGGGGAGGGCCTTGTGTGCATCGCAGATGTTAGAGTAGCAATGGTCGAGCGTGTTGCTACCTTGTGTACTGCAATCGATATGCTGATAGAAATTAGGTAGCCTTGTTCTCAAATTAGCTTTGTTAAATTCCCCATCTAGAATAAATGCAGCCACAATATTTTTGATTTCCAGTTTGCATAAAGTCCAGCGAAGTTCCTTGATGGCCGTCTTGGTATCGATTTGCGGGGGGATATACACGGCTGTGACGATAACCGAGGAGAGTTATTTTGGGAGATAATACTGTCAGCATTTGATTGTGAGGAATTCTAGGTCAGGTGTACAAAAGGACTTGAGTTTCTGTATGTTGTTACAATTACACCACAAGTCGTTAATCATGAAACTCTTGCCCTGATTTTGTCAACTTTGTTAACTATGGACTGGACATTAGCGAGTAATATACTCAGAAGTGGTGGGTGGTGTGCGCGCATCCGAAGCCTCAATAGAAAACTACTCCTGAACCCTCTCCTGCGGGGGTGTTGTTTTGAGTCGGCCTCTACGAACAAAAGGGTCTGCTTTGGGAAAGTCGTGTTACTGGTTGTAATGCTGGTTATGCTGGTAAGTTGAAATTTTTCTGATATCCAATAGTTCTTCCCGGCTATATGCAATAACACTTAAGATTTTCTGGGCTAACAATGTAAGAAATAAACCATAAACTGCACAGTTTCCTAAGGACTAGAAGCGAACCTGCCATCTCTATCGGCGCCATCTTACTCTACTTATTTATCATTAAGCGGCTTCTGTTTTTTTTTACTTAACAACATGAATTGGGATATTTAGAGTACTATTATAGGTAGAGAACATTGAACGGAACAAGGCTATGTCAATAACTACATTTGGACAAAAATGCAGATAGAACCTTAAGGTTCCAAGGTCTCAAAATGGAACAGTGATACCATCAAGGTGCAAAGATATCTATACTACTAGCTTTACTCACAATCTGATCTGACATACACTACACAAAACACTTACATGTGGCATTTTTGCCACACCTTGAAATACCTATAATTCCTTTGTAATATAGCACTTATATACAACCCAATGACTTAAATACAACCCAGACCAGTTAATCACAACCCATACCAGTTAATCACAACCCAAACCAGTTATATATAACCCAGACCACTTAAAATACAACCCAGACCACTTAAATACAACGCAGACCAGTTGAATACAACGCAGACCAGTTGAATACAACGCAGACCAGTTGAATACAACGCAGACCACTTAAATACAACGTAGACCACTTAAATACAACGCAGACCACTTAAATACAACCCAGACCAGTTAAATAACAGCTGGAAAAAGAAGAAGAGCAAGAAGAATGGTTAACATGGAGTAACGGGGAGAATTGTGGGGACCAATGTTGCTGGAGGACTGCATTCATAACTGTGGCTTCTCCGAGCCTTCACAGAGGTGGTCCCATCAGCTCCGACGTAATGGAGGACTTATCTGATATCCCCAGGCTGTGATCCCCACTATTCTCTAACTGCCTTTCTTATCTCACTGGTGTGTGTGTGTGTGTGTGAGAGTTTGTATGTGTGTGTGTGTGTGTGTGTGTGTGTGTGTGTGTGTGTGTGACATGCATCTCACTGGGGCTTCAAGATAGCAAAGTCTCAGCTCTACCCGCCCCCTACAACTTAATTGGTCTGTTCTGCCAACTCGTGGGTCTTTGTGTTCTCTTTTCACTAGATGTATTGAATGTGCATCTTTGATGGCATGCCACTGTGTGTATGTGTTTGTGTGTCTGTCTGTGTGTATATGTTTGTTTGTGTGTGAGTGAGGGGCCGTGGGCTTTTGCGTGCTCATCCCCATATCCACACATGCACTTCCACCCGAGAGTGCTTGTGGATGTGCTTTAATGTTCGCATGTTGTATGTTGTAGATCATGTTAAGAGTGAAGAAAATGACAGGCATCATGTGTTCTCCAGTGTGGTATGGACCAGGGACATTCTTAACAAAGCTGCGTCACCCACGGCCTTCAAAAAGCTGTTGAATTCAACAGACTCCAACCCATGGAGATTGTTACAAAGGCACACTCTCCAGGCTAGCACTAGGCACGACTCGAGGCACATCTCTTCTCACCGACAGAACTGTAAAGGTGTGGATTCCTTCCGTGTTTGAGCACAGTCAGACAAGACATCCGGAAGTGCCAGAATACACAATCATCCATATTTAATTCAATGCAGACACAAAGGTCTCTATTTTTAATATTCTTGGCACTGGGAGACATACTCCAGACATTGATGGAGAGGCACTCCTCAGTAAAGAAAGAAGACATAATAATGTTCTGTATAATGTCATGTTTTGTGTGGACCCCAGGAAGAGTAGCTACTGCGTTCACAACAGCTAATGGGGATCCTAATAAAATTCCAAAATACCAAGGACAATTAATGCTTAGTCTGCACAGAGCATGCTTGATATTAATCATTAGGCCACTCTCCCTGAGATGTGCTTGCTGCTAGGGATAGGGAGTCACCTGGCACTGCCAGCTTACCCAGACACACAGCGGCCTATGACGGGTACACGGCCTTAACGCCAAATGCTAGAATAAATAATAATAATATTGAAATAGAACATAACTGGTTTGGTTGAAAAAAAATATAGTTGCACATTGTGCACATCGCCGAGCACCGCCGGAACAAGGAGAGGCATCGACAGACCCCGATCTGGACGTCCGCGAGTACCCAGCATGTTGTCCAGCCGGATGGACAGGTTCACCAGCTGGTCGAATGTGAGGGTGGTGTCTCTGCAGGACAGCTCCTGATGGACGTCCTCGCGTAGACTGCAGTGGTACTGGTCGATCAGGGCCCTTTTGTTCCATCCGGCAGCCAGGGTCCTAAACTCCAAAGCAAACTCCTGCACGCTCCTCGTCTCCTGCCTCAGAGGATAGAGACGCTCACTCGCCACTCTGCCCTCAGGTGGGTGATCGAAAACTGCCCTGAAACGGCGGGTGAACTCCTCAAAATGGTCCAACGCCGCATATTCCCCTCCACACACGGCGCTGGTCCACTCCAGTGGTTTCCCGGTGAGGCACGAGACGAGCGAAAACATTCTCAGGGTCCGATAGAGCTGGTTGGACCGTGGTCAGATAAAGGTTTAATTGGAGGCGGAAACCCTGGCCGTTGGCAGCACTTCCATCGTACCCCCATGGCGTGGGTAGATGGATCCCACTGGGTTCAGGTGGTAAAGAGGTGCCCAGGATAGACTCCGGTTGTGCTGGTGGAGGCACTGGAAGAACTCCCTGTCTTTCCCAGCGGTTCATATTCTGGACAACTTGATCCATGGCGAAGCCCAGATGGTAAAGCTTCTCCGTATGCTCCTGGACGCGTTCCTCCACCTCCATGTCCGGGGTATTTTCTCCTGCTGACTTCATATTTTGGGTCAGAGATTCTGTCACGTCGTGTATGTAGGTGGCAGGGAAGTCAAGCGCAGGAAAGTCAAACTTGTTATAAATTGAGTATTTTAATAACTTAAAACACAAACTCCAAAACCAAAGTCCATAACAAAATAAATGTGGGTACAAGAACCCTTCGCAAACCAATCCATAAAACATGAACATAACAATAAACAATCTCTGGCAAGAACATGAGGGGTAACAGAGGGTTAAATACACAACATATAATGAATGGGATTGGAACCAGGTGTATAAGAAGACCAGACAAAATCTATGGAAAATGAAACATAGATCAATGATGGCTAGAAGACCGGTGACGTCGATCGCCGAGCACCGCCTGAACAAGGAGAGGCATCGACTTCGGAAGAAGTCGTGACACTAGCCTTGTTAAAAGTTGAATTTCAACAAATTGACTCAAAAACTAAACAAATTAATCTATGTGTATTTGCTATCACTGATCAGCATATTTCTTACCTCAATATCCCTTACCTCAAATTGGTTTGAATTAATAATAAGCATGTCAGGTGGTAAAGCTATCTATGCCAATAAAAGCTTGAGCTACATGAGAGCTAATTCCAATTTGCATTCTCAAATTGTCTCTGTTTGTAGAATAATCAAGGTGGAAAATGAATTGCCCCATGAAATAGAGTCAACATTTAGAAATTATGAATTTACGATTGCCACCCCCAAAATATATCACAGTACACTATTTCATAATGGTATTGAGAACATTAATTTAGCAAACAGACTTATTTCCCTATTGATAAGGGGGATAATTATGGGCTGTACGTCAGCTGTGTCACATTTATCAAACTCATATTGAATGGATTTGATTAGTAACTGTTGCTGCCATTCTCTTCTCTCAGTTCTGGCCAAGCAGAACCTACTGCAGCTGGAGGAATGCCTGTTCATGGTTTGCTGAGGGTTTGATGCAAACCAATTAACATTTGTATTCCTCCATCCATCCCTCTTTTTTTTCTCTCTCTCTCTCTTTCTCTCTCTCTCTCTCTGGATCTCTCTCTCTCTTTCTCTGGATCTCTCTCTCTTTCTCTGGATCTCTCTCTCTCTCTCTCTCGCTCATCGTTTTCTCTTAAACAACAGATATGTATTTTCTTCACTCTTCCACCCTCTCTCAGCCATTAAAGGCTCCATTTCAGGCTGAATCTATGTGACATTTTCTCCCCGGCATAAACAGAGTTTCTGCATGATCTGTGTGGACAGCTTTGCCATGTGTGTATAAACAAGACACAAGAAAAGAGAAGTCACCTCTGGACTGCCTAGTCACCTCTGGACTGCCTAGTCACCTCTGGACTGCCTAGTCACCTTCGGACTGCCTAGTCACCTCCGGACTGCCTAGTCACCTCCGGACTGCCTAACATGTCAGACTCATGCCTGACGTTTATTTTGAAGCCAATTATCTAAAATCTAACCAGGACCAGCCTTTGGGGGGATACATTTTGGTGATGGGAGACATTAAACACCTGTTGCCATAGAAACATTTTTATGAGAAAAACCCCCACACAAACCGAAGTCCTATGGTCGATCCGTGCTTGAAGAATGAAATTTCAAGATTGAATAAATGTTTTTGGAAATCAAACAAAGACATGATTAGATTTAACAGCACTACACTCACATTTGCCTCATTAAACCTTCATTTGTTCTCATGTGAAGTCAATTACACATATTTCTACATATAATACAGTTCTTGCAAGGATATACAATGCAATTTCTTATTGGTAATCAATGTACGTATGAACAGATTTCATAATACAGATTGATACTTATGGTTACCTATTTGGATGAAAATGTGGAGTAAAGGATCTACAGTATAGTAATCAAATAAAATACAATTTTATTGGTCACATAGACATATTTAGCAGATGTTATTGCAGGTGTAGTGAAATGCTTGTGTTCCTACTGTAGCTCCAACAGTGCAGTAGTATCTAGCAATTCACAACAATACACACAAATCTAAAAGTAAAGAATGGAATTAAGAAATCTATAAATATGAGGACGAGCAATGTCTGAGTGGAATTGACTCAAATACAGTAGAATACAGTTAAACATTATTAAAGTGACTAGTGTTCCATTTAAAGTGATCAGTGATTCCATGTTTAGGTACATAGGGCAGCAGCCTCTAAGGTGCAGGGTTGAGTAACTGGGTGGTAGCCAGCTAGTGGTGGCTATTTAACAATCTGATGGCCTTGAGATAGAAGCTGTTTTTCAGTCTCCTGGTCCCAGCTTTGATGCACCTGTACTGACCTCGCCTTCTGGATGATTGTGAGGTGAACAGGCCGTGGCTCGGGTGATTTAAAGTCATTGATGCTCTTTTTAGCCTTCCTGTGATGTCGGGTGCTGTCGGTGTCCTGGAGGGCAGGCAGTGAGCCCCCGGCGATGTGTTTGGCAGACTTCACCACCCTCTGGAGAGACTGCGGTACCAGGCTGTGATACAACCCGGCAGGATAATCTCAACAATACATCTGTAAAGGTTTGTGAAGGTCTTAGGGGCCAAGACGAATTTCTTCAGCCTCCTGAGGTTGAAAAGGCGCTGTCGCGCCGCCTTTACCACACAGTCTGTGTGGGTGGACTATTTCAGATTGTCAGTGATGTGGAAACGAGGAACTTGAATCTTTTCACGTTCTCTGTTGATGTGAATAGGGGCGTGCCCCCTCTGTTGTCTCCTGAAGTCCATGATCAGCTCCTTTATTTTGATTATGTTGAGGGAGAGGTTATTTTCCTGGCACCAATCCGACAGGGCCCTTACTTCCTCCCTGTAGGCTGTCTCGTCATTGTTGGTAATCAGGCTTACTACTGTTGTGCCGTCTGCAAAATTGATGATTGAGTTGCAGGCCACACAGTCATGGGTGAACAACAAGTCTTAACTGACTTGCCTAGTAAAATAAATAGTGTCGGTAGAGGTGATAGGATCCTTAACTAGCCTCTCAAAGCACTTCATGATGACAGAAGTGAGTGCTATGGGGCAATAATAATTTAGTTCAGTTACCTTTGCTTTCTTAGGTACAGGAACATTGGTGGACATCTTGAAGCAAGTGGGGACAGCAGACTGGAATAGGGAGAGATTGAATATGTCCGTAAACAATCCAGCCAGCTTGTCTGCGCATGCTCTGAGGACACGGCTAGGGATACTGTCTGGGCCGGCAGCCTTGCGAGGGTTAACACGCTTAAATGTCTTACTCACATTGGCCACAGAGAACAAGAGCCCACAGTCTTTGGGAGCGGAGCGTGTTGGTGGCACTGGTGGTTATCCTCGAAGAAGACGAAGAAGGTGTTTAGATTGTCTGGGAACAAGACGTCGGTCCGCAATGTGGCTGGTTTTCCTTTTGTAATCCGTGATTGTCTGTAGACCCTGCCACATACGTCTCGTGTCTGAGCCATTGAATTGCGACTCAACTTTGTCTCTGTGAT
Source organism: Oncorhynchus nerka (assembly GCF_034236695.1). Classification (NCBI taxonomy): domain Eukaryota; kingdom Metazoa; phylum Chordata; class Actinopteri; order Salmoniformes; family Salmonidae; genus Oncorhynchus; species Oncorhynchus nerka. Next base: position 18,707,718 of record NC_088422.1, on the reverse strand, counting down.
TACTTTTCCCCTGTTTGATTGCCTTACTGAGGGAATAATTACACTGTTTGTATTCAATCATATTCCCTGTCACCTTCCCATGGTTAAATGCGGTGGTTTGTGATTTTCAGGTTTTAATAGCCACAGTGGGAACAATATCCCCTATACACGTCCTGATGAACTTAGTCACCGTAGCATCTTTACATCTGGAGTAAAGGATGTACAGTGTAGTAGCATCCGTAAATCTAGAGATGAAGGTTTACCAGTACGCTATTATAGTAGCGGCCATTTTATAACTGTTCACCTGGAATTGATATAAAAGAGATGGAGGTTTGAGGGGTAGTGTCAGACAATCATTTGCTATGGGATTCACAAGACATGCCTATTTTGACACCGAAATACAGAATAGCCAGTTCACACACCGCACGCACACACACACACACACACACACACACACACACACACACACACACACACACACACACACACACACACACACACACACACACACACACACACACACACAGGAATAGATGTTTACAACATAATGTGAGGGTCAGTGATGAATCCATTGTAGGATTGGTCTTCAGTACCTGTATATAGATCAATACTTGAGGCTGGCTTCCACTATTTCTCTTTTTCTTCCTTGACAGTGGAATGACCTTCAGTGTCTGGGCTCTGCATGATCTTGCTGAGCTGCCTGTCAGAGTAACCCAGTCTCACATGACCAGCCCTATGAAGAGTTTAACAGGTAAACTGACATGCCTGATCTCCCTCCCTACAGTTCCAACTCCAGGCATGCTGAAAAATGTAAACTGCACTCCATGCACTGTGTATTGTCCTTTTTAAATAGTTCTATGCAATGTGCAAGGTTAAGTGTGCATATCTATGCACTAAGTGGCAGGCTTGTGAAATTATAAAAAACATAAATTAAGAACAAATTCTAATTTACAATGACGGCATGCCAAGAAGCAAAATACTTCCTGCGAGGATGGGGGATGAGATTAAAAATAAATACATTGTAGGTGATGTATAATTTATTGCAACCGAATCAAGGGAGTGTTTGTGCTTGAGGTCAACATACTGAATAGTAGTTGTATCTACATCTTGCTTCCTCCCTTTAGAGAATTGGCCTGCAAAGACAAATGGATTTCCCCACATCTCATCGACTGCTTGTCTAGTTGTTAGGGATGCATGTATTGCTGTGGTCACTAATACAACGTAATACAGCTGTTTCCATTTCATGTCATGCAATACATAAAAAAGGGTAAACCCTGCAACTATGCCACAAGAGAAACATGGAAAAAATACATGTGCATTGTTATTTCTTTTCAGAATATGGCACATAGTGAAAACCTTTGAAGACTGATGAATAACAATCCAAATGAAAATATACCCTGAAGTATTAGCATGGTAACATGCAGGTTTCTATTACGATATTATGTGCCGTCTGGAACACCATCATATTTAGTCACAGGAGAAAATGTTCCCGTCAGCTTTTTTCAAAGCACATGCCTTGCATTGTGCTCTCACCCCTGTGAAATGGTATTATTTAATCACCAAATCCATCTGCACTGACATTAATTACATTTCTAATCAAAAAAGGGAAAACGGACGACCTCCTACATCTTACCTCTTCCTACTGCTTCCCAAATTACCGCTTTCTTGATGGACTGTAGAGAGGGATTCTAGTATTAACATTTTCAGGGAAATTCTATTGGCCAATATAATGATTTGTGAAGTTATTCTGTGTTTGAATGTAATGGATAGTGATCCAGGCAGTTAAAGACCTGTATTAACTTGGACCTCCAGGGCAGGTAAGGACTTTCCACTGTGATACTTCATCACTGGAGGTGGTTACAATTTGAATGTTGAGGATTTCAAAAATTCAAATTGACATAGCAGGTTAATTCTTTGTGCGTTATCTCAGGTATTCCTTATAAGATGTGTGCTGTGCTTGACTTGGGCATGAAGTCACCGGAGCTGAGTACCGGCACCTCATAGTTTCTGCTGCTTGAGCTCGTGTTCCTCTTCTAGAATACTAGCTCAAAAGTATTGTGGGACTCCTGTTCCTCTTCTAGAATACTAGCTCAAAAGTATTGTGGGACTCCTGTTCCTCTTCTAGAATACTAGCTCAAAAGTATTGTGGGACTCCTGTTCCTCTTCTAGAATACTAGCTCAAAAGTATTGTGGGACTCCTGTTCCTCTTCTAGAATACTAGCTCAAAAGTATTGTGGGACTCCTGTTCCTCTTCTAGAATACTAGCTCAAAAGTATTGTGGGACTCCTGTTCCTCTTCTAGAATACTAGCTCAAAAGTATTGTGGGACTCCTGTTCCTCTTCTAGAATACTAGCTCAAAAGTATTGTGGGACTCCTGTTCCTCTTCTAGAATACTAGCTCAAAAGTATTGTGGGACTCCTGTTCCTCTTCTAGAATACTAGCTCAAAAGTATTGTGGGACTCCTGTTCCTCTTCTAGAATACTAGCTCAAAAGTATTGTGGGACTCCTGTTCCTCTTCTAGAATATTAGCTCAAAAGTATTGTGGGGCTACTGCACCTAAATATAAACAGTACCGGAACCCAAAATGAGTACCGGCAGCTACACTGTATTTCAGTCCAAGTAAGTCACTGGATGTGTGGGTTTTTGGAGACTTATTGCTTACCTGCTGTAGTATATATACCGTTGAAGTAACTCTTTGGAAATCTTTCAAAGTAAGAGTGAGATGGAGAACAATTGACAGACAGAACATGAATAAAAAATGCCCATGGTGTATAATATTGGTACCTCATTTGCTAGGCATCACAAGGAGAAAATACCTGTCTGCTTAGAGGAGACACAACCCCTGCAACTTGTTTGCCAGTCGTAGATTAAGAACAGCCAGGAAACAGGCATGTTTATTAGGAACAACCTGGGAGATTATTGATCCCTCCATCGATTTTCATCCAGAGGGAGGAGGAGGAATTGGAAATAAATCATTTGAATTGTCTAGTGCAGACACCTAATATGTGTCAGATCTCCTGGGATGTGACATGGTGGAGGTATACTGTGTCTTACCAATGTGTGAGGGGTACAAATAAAACGAGCCCAGCCACCTAAGATAACATCTGAAATGAACCTCTTACATAATTCTATCATCTTGTACCATGGTCCCAAACACAACAACATGTATTTTGTCCAGTACCACAGAGAAGTAGAAGCAGTGAAATGTAAAATGTACATTTAGCTTCTGCTACCATACAATTTAAACTTAGAAGTTAAACTTACAAACATATGGCCCTTTAGTCTTAAAATTGAATGGTAGACTGACTGAATGGTAGATATATCTGAAAAATACATTATAGATACCATATAAACCCAACTCATGCTTTTATATTCTTTCAAAGACCTTCATATAAAACCGAGTGATCCACCATTTAAAAAAACTTTCCCATTGTGTAAATTTGCCCCATCTGCAATTAACGTGCCTTTTTTAATTATGCAGAATAGTTTAGATTAGCATTTTAATTAGCTCCCTTCATTGCTTTACGTCAACAAAGGAACCAGGAATATCTTATAAAGATCAGTAATAAGACTTTAGTAGGGATCCATTCCTTCTAATGTCCTGTCAGCTTGGCAACCATTCTTTTTCTAATTTAGTCTGGACAATTGAATGGCTGTGGAGAGCTAATCTCTCAACATGCCTTTTATGTGAAAATCTTCACAATTTCAGTCTTAAATTACATAGAAGTAGTAAATGCTACATGTATAGAATGTAATGGTGCCGTTGGCTTTTTTTATTTGAGGTTCTCTCCTCTGCCCCAATCAATTTGGATGATCCACGATGCTGTCCCCTGTTTTGCTGAAGTTAGTTGGTATTCAGTTGATTTAAAACAAACAAGTAATGTTGTCCTGCTTTACGAAGCACACATTTACAAGGTTCCAAGAGTTTCAATGAAGTCTGTAACAGGGCCTGGTTAGTTTTTGAGCATTTCTGCTGCAATCAAACCCAGAATATCAACATCTGCAATCAACTTCAAAGCTCAGCTGGAGAAATGACCTCTTACTACAGCTTGATCAAGACCAAGGGAGTGGGTTCCGTTCCTTTTTTTAAATTAGGGGCAATTGTGCCTGTGAAATGTCTTTGAATAGTGCTGATTAGTATGGCATTGATTATCCTGGCTCACCCTCAATTTGAATGTAACATGAAAATAGAAGCCGCACAACCAAATTACACCACATTCTTGCTCTAGAGAGAGAAGCTGCACACAATAGACCAGTGATTTATTTTAGCTAGAGATGGTTTTATATTACACAAAAATGTTACCTTCCATCTTCTCCAAATTGGATTACATGTGTCCATTTTATTGGGAAAGCAAAATATAATGGAATATGGTGCAATAAGACAGGTACAATATGTAGCTTGAAGGGGGAGTGAACAGTACAGTCATTGTTTGTTTTTCCTTTGTATTATTTTCACATCAGTTTGAGAACTTTTCAGATGGTCATCCCAGGGGTCATCCCTGGGGTCGCCATCTCATCCGGTTCAGTAAACTTTAACCTGCCAGGTGTCCCATCATTTTGCGTAGCAGCTGTGGACTTGGCACCATTATATCTACAGCAGCTGTTCACTCTCTCTCTCCAAGCCTCTCTCTCACCATGTTCCTTAACCTGTCTCTCTCTGCTCCTCTGACAACAATGTCAGGTAGGTATGGATGGCCTACTACTCCAATACAGCAGTGGATGTTTACAGTGAAAATGAATCATTTGTTGCTCCACTCTAGGCAAAGCCAAACTATGTCAAATGTCATTATGCATGTTTGCTGCAGGTAAGTTTCATAGCTAACATTTTAGGATATAATTCCAAATGCCTGTACACACAAACAAGCTAGAACTCACTCCCACTTTGTGATACAGTGGTTAGTGTGAGTCAGAGACAGTGGCCTTATCCTCTCTGACCTTTGAAACTCTGGATAAGGTATAACTGTTACTGTGGCTATAGAACAGGAAACTGGACCCAGATTGTTTTTGCCTTGTCTGAGAGCAGTGCCTGAAGTGACCCTGAAAAATTGGTTATTGACCGTTTACCTTTCTATATACCGCAACATTTCAGGTCCAATAAACAATTTTGTTGGAATGGTGAAGTGTTCCGAAAACCACTTCTAAGAAACGACTCAAAATGATGCCTCTCAGGGCTCCCTGGAAATGTCAACATAACTTACACATCAAAGTTGTAAGCAGTTGTAAACTGAGAGTCGTTAGTGTCCAGCCACGTTTTGGTCCCCCCCCCCTTTATCATGTGTTGTACAGTTTGACCTTGCCAATTAATCTCAAAGATTACAGTACATACAATTTAGATTATAATTAATTATTCAACATGGAATAACATCCCATCAGTTTAGGCTGAGATCAGTGTAGACTCGATGTAGGCTCATGAGACCAACACCTTCCCACAAAGCTATTATTAACACTGAGACATGAATCCCACAATATCTCAGACAAGGCCAGGATATTAAAGTTATGTTAACTTTAGCCTTAATTGAAATAGCTTTTCAATTTAATAATTAAGAACAAGACAAATGTAGAGAATGGTCTGTCCCTTAATAAAGTGCATGTCCCTCCCTCTAAGTAAAAATTCATGCCTAGAGTTATCTGGTAGGTCTGTGTGAAATATAGAGAGCAGATGAAGTCCCTTGGAGATGGCTCAGGTAATGTGTGAATTCATTCCAATTTCTCGCTCCTTCTCGGGGTATCTGTGAAGTCTGCATCACATCCTAGCTGCTAAATAAGAAAGTGTGTGGTATTTAAAAAGCAGCATTAATGATGTCATAATGTTAAAGGGAGAGAATGAGAGAGGTTTCCACCATGCTGGAAAATACTGGTAGGTCTACAGCTGTACATCTATGTACTGTGCAATTATATCTTATTGTTACAACAATTCTCCTTGCATCACTGGATCCTCTGTCCAGACCAACCACCTCTACTTCCATCTTAACCATACTCAGATAGTAAAGATGAGTCCTGCATAGTCCCTCACCAAATACCACAAAGAGCACACAGATATTGCATCATTCCATGACACTTTTCATGTTTTAATAGAGCACGGCTCGACAAGCTTTCTGCGGTAATCTCCCCTTGCCATTTATCACCCCCAGTCTATCAGACCATTATTCCAGTCAATACACTGACTGCTCATAATGGAAATAATTGATACACACCTCCATTTTGTGCTTTATTGGCAGTGTTGGCAGGCTCTCTGGCAACCTGTATTACTAACTGCTGCAGAGAAAAAAGATAAAGGTCAGGGCTAATGGCTGCTAGAGAGTCAGCCTCTTGGCATGTGCGGTAGAGGGCTGTGTGTGTGTGTGTGTGTGTGCATAGGGGGAGTGGAGGTTTTGTCAGAAGCTGTTTAATGGGGATGTCAGGTATGGCGCCTGGGCTTACAGGGAGGGGGCGGTGAGTTTTTAAAGATACCACCGCACTCAGGTTGAACAACCAAGCCATTAGCCCTTTGAGCTGGGTCCAAGCCATTACTGCCTGCTCTGATGCAGCCCAGCCCATAATGGCTCTACTCTATGAAGTATTCAGGTTACATTCTAAAGTCATCTGCTATATGAGGTAGTTTCTGTCTGTAGGGAGCAGACCCATGATGTGGCTGTTGCAATATCAAGTAGATAACTGTCAGAATTAGAAATAGGAACAAGTTGAGAAGCAGACACACATAAATGATAATACACCGCTCAAAAAAATAAAGGGAACACTTAAACAACACAATGTAACTCCAAGTCAATCACACTTCTGTGAAATCAAACTGTCCACTTAGGAAGCAACACTGATTGACAATAAATTTCACATGCTGTTGTCCAAACGGAATAGACAACAGGTGGAAATTATAGGCAATTAGCAAGACACCCTCAATAAAGGAGTGGTTCTGCTGGTGGTGACCACAGACCACTTCTCAGTTCCTATGCTTCCTGGCTGATGTTTTGGTCACTTTTGAATGCTGGCGGTGCTTTCACTCTAGTGGTAGCATGAGACGGAGTCTACAACCCACACAAGTGACTCAGGTAGTGCAGCTCATCCAGGATGGCACATCAATGCGAGCTGTGGCAAGAAGGTTTGCTGTGTCTGTCAGCGTAGTGTCCAGAGCATGGAGGCGCTACCAGGAGACAGTCCAGTACATCAGGAGACGTGGAGGAGGCCGTAGGAGGACCACAACCCAGCAGCAGAACTGCTACCTCCGCCTTTGTGCAAGGAGGAGCAAGACGAGCACTGCCAGAGCCCTGCAAAATGACCTCCAGCAGGCCACAAATGTGCATGTGTCTGCTCAAATGGTCAGAAACAGACTCCACAAGGGTGGTATGAGGGCCCGACGTCCACAGGTGGGGGTTGTGCTTACAGCCCAACACCGTGCAGGACGTTTGGCATTTGCCAGAGAACACCAAGATTGGCAAATTCGCCACTGACGCCCTGTGCTCTTCACAGATGAAAGCAGGTTCACACTGAGCATGTGACAGACGTGACAGAGTCTGGAGATGCCGTGGAGAACGTTCTGCTGCCTGCAACATCCTCCAGCATGACCGGTTTGGCGGTGGGTCAGTCATGGTGTGGGGTGGCATGTCTTTGGGGTGCCGCACAGCCCTCCATGTGCTCACCAGTGGTAGCCTGACTGCCATTAGGTACCGAGATGAGATCCTCAGACCCCTTATGAGACCATATGTTGGTTCGGTTGGCCCTGGGTTCCTCCTAATGGAAGACAATGCTAGACCTCATGTGGCTGGAGTGTGTCAGCAGTTCCTGCAAGAGGAAGGCATTGATGCTATGGAATGGCCCACCCGTTCCCCAGACCTGAATCCAATTGAGCACATCTGGGACATCATGTCTCGCTCCATCCACCAACGCCACATTGCACCACAGACAGTCCAGGAGTTGACGGATGCTTTAGTCCAGGTCTGGGAGGAGATCCCTCAGGAGACCATCCGCCACCTCATCAGGAGCATGCCCAGGCGTTGTAGGGAGGTCATACAGGCACGTGGAGGCCACACACACTACTGGGCCTCATTTTGACTTGTTTTAAGGACATTACATCAAAGTTGGATCAGCCTGTAGTGTGGTTTTCCACTTTAATTTTGAGTGTAACTCCAAATCCAGACCTCCATGGGTTGATACATTTGATTTCCATTGATCATTTTTGTGTGATTTTGTTGTCAGCACATTCAACTATGTAAAGAAAAAAGTATTCAATAAGAATATTTCATTCATTCAGATCTAGGATGTGTTATTTTAGTGTTCCCTTTATTTTTTTGAGCAGTGTATATTATGGAACTACACAGAATACATTCCACACTTGCTTTTGCATTAGAAAACAGAAACAACTTTGTCAGTATATAAGATGAATGGGCGGAAGCAGATGCCACACACAAATAATATGTGATTGCATTCCTTTTGTTGATTTTGTTGATTTTTGGTGGTCGTCCCGTCAGGAATTCTACGATCCAGTTGCAGAGGGAGGTGTTCAGTCCCAGGAGCTTGGTGACCAGCTTGGAGAGGACAATGTTGAATGCTAAACTGTGGAAAATTAGCAGAATTCTCACATAGGTATTCCTCTATTCTAGGTGGGTGAGGGCAATGTGGACTGCAATTGAGATTGCGTAGTCTGAGTATCTGTTGCGGAGGTATGCAAATTAGAATGGGTCTAGGATGTCTGGGATGATGGTGTTGATATGTGCCATAAACAGCCTCTCTAAGCTCTTCATGATTACAGATGTGAGTTCTACAGGGCGGTAGTCATTGTGGCATGAAGCAGTAAGAGTTTTTAGGATTGTCTTAAAACGTGGGGATTACAAACTGGGACAGGGAGAGTTGTAAAATTAATGCCTGCCAGCTGTCCTGTGCATGCTCTGAGAATGTGCCCTCGAATACCGTTGGGACCTGTGGCCTTGCTGGTGTTGACCTGATTAAAGACCTTACTCTCGTCGGCCTCGGAGAGGCAGGAAGATGTTATTGTCGAAGCATGCATAAAATGCATTGAGTTCATCTGGTAGAGAGGCATCGTTGGGGAGATCACGGCTGGGTCTTCCTTAGTAATTCGTAATGGACTGTAGTCAATGCCACATGCGGTGGGCGTTGGAGCCTGTGTATTATGATTCCGCTTTATTCCTATGTTGTCCTTTTGCTCGTTTGATGACACTGCGTAGGTTATAGCGGGACTTCTTGTACGTAGCCTCAGGGTTGTCTGCGATAGCCCTGAATTCCGTAGCCTCAGGGTTGTCTGCGATAGCCCTGAATGCCGTACCCCTGTCCTTTGGTTTAGCGCCACCCACGGTGTTAATCCAGAGCTTTTGATTGTGGAAGCAGCAAACCTTCAACGTGGGGACCACATTACCGATGCGTTTCCTAATGAAGCCGGTGAAGGAGGTGGTTAGCTCGTAGATGTTTTTGGTGGATTCTTGAAATCCAATCAGCGCTAGCAAAGCAGTCATGTAGCATAATCTCAGATTCTGGTGACCATTTTTCCACATAGTGAGTCATGGGTACTTCCTGTTAAAGCTTCTGCTTGTAAACAAGAAGGAGTATGGAGTCGTATGATTTGTCGAATGGCTGATGTGGGTAGAATAACAGTGGTCTGGGACTTTATCGCCTCTAGTGGCTTGGGAGACGTGTTGATGGAAGTCTTAATGACACAGAATTATAGTCCTCGGCAACCAGCCCCCGTGATATGCAGCTTTTCAGGGAAGCTAGAAACCATTATACACAGGCAGATAGAAAAGCCAAGGCTAGCTTTTTCAAGCAGAAATATGCTTCCTGCAACACTAACTCAAAAAAGTTCTGGGACACTGTAAAGTCCATGGAGAATAAGAACACCTCCTCTCAGCTGCCCACTGCACTGAAGATAGGAAACACTGTCACCACTGATAAATCCACTATAATTGAGAATTTCAATAAGCATTTTTCTACGGCTGGCCATGCTTTCCACCTGGCTACCCCTACCCCGGTCAACAGCACTGCACCCCCCATAGCAACTCTCCCAAGCCTTCCCCATTTCTTTTTTTCCCAAATCCAGTCAGCTGATGTTCTGAAAGGGCTGCAAAATCTGGACCCATACAAATCAGCCGGGCTAGACAATCTGGACCCTTTCTTTCTAAAATTATCTGCCGAAATGGTTGCCACCCCTATTACTAGCCTGTTACTAGCCTCTCTTTCGTGTCGTCTGAGATTCCCAAAGATTGGAAAGCAGCTGCGGTCATCCCCCTCTTCAAAGGGGGGGAGCACTCTTGACCCAAACTGCTACAGACCTATATCTATCCTACCCTGCCTTTCTAAGGTCTTCGAAAGCCAAATCAACAAACAGATGACCAACCATTTCGAATCTCACCTATGCAATCTGGTTTCAGAGCTGGTCATGGGTGCACCTCAGCCATGCTCAAGGTCCTTAACTGCCATTGATAAGAAACATTACTGTGCAGCCGTATTCATTGATCTGGCCAAGGCTTTCGACTTTGTCAATCACCACATCCTCATCGGCAGACTCGACAGCCTTGGTTTCTCAAATGATTGCCTCGCCTGGTTCACCAACTACTTCTCTGATAGAGTTCAGTGTGTCAACACTCTCGTTGGCTGGCCCTCGCTTCATACTCGTCGCCAAACCCACTGGCTCCAGGTCATCTACAAAACCCTCCACCCTCCAAAACCCTCCATCACGTGGACTGGGATATGTTTCGTATTGCGTCAGATAACAACATTGACGAATACGCTGATTCGGTGTGCGAGTTCATTAGAACGTGTGTTGAAGATGTCGTTCCCATAGCAACGATTAAAACATTCCCTAACCAGAAACCGTGGATTGATGGCAGCATTCGCGTGAAACTGAAAGCGCGAACCACTGCTTTTAATCAGGGCAAGGTGACTGGTAACATGACCGAATACAAACAGTGCAGCTATTCCCTCCGCAAGGCTATCAAACAAGCTAAGTGTCAGTATAGAGACAAAGTAGAATCTCAATTCAACGGCTCAGACACAAGAGGTATGTGGCAGGGTCTACAGTCAATCACGGACTACAAGAAGAAAACCAGCCCAGTCACGGACCAGGATGTCTTGCTCCCAGGCAGACAAAATAACTTTTTTGCCCGCTTTGAGGACAATACAGTGCCACTGACACGGCCTGCAACGAAAACATGCGGACTCTCCTTCACTGCAGCCGAGGTGAGTAAAACATTTAAACGTGTTAACCCTCGCAAGGCTGCAGGCCCAGACGGAATCCTCAGCCGCGCCCTCAGAGCATGCGCAGACCAGCTGGCCGGTGTGTTTACGGACATTCAATCAATCCCTATACCAGTCTGCTGTTCCCACATGCTTCAAGAGGGCCACCATTGTTCCTGTTCCCAAGAAAGCTAAGGTAACTGAGTAGCACTCACTTCCGTCATCATGAAGTGCTTTGAGAGACTAGTCAAGGACCATATCACCTCCACCCTACCTGAGACCCTAGACCCACTCCAATTTGCTTACCGCCCAAATAGGTCCACAGACGATGCAATCTCAACCACGCTGCACACTGCCCTAACCCATCTGGACAAGAGGAATACCTATGTGAGAATGCTGTTCATCGACTACAGCTCGGCATTCAACACCATAGTACCCTCCAAGCTCGTCATCAAGCTCGAGACCCTGGGTCTCGACCCCGCCCTGTGCAACTGGGTACTGGACTTCCTGACGGGCCGCCCCCAGGTGGTGAGGGTAGGCAACAACATCTCCACCCCGCTGATCCTCAACACTGGGGCCCCACAAGGGTGCGTTCTGAGCCCTCTCCTGTACTCCCTGTTCACCCACGACTGCGTGGCCACGCACGCCTCCAACTCAATCATCAAGTTTGCGGACGACACAACAGTGGTAGGCTTGATTACCAACAACGACGAGACGGCCTACAGGGAGGAGGTGAGGGCCCTCGGAGTGTGGTGTCAGGAAAATAACCTCACACTCAACGTCAACAAAACAAAGGAGATGATTGTGGACTTCAGGAAACAGCAGAGGGAACACCCCCTATCCACATCGATGGAACAGTAGTGGAGAGGGTAGTAAGTTTTAAGTTCCTCGGCATACACATCACAGACAAACTGAATTGGTCCACTCACACAGACAGCATCGTGAAGAAGGGGCAGCAGCGCCTCTTCAACCTCAGGAGGCTGAAGAAATTTGGCTTGTCACCAAAAGCACTCACAAACTTCTACAGATGCACAATCGAGAGCATCCTGGCGGGCTGTATCACCGCCTGGTACGACAACTGCTCCGCCCACAACCGTAAGGCTCTCCAGAGGGTAGTGAGGTCTGCACAACGCATCACCGGGGGCAAACTACCTGCCCTCCAGGACACCTACACCACCCGATGTTACAGGAAGGCCATAAAGATCATCAAGGACAACAACCACCCGAGCCACTGCCTGTTCACCCCGCTATCATCCAGAAGGCGAGGTCAGTACAGGTGCATCAAAGCTGGGACCGAGAGACTGAAAAACAGCTTCTATCTCAAGACCATCAGACTGTTAAACAGCCACCACTAACATTGAGTGGCTGCTGCCAACACACTGACACTGACTCAACTCCAGCCACTTTAATAATGGGAATTGATGGGAAATGATGTAAAATATATCACTAGCCACTTTAAACAATGCTACCTAATATAATGTTACATACCCTACATTATTCATCTCATATGCATACGTATATACTGTACTCTATATCATCGACTGCATCCTTATGTAATACATGTATCACTAGCCACTTTAACTATGCCACTTTGTTTACATACTCATCTCATATTTATATACTGTACTCAATACCATCTACTGTATCTTGCCTATGCTGCTCTGTACCATCACTCATTCATATATCTTTATGTACATATTCTTTATCCCCTTACACTGTGTATAAGACAGTAGTTTTGGAATTGTTAGTTAGATTACTTGTTGGTTGTTACTGCATTGTCGGAACTAGAAGCACAAGCATTTCGCTACACTCGCATTAACTTCTGCTAACCATGTGTATGTGACAAATAAAATTTGATTTGATTTGAGGTAAAGTCCCCCTTTATCTCAGCTCGCTGGTCACCATAGCGGCACCCACCTGTAGCACGCGCTCCAGCTGGTATATCTCTCGGGTCACCCACAAAACCAATTCTTCCTTTGGCCGCCTCTCTTTCCAGTTCTCTGCTGCCAATGACTGGAACGAACTACAAAAATCTCTGAAACTGGAAACACTTATCTCCCTCTGTAACGGATGTCCTCTCGAGATAGAGAGTAGGACCAAAGCGCAGCGTGGTAAGTGTTCATGATGATTTTAATTCAAGAAAGCACTGAACACAGAATCAAAACAATAAACGATGACATGAATTTAAAAAAGTGAAACAGTACCTTGTGGCCCAAACACCCACAAACCAAAAGTGAAACCCAGGCTACCTAAGTATGATTCTCAATCAGAGACAACTAACGACACCGGCCTCTTATGAGCGGCGACTCTTGCCGCCGACCTCGGACTGGGGACCCTCGCCACGGGTCCCAAATTGATTAGAGATTCCGGCAGCAGAGAACAGGTGGGAGACTCTGGCGGCTCAGGACAGACAGGAGACTCTGGAGGCTCAGGACAGACGGGAGACTCTGGCGGCTCAGGACAGACGGGAGACTCTGGCGGCTCAGGACAGACAGGGAGACTCTGACAGCGCTGGGCAGGAGGAAGTCTTTGGCAGCGCTGGACAGGCGGGAGCACCTGTAGGGAGAAGACTGAGAGACAGCCTGGTGCGGGGGGCTGCCACCGGAGGGCTGGTGCGTGGAGATAAAACTGGATAGACCGGACCGTGCAGGCGCACTGGAGCTCTTGAGCACCGAGCCTGCCCAACCTTACCTGGTTGAATGCTCCCCTGTAGCCAGGCCAGTGCTGCGAGGTGGAATAGCCCGCACTGGGCTGTGCTGTTGAACCGGGGACACCATGCGTAAGGCTGGTGCCATGTACGCCGGCCTGAGGAGACGCACTGTAGACCAGATGCGTAGAGCCGGCTTCATGGTACCTGGCTCGATGCCCACTCGAGCCTGGCCGATACTAGGAGCTGGAATGTACCGCACCGGGCTATGCACACGCACCGGGGACACCGTGCGCTCCACTGCATAACACGGTGCCTGCCCGGTCCCTCTCGCTCTCCGGTAAGCATGAGGAGTTGGCTCAGGTCTCCTACCTGACTTAGCCACACTCCCCATGTGCTCCCCCCAATACATTTTTGGGGCTGCCTCTCAGGCTTCCAGCCGCGCTGCCGTGCTGCCTCTTCATACCGGCACTTTTCCGCTTTCGCTGCCGCCAGCTCTGCTTTAGGGCGGCGATATTCCCCTACTTGTGCCCAGGGTCCTTTGCCGTCCAAAATCTCCTCCCAAGTCCAGGAGTCTTGTGTTTTCGGCCGCTGCTGCTGCTGCCCGTTACCCCGCTGCTTGGTCCTCTTGTGGTGGGTCTTTCTGTAACGGATGTTGTCTGGAGATAGAGAGGAGGACCAAAGCGCAGCGTGGTAAATGTTCATGATGATTTGAATTAAACAAAGCACTGAACAATGAATCAAAACAATAAACGATGACGTGAATTTTACAAAACAGTACCGTGTGGCCCAAACACTCACATGGTGTCACGCCTTGGTCTTAGTATTTTGTGTTTTCTTTCTTTATTTGATCAGGCCAGGGTGTGACATGGGTTTATTTTGTGGTGTGTTTTTATATTGGGGTTTTAGTAGTTATTGGGATTGTGGCTGAGTAGGGTTGTCTAGGAAAGTCTATGGGTGCCTTGAGGTGGTTCTTAATCAGAGGCAGGTGATTATCGTTGTCTCTGATTGGGAACCATATTTAGGCAGCCATATTCTTTGAGTGTTTCGTGGGTGATTGTTCCTGTCTCTGTGTTTGTTTGCACCAGATAGGCTCAGTCACTTTGGTTTTTCTTTTTTCCTTGTTTTGGAAGAGAAGAGAACGAGCGCCATTCTCCTTGCGGAGATGGTGCTAAATACATCAACACGGTCGGTCCCTGGGATTGGGCTGGCCAACACGATTCGGTTTGCTTGGAAGGAAAAGGAGTTGGAGCCTTTAGGACGGGAAACTTTTGGAAGGATAATATTGATGGGGATTCTAAAGCTGACGGTGAAGGACGTGTTTTGTTTCCAAGGCAACTCGTTGGAGGGAGCATACGACGTGGCACTATATACAGAGGAGAAACACGATGATATCCTGAGAAGGGCAAGAGCAGTGAGAGGTGAGAGGCCGATGAGCCACTATAAAATAACAAGCCTGGCGAAGAACAACTTTAGGGTTGTAACTGTCAACATTTACAACCCATACGTTAAGGACGAAGAGGTGAGGGCCTTTTTGGGGAGATACATGGATAACGTCTGGCTACCTCCATCCTCCTGCCCTGTTCTCCCTAGGGGCTGACAGGGGGACGTTGTATTATGCACGTCAGCCCCCATTTTGCAGGCGCTGTATGGCCTACGGACACATATTCGCCTCGTGCAGCACAAGAAAATGCAGATTTTGTGGATCTGAGGAACACGAGGCGAGGGATTGTGACAAGCCTAAGACGTGCCACGGGTGTGGCTCGTCAGCACACCTGTGGCGGGGGTGCCCGGCTCGTCAGAGGTCATATGCGTCTGCGGCTGGGGGGGGAGCAGGAGCGGGGGATGGGGGAAGAAGAGGAGGGGAAGGAAGCACACCTCATGACCAGAGTACAGGTCCAGAGGGGAAGGCCGCAAGGAAGGAGGAGGAGCAAGAAGCGGAGGATGGAAGAGAGAAGGAAACGGAAGGCACGGGAGTAGGAGAACCAGGAAAAAGGGCGGAAGAAGGCAACCGAGTGGAGGAGCATGAGAGAGAAGAAAGCAAGGGAGGAGGGTTGGAGAAGGAGACGGTGGAAGAGCAAGTGGACTGGGGGGAAAGTGCCCTGGTGGAAGAGATGAGGGGTATGGTGGAGTAGCTGGGGGTGGGGGAGGGTGGGATCTCTTCACTGCCGCCATCACCAAAGAAGAGAATGAAGAGGAGGGTGCGATTGGCCGACAGTGAGAGGGAAGGGATGGCCAAGAGAGTGATGGGGGTGGGAGAAACCTCTGGGTTGCTGCTGGTTTCCCCAGGCCCTCAACTTCTGTTGGGTGGGGACACACCTAACAAGACTCAGGACTGGGTACAGGAGGAGGTGGGGAGTTTTTTGTTTGGGGACTCAGCCTCCCTGATTTTTTTACCAATCCAGCTGCAGCACTGGGGAGGGGGATGATTGTGGGGGTAGACCCAGGGTGCAGGGCACCCCGGAGCCAAACACTAATCCTGCATCCTGGGTTGGTGAGATGGAGGAAGAGGGGGGAATGTCGGGAGTACGGATGGTGTTCTCACCAGTAGATATGGAGCAGGGGAGCATCGGGTGAGTCTCCTGTTTTTTTTTTTTCTGTCTGGGTTTAGAATTTGAGTGTATTACATGTTTTTACTTTATTCTTTCATGGGGTCTAATTTTACTTTTGTTAGTTTAAATGTAAGGGGTTTAAGGGATTGTGTTAAGAGGAGGGCGGTTTTTAGTTATTTGGAGGGTGTGGGGTTTGATTTTAGTTTTTACAGGAGGTTCACCTGAGGGATGGAGGGGATGTTAATAGGTTTAAGAGGGAGTGGGACAAGGGGGAGTCTGTTTGGGGTATTGGGGGGGTGCACTCATCGGGGGTAGGGATTTTGTGTGGGCACAGGGAGGTTAAAGTGGAGGATTCTTTTGTGGTAATGCAGGGGAGGGTTATAGGAGTGGATGTCACGATAAGGGATTGTAAATTTAGATTAGTGGTGGTGTATGGGCCACAGGTGGTGGCAGACAGGAGGGAGATGGTGGACTGTCTGACGCCCCTGTGTGTCACAAATAGGAAATTAGTGATAGGGGGGGATTTTAATACAGATTTAGGAATGGGGGGGGATAGCAGTGCAGGCGCCATTGCCGGGCTAATGGCTTGCCATGGTCTGGTAGATGGTGGTCTGCACACTACTCCGAAAATGGCAGGTCCTACATGGCGCAACTCCAGGGGGGTTGAGCGGAGGCTTGACTATATTTTTGTACCCAGGTCTTTGGGTAAGTTGTCTGGGCGGCTGTTGCCTGTTTTCTTTTCGGATCACGACGGGGTGCTCCTGCAGGTGGGGTCGCCAGTCTGCCTCTTTGGTAGGGGGTACTGGAAGTTAGATCGGGATGTGCTGGAGGAGCAGGCTTTTGTTGACGGGTTTTATGGTTTCTTTTGGAGGCTTGAAGGCCTCCGGTCAATGTGCGAGGGGGTGTTAGAGTGGTGGGAATTAGTTAAGGTGAGGATTAGGGCTTTTATAATAGGGTATTGCAAGAGGAAAAAAAGGGAGGAGAGGAGGGAGGTGGATCGTATCCAAAGGTTAATTGAACTTGAATACGAGGCAGGCAACCTCGGCGGGTCGTTTGACTGGGAGAGATCCGCAACTCTAAAGGCGTAGCTCAGGGAGTTGCAGGAGCGGAAGGCTCGAGCTTTCCTGGAGCGTGCGCATTGTGGCTTTCTAGAACATAATGAGACTTGTTCTGCTATGTTCTTTAAGTAGGTTAGGGCCAGACAGAGTAGGAAGGTAATGCATGGCGCTAGGGAAGAAAATGGTAGTATAGTTAGAGAACCAGAGGATATGGTCAGGGTGACAACTGATAATTTCCAAGGTTTATTTAAGGAAAGGGAAATAGATGTAGAGCAGGGAAATTTGTTTTTAGAACACTTGTCCAGGCGGTTGCCGGAGGACATTAGAGAAGTGATGGAGGCCCAGATTTCACTAGAAGAGGTTGAGAGCGCTCTTAGGAGGATGGGAAAAGGGAAGGTGCCTGGGATGGATGGGCTGCCGGCTGAGTTTTATCTCAAGTTTTGGGGTATACTTGGACCAGTGGTCCTCGAAGTCTTGAAGGCCATCCTTGAGACGGGGGTCCTGGGGGGATCAATGGCTGTTGGAGTGCTGTCACTTTTATATAAGAAGGGGGAAGTAACAGACCTTGGCAACTGGCGGCCGTTGACCATGCTGTGTGTAGATTACAAGCTACTTGCAAAGGTTTTAGCAGACCGGTTGCGCACAGCCCTTCCCTACGTCGTCCATGAGGATCAGACGTGCAGGGTAGAGGGCCGCTCTATTAGATGGAACCTACAGTTAATCAGGGACTCCATCGCTTGGGTTGAAGATAGAGGACTGCCTTTAATGGTAGCAGCGCTAGATCAGGCGAAAGCCTTTGATCGCGTGAATAGATCCTTTTTATTCAGAGTGTTAGGTCGATTAGGATTTGGGGAGAAGTTCATAGGATGGATTCGTACATTATATGTCGGAGCGGGGTGCCGAGTTAGTGTAAATAGTCACTTGGGTGACGTTTTTGACCTCTCGTCTGGGGTCTGGCAGGGGTGCCCACTCTCGGCTCTCCTCTTCGTTCTGTACATGGAGCCTCTGGGGGCTGCCATTAGGGCAGACACAGGGGTGGAAGGATTGTTGATCCCTGGAAGTGGTGGGCTGCGTGTTAAGATGACGCAGTACGCCGACGACACTTCCTTGCTGCTGTGCAAGGACTCGTGCCTGACAAGGTCCCTTGCCATCTTTGGGGATTTCACCCGAGCGTCGGGAGCAGTTCTGAACCATGCAAAGTCTTCCGTCAAGTTTTTCGGAAGATGGTGGGGTAGAACGGATGTGCCTGGGGGGTTATCTCTCTGTGAGGGGGCCCTGAGGATTCTCGGGGTCCATTTTGAAACCTCCGGCTCAGCGACGCTGAACTGGAACATGCGTATCGCAGTGGTACAGAGGAAGCTAGCAATGTGGAAGGCTAGGTATTTGTCTTTTATGGGCAAAGTCCTGGTACTAAAGGTGGATGTGTTGCCGTGTCTTTTGTATTTGGCGTACATCTACCCATTGCCGGCTTGTCTGAGGAGGCCTCTAGTGAGGCTTGTGTTTCAGTTCATGTGGAGTGGCAGGTGCGAGTGGGTCGCCAGGGCACGCATGATCTGTACCATCGGGGAGGGAGGTAGGGGGGTACCACATTTCCCCCTCAAGCTGGACGCAATTTTTGTTTCTTTCTTGTTAACGGAGCTTGCTCATCCAGTGATACACCCATCCGGTTACCTCCTGCGGGTGTTCTTCTCGTATCAGGCGAGAAGCGTAATGGTGTAGTCTAACAGGGGTCCTCGGGCGGAACAGCTGCCCACTTTGGTCATGCGGCCAAGTGGCTGCGTGCACACCCTGAGGTTGAAGTTGCCCGAGTAGGTTTAGATCACAGGCACCTGTACGAGGAGGTCAGAAAGGCAGGGAGTCCGGCGCCTGTAGTGGGCATCTCGGAAGTGGTCTGGGAGGGAGTGCAGGCGCGGGGTCTGGACAATAGGCTCAAGGACCTGAATTGGTTGAGCCGCCATAAGTGCTTGCCGGTACGTTCCATCATGTACCGGTATAGTTTGGTGCAATCCCCCACCTGTCCAAGATCCTCTTGTGGCAGGGAGGAGACTGTGCGCCATGTCTTTTGGGACTGTGCCTTTGCCGGAGTAGTATGGGCTAGGGCACGGGTGTTGTCAGGTTTGGTAAGGGGAGATTTTGTATTGACGTGGGCCAGGTTAGAGAGAGGTGTAGGGAGAGCGAGAGGGACGGATAGGGACAAGTTTCTGCTCTGGCTTCTCATGAGTCTCTTTAAACGGGGGCTGTGGGAAGCCAGGCAGAACATGGTGAAGACAGGGAGAGATTGGGGGGTGGAAGGGATAGTGAGGAGGGTGGAAGGAGATTTGAGGGGGAGGATGAAGAGGGAGGAGAGGAAGTGGGGGCAGCATGCTGCTCGGGAGAGGTGGAAGGGGGGTTTAGGGCTGGGTGTCATTTAGATTTGTAAGGGGATAGATTAAGGACGTGGAGATAGGGAAAGGTAGTTTGTAGGGTGACGGGGAGGGAAGATGCTCCCCTGAGGTTTTGTTTGGGGTTTATGTTTTGTTGAGTTAAATTAAAATACCATTGTTAGAGTATGTATGAAAATTATGAGTTGTAAAGAATGAATGGTATTGAAGGTAATCAATTATTTTTTATTAAAATAAAAGATAGGCTGTATAGGTTTTCACGTTCCGTTTGTTGTTTTGTAGATTTAAGTTATTTCATGTATCGTTCATTTTCCATTAAAGAACACGACTAACCACCACGCTGCATTTTGGTCCGCTTCTCCTTCAACGGAAGAAAGCCGTTACACATGGAAACAAACACATTTACATTACATTTACATTTAAGTCATTTAGCAGACGCTCTTATCCAGAGCGACTTACAAATTGGTGCGTTCACCTTAAGACATCCAGTGGAACAGCCACTTTACAAGAAGGATTACTTTATCCTATCCTAGGTATTCCTGAAAGAGGTGGGGTTTCAGGTGTCTCCGGAAGGTGGTGATTGACTCCGCTGTCCTGGCGTCGTGAGGGAGTTTGTTCCACCATTGGGGGGCCAGAGCAGCGAACAGTTTTGACTGGGCTGCGCGGGAACTGTACTTCCTCAGTGGTAGGGAGGCGAGCAGGCCAGAGGTGGATGAACGCAGTGCCCTTGTTTGGGTGTAGGGCCTGATCAGAGCCTGGAGGTACTGAGGTGCCGTTCCCCTCACAGCTCCGTAGGCAAGCACCATGGTCTTGTAGCGGATGCGAGCTTCAACTGGAAGCCAGTGGAGAGAGCGGAGGAGCGGGGTGACGTAGAGAACTTGGGAAGGTTGAACACCAGACGGGCTGCGGCGTTCTGGATGAGTTGTAGGGGTTTAATGGCACAGGCAGGGAGCCCAGCCAACAGCGAGTCAGTAATCCAGACGGGAGATGACAAGTGCCTGGATTAGGACCTGCGCTGCTTCCTGTGTGAGGCAGGGTCGTACTAATGAACCTACAAGAACGGGCCACCGCCTTGATGTTAGTTGAGAACGACAGGGTGTTGTCCAGGATCACGCCAAGGTTATTAGCGCTCTGGGAGGAGGACACAATGGAGTTGTCAACCGTGATGGCGAGATCATGGAACGGGCAGTCCTTCCCCGGGAGGAAGAGCAGCTCCGTCTTGCCGAGGTTCAGCTTGAGGTGGTGATCCGTCATCCACACTGATATGTCTGCCAGACATGCAGAGATGCGATTCGCCACCTGGTCATCAGAAGGGGGAAAGGAGAAGATTAATTGTGTGTCGTCTGCATAGCAATGATAGGAGAGACCATGTGAGGTTATGACAGAGCCAAGTGACTTGAACACCCACAAACCAGAAGGTAAACCCAGGCTACCTAAGTATGATTCTCAATCAGAGACAACTAACGACACCTGCCTCTGATTGAGAACCATACTAGGCCGAACACAAAAACCAACATAGAAAAACAAACATAGACTGCCCACCCCAACTCACCCAACTGACCATACTAAAACAAAGAATAAAATAACAGAACTATGGTCAGAACGTGACACCCTCACTAGCTTCAAGTACCAGCTGTCAGAGCAGCTCACAGTTTACTGCACCTGTACATAGCCCACCTATAATTTAGCACAAACAACTGCCTCTTTCCCTACTGTATTTATTTTATTTATTTATTTATTTATTTAGCTCCTTTGCACCTCATTATTTTCATTTCTACTTTGCACATTCTTCCACTGCAAATCTACCATTCCAGTGTTTTACTTGCTATATTGTATTTACTTTGCCACCATGGCCTTTTTTGCCTATACCTCCCTTATCTCACCTTATTTGCTCACATCGTATATAGATTTGTTTCTACTTTATTATTGACTGTATGTTTGTTTTACTCCATGTGTAACTCTGTGTTGTTGTATGTGTCAAACTGCTTTGCTTTATCTTGGCCAGGTAGCAATTGTAAATGAGAACTTGTTCTCAACTTGCCTACCTGGTTAAATAATGGAGGAATTAAATGGATTTTTAGCCACGTACAGTTCAGTTCCAGCTTGTTATTTTTCTTGTCCTTATACAACAGTCACGCTAACAGCTGACAACTCCCTTGGGAGGGTCGGAATATAACCATCAGCTATTCCAATACAGGTGAACCACGGGTCAGCACTTCCACCATGTTCGAGAAAGCACAGCAGTTGTTGTTGATGAAGAGGCAAACTCCTCCCCTCTCAATTTCCCCTGACTCCAAAAGCCAGAATTGAGGTAAGTAACTGCCTATCCGATGTTCAAAAGTTATTGTTTGCTGTAAGAAATTATAGCGGATACATTTTGTGAAAATAAAGTAAAAATAAATGACAAATCAAATCAAATCAAATGTATTTATTTAGCCCTTCGTACATCAGCTGATATCTCAAAGTGCTGTACAGAACCCCAGCCTAAAACCCCAAACAGCAAGCAATGCAGGTGTAGAAGAACGGTCGCTAGGAAAAACTCCCTAGAAAGGCCAAAACCTAGGAAGAAACCAGAGAGGAACCAGGCTATGTGGGGTGGCCAGTCCTCTTCTGGCTGTGCCGGGTGGAGATTATAACAGAACATGGCCAAGATGTTCAAATGTTCATAAATGACCAGCATGGTCCAATAACAATAAGGCAGAACAGTTGAAACTGGAGCAGCAGCACGGCCAGGTGGACTGGGGACAGTAAGGAGTCATCATGTCAGGTAGTCCTGAGGCATGGTGCTAGGGCTCAGGTCCTTCCGAGAGAGAGAAAGAAAGATAGAAAGAAAGAAAGAAAGAGAGAATTAGAGAGAGCACACTTAAATTCACACAGGACACCGAATAGGACAAGAGAAGTACTCCAGATATAACAAACTGACCCTTGCCCCCGACACATAAACTACTACAGCATAAATACTGGAGGCTGAGACAGGAGGTGTCAGGAGACACTGTGGCCCCATCCGAGGACACCCCCGGACAGGGCCAAACAGGAAGGATATAACCCCACCCACTTTGCCAAATCACAGCCCCCACACCACTAGAGGGATATCTTCAACCACCAACTTACCATCCTGAGACAAGGCCGAGTATAGCCCACAAAGATCTCCGCCACGGCACAACCCAAGGGGGGGCGCCAACCCAGACAGGAAGACCACATCAGTGACTCAACCCACTCAGGTGACGCACCCCTCCCAGGGACGGTATGAAAGAGGCCCAGTAAGCCAGTGACTCAGCCCCTGTAATAGGGTTAGAGGCAGAGAATCCAAGTGGAAAGAGGGGAACCGGCCAGGCAGAGACAGCAAGGGCGGTTCGTTGCTCCAGAGCCTTTCCGTTCACCTTCCCACTCCTGGGCCAGACTACACTCAATCAAATGACCCACTGAAGAGATGAGTCTTCAGTAAAGACTTAAAGGTTGAGACCGAGTTTGCGTCTCTGACATGGGTAGGCAGACCGTTCCATAACAATTGAGCTCTATAGGAGAAAGCCCTGCCTCCAGCTGTTTACTTAGAAATTCTAGGGACAATTAGGAGGCCTGTGTCTTGTGACCATAGCGTACGTGTAGGTATGTACGGCAGGACCAAATCAGAGAGATAGGTAGGAGCAAGCCCATGTAATGCTTTGTAGGTTTGCAGTAAAACCTTGAAATCAGCCCTTGCTTTGACAGGAAGCCAGTGTAGGGAGGCTAGCACTGGAGTAATATGATCAAATTTTTTGGTGCTAGTCAGGATTCTAGCAGCCGTATTTAGCACTAACTGTAGTTTATTTATTGCTTTATCCGGGTAGCCGGAAAGTAGAATATTGCAGTAGTCTAACCTAGAAGTGACAAAAGCATGGATTCATTTTTCTGCATCATTTTTGGACAGAAAGTTTCTGATTTTTCTGACAAAATAGCAAAGTTGGGCTGGAGTTTGCAAAACAGCAGTCATCCAGTACACGGCCATCTTCCATAAGAGTGTTATATCATGGTAGACAGTTAAAAGTGATTTCCAATTGTGTTGATATATGCAGCCTTCCGTGATTGTGGTGTCAGCGAACGCTGGAACATTGAATTTAAAAAGGTGCATAGCCAACAAATCTGATTAAATCCCGGCCCTAATCTCCCAGTTGATCAATTGATATCGCCAACAGAGAGGACTATCAGTCTGTACGAACTGTTTTAAACAGGGAGTTGAATGACATTAAAGGTGTGAACCTGAGGCCTCCGTAGCATGCTTTCCCTTTAACAGTAGATGAATCAGGAGGCTGCCATCCATATGTGTCATATGTTTATTTTGCTGGCTAATCAAGTAACAAAACTCATCTATTGCTGACAAGTCCACTGAATAGAGTGTGAACCTGACGTTTTCCACTGAAGTGATATGATTTGGAATTAGTCTGGATTTCTGTGTACTGTGTGTGTTTTTGTGGCACGTGTGTCTGTTTGTTTCTGCTTGTGTGTTCTTGATTTGTTGCTTCCAATGAATACTTGTTGCTTCCAATGAATACTCCCCCTGTCAGGGGACTAAGAGTAAAGCCCAGCTGCCGAACGTCTCGTTTCGGCAGCTGGAGTTTCCAAGATTCAACATGTAAAATCTTAGCTAAAGGCTTGAGACGAGACCGGTCCGTTTAGCTAATCAGAGAACAGTGCACGGACATTCTGTGTTTAGCCAAGCAGCTAGCTAGCTGATGCTTTTCTATCAAGTGACAAAGTGTACCCTGTTTCTGGTGCATGCATTTCATTTCCTGATACTCGTTAGCGTCAACACCTTGCCACAAGAAGTGACATCTTTGTTTCAAAGTTCCCTTCATGTAATTGTAAATAGGGGCCGTTGTTGCGGAAATGGTCTCAACCATGCATCTCTTTAAAAAAATCTGAATACCCCATATTAGTCAGCTGTTCTACAATTCAACATTCTAAAACTGGCAAGTTTTGTCTCGTCTCCTCATGTCAGCTGTTGTATCTTAACCAGGCTGAAAGGTGAGGGATAACCCTTGTGTTTGTGGTAGCACAGCTTGAGTTTGTCTGTCTGATGATGTGTCCCAATTGACCTACAGAGGACCGGCGGGACAATGGAGACGCGTCTGTATGAATGTGTGTGTGTGTGTGTGTTTGTATATGTGTGTGTGTGTGTGTTTGCCTGTGTTTATGTGCATGCATGTGTATCGTATTTCCTCTGATAGGAGTTCAATGCCATCCTTCAAAATGGCATAATCCTTTCTCTCTGTACGCTCCGGCCTAAATGAAATACTCAAGTATTTGCTTGTTTGTTTCTGCTTGTGTGTTGTTGCTTTGTTGTTGTTCCAGGACGGCATGGCAAGCGGTACCAGAGCGCCAAGCCATAAGACTGCTGAACAATTAATAAAATGGCCATCTGACTATTTACATTGACCTCCCCCCACCCCCGCCTCTCCATTTGTTTTGTACACTGTTGCTACTCGCTGTTTATTATCTATGCAGTCACTTCACCCCTACCTCCATGTACAAAATACCTCAACTAACCTGTACCCCTGCACATTGACTCGGTACCAATACCCCCTGTATATAGGCTCATTATTGTTATTTTATTGTGCTACTTTTTATTATTTTTTACTTTAGTTTATTTGGTAAAGATTTTCTTAACTCTTTCTTGAACTGCACTGTTGGTTAAGGGCTTGTAAGTCAGCATATCACAGTAAGGTCTACACTTGTTGTATTCAGCACGTGACAAATAAAGTTGGAATTTATTTGAAGTACAGGTTCAGACTTTTCTACAGGCTTCTCCTGAGTCTCGTCAATGAACTGAATTGGATAACTGATGTGCTCTCCTTTCATGCAGGAATACAACATCATGGCATGCTGATGCCATAAAACGTGTGTATGGTATGCCATCAGCTGAGGAATCTTGTGAAATGTCACACAGCCCTATCTATATGTGTTGTCACGGTGAATGCATTAAAAAGGTTATTGCATGATGAGATGGTTTGGGTTAGTCCTCTCATATGGAAAACCTGCCAGATAGTGAAAAACAAAAAGTGCAGCAACATAAAGATTGGATAGCTGATATATTGGGGAAAATGTCTCTCTAAAATCTGATATCCATTACCTGTGACCTTTTCGGTCTCAGTCTCAGCTGATTTTGTTTTGTGTCATCAGTGTGATGGAAGTTTACAATAGGTTGTGTCTTACCTCGGTATAAAGTAGGAGGAAGGGAATTTGTGACACATGTATTTTCAGTGAATGCATTAATATATATTTTGGCAATATATCAACATACAATTAATGAAAAGTTTTCCTTTAATGGCAGTAATAGGAGAAAATACTCTCTGTTTTCCCCTGTTCAACATGTCTACCCGAGTCTGCTATAGAGAAATGATAACTCAACACATAATAAATAGTCCTGGCTTTATGGTGATATTAGGAGAATATTGCTCTGTCCGCCTTTTGGCCATGTGCTGCAGACTGTATCTGCTATTGGTGAAAATATGAAGCATTGTAATTACCCACTCTCATTGAGATAGGCTTGGTTCCCATTCTTTACAGTGTAATTGCCTCCTGTGGGATAATTAGTAATCGTTAAAAGATAGTCGATGCACTGTCACCAGGCACTGTACAAGACACCCAAACAATATGTGGTGCACCATTAGCTGAGAGGTCAGCATAGTGTTGCAACTCGTCTTACGATCGCAACTCGGCGATGAAACCTTAGCAAGCTGCGGTGAAACAGACCCCATTTGGAAAAATCATAGGAAGTAGTTTTCGTATGCGCTTGTAATGCAAGGTAGTAGAGGATATACACTTTCACACTAATAATGTTCAAAGTTAATTAAACTGTTGCAACTACAGGCTCTGTTGACATTGCTTTCTACATTTTAAGGTGTTTTCCTCTGTGTGAGAGAAACAAAAGTCACATTTAATCCTGTTCTGTTTGTTTATAATTGTAACGGCGTTCTTCTATCTCCTCCTCTGATGAAGAGGTAGAACAAGGATCGGACCAAAATGCAGCGTGATGATGATTCATGATATAATTTTAATGAAGGAAAAAACAATACAAGCGGAAACTACAAAATAATGAAAAGTGAAAACCGAAACAGCCCTATCTGGTGCAAACACTAAGACAGGAACAATCACCCACAAACACACAGTGAAACCCAGGCTACCTAAATATGGTTCCCAATCAGAGACAACGAGAATCACCTGACTCTGATTGAGAACCGCCTCAGGCAGCCAAGCCTACTCTATACACCCCTACTCAGCCACAATCCCCAATGCCTACAAAAACCCCAATACAACAATACAATAAACCCATGTCACACCCTGGCCTGAACAAATAATTAAAGAAAACACAAAATACTAAGACCAAGGCGTGACAATAATGATGTAATTATTTGCTTTCCCTCCTCCTTCTGCTTCCATTCACTGGCCAGATCTGTTGCTATAGGGCCATGGCAATTTGGTTTGGACCCCGATTTGGGAGACAGCATTATCATGGTCCATTTAACCACGTCTCTTTTGATTAATTTCAAACACGGAGGCCAATTATTAGCCAGCATGTTCTCAAATGGTGTATTCACTGGCCAGCTAGAGCTTCAAAGTGTGTCTGTTACAGCTGTAGGAATAGGATATCAGGGAAGGTTAGAGGGAAACCAACAAACACAGGCACCACAGAGCACAATGTCCCCATGCAATAACAGCTACTTTGGGTTTGACCGGATTCTATTAGTCCATGTGTGACCGTCCTTGGTTTAAACCTGTGCTGTTTGACTGTGTTAGACCATGGAGAGCTGATGCAAGTCTTCAGGTCTCAAGCAAGGTTGTTGATCATGCTGGCACAGGGCTTTGAACCCCATTTGTTAGACAAGGTGTAAAAATACACACATTGTTAAAAAGCCAACGCAACCAATTGCTCAGCGTCATTGTTTGAGTTGGGTGGACATCAGAAGGACAAGACACTGAGCTAATGTGTGAACGTTTGTTCACACAATGAACTTTACTCACAGTGAGCTGAATGTCATTTGTTGAGTCGAATTAGAAATTCATGTTTGCCTTTGGAAGTCAAGGGGCATTGAATGACAATATAACATTAATAATGCAAGGTTGAGAGTAGAGTCGATTTTGAAGCTAAGTATCTACATCCTGATTTGCAAGGAGAAAATGGACCCAAACCAATCAATGGAGCGTATGTCTGTCTCATTATGCTTTAAGTAAGTCAAAGCACTGCCAAACCTAGTTGGATGAATAATTATCTTGGTCCAACAAAATAATAAAATAGTCCATTAAGAAACTTTAAGAAACTCCATTAAATACATGTTCAACGATTAATTAAAGATTATTACCTGGGTTTTTAAATGCTGCTCTGTAAACCTATAGAGGTGGAGCATTTACACTAGGCAAGGCAACAAAAGATGAAAAATAACAATTTTGTTGCTTTTTTTTCCTGTTCTGATGATAATACGCTCTCTGAATATTTCTGGAACAGAAACGTGTAGTAGAGCATGATAGAATTTTTATGGACACTGTTTTAATAGCGTGAAACTAAGAGTAAGCGATTGCATGTCTGTCATTTGATACACTGTCAGAAGTGAGGATGACCTTAGAACACGTGTTGAACCTGTGGCTCTATTCTGAGATCAGTAGATACTGTATTCTCTAATGCTTCGCCCCTAAACTATTGCTAGAAGCACTGGTCTCTGTTGTTAGTTGTTATTGCACCTTCTCAATCACCTTCTCATGTATTCGGGAGAGGATGCCGAGAGCAATACATGTGTGTATGTATGTGCAGAGTCGGGCACAGACCTATGGGGGTGGGGGTGTGGCAAAAATGAAAAAGGTCACTCCCAAAAATGTTTCCCACAACTGTGGTCACAGACTCTTTAGCAATTCTTACAAGAAGAGGGGCAAGCAGCACAATCTGATGAGTAAAGTATTTTGCAAAAATATTTTGAACTGGAATAAATGCTGCACTTATTAACAATGACCGACACAATTCCAGTCAAAATAGAAGATGGTCAGAAATACTGTAGTCTACCATGAATATATCCAACCCAACTCTATTTGTTGCCACCGTCAGTGGTTTTCAAACTTTTTGACCAGCGACCCCCAAAAAGGAGTAGTACAAAACTTGCGACCCCCTGTGCACATGCGAACATGCGCACACAATCTCTGTACAAAAGTAGCCTGTCATTACTGCCATAAACAGTGATGCATTTTCAAGATGCTACAGAAATAAACTGCGTTTTACACGTGCATTTGGAACTGAAAATCATGTTAGCGGTCAATATCAGCCAGGGATCATGTCACTTCTCTGGAGTCTAGAGCAAGCAAACTCATTCGGACTCATTGTAAAGGCGGTTGCAAGGCAAATGGAAAGCATGTTCTGTCTGGTCACTATTCTGTAAATGCGCACAACGCCTTTGCCTGCCAATGCTGATGGCTGGTCATTGGTCGACAATCAAAACGTGCCACTTGTTGGTTCTGAAGCATAGATTAGAAGTTAA
Source organism: Oncorhynchus nerka (assembly GCF_034236695.1). NCBI lineage: Eukaryota > Metazoa > Chordata > Actinopteri > Salmoniformes > Salmonidae > Oncorhynchus > Oncorhynchus nerka. Next base: position 18,678,429 of record NC_088422.1, on the reverse strand, counting down.
CAATGACTTGCAGGCAGTAGGTTCAGAACAACCATGAAAAATAATGAATTATACCACCACCAAAAGTGGCACGTTTGGAGCCTGGAAGGGCCCTATCTCTGCACGCACAGTGTGTGTGTCAAAAGGGAGCAGAGGGACAGGAGAATACTCCTCTATGCCAGAGCATTTCTCATTGTATACTTCACACTAGATTTAACTTACACTTGTGAAAGTGATTTACTTATAACAAAAGCAACTGTTGCCATATTCCTGATCCAGTAATCTGCTTTCACTGAGATATTGCTGTGTTCACAGCTTGTGAGGAACAGATGCTTGCAGCTTCAGATAGCATAGCTGTGTGTCTGCAGGGCACATCCATCATGTGCCAAGATAAGGCCATCTGACTCCTAGCTGCAGTGTGTATGTATAGTGAGCTAGTTGCAACTGAAACATGCATCACTGTACACAGAGACAAGGTGATTCTAGCAATGTTTACCTTTTGACCTTCTATGACATCCACTTTCCAAGCTAAAGTGAGTTGATATTCTAGTGTAGTTCATTATGCTTTTGAGAAAGTGAGTGAACTTTCCGTCCTGACAGGCCCAAGGGGAGAATCTCCTATAAGGTGTGGAGGGAATGACAGCTAGCGCAGAGCTGCTCCCATGTAATTACAGAGAAGAGGGAGGAATAGAAGAGTGGCATGTCTTCATGGATGCTAAGGGAAGCCAGGCTTCCCCGAAAGAGAAAGCATCATATTGAGCGAAACAGCGGCCTTCTGTCTCTGTATCTCTTCACAGTGCTTTGCAAAAGTATTCTTCCCCCTTGGTGTTTTTCCTATTTTGTTGCATTACAACCTGTAATTTAAATGGATTTTTATTTGGATTTCATGTAATGGACATACACAAAATAGTCCAAATTGGTGAAGTGAAATTATATAAAACGGAAAAGTGGTGCATGCATATGTATTCTCCCCCTTTGCTATGAAGCCCCTAAATAAGATCTGGTATGACAAATTACATTCAGTAGTCACATGATTAGTTAAATAAAGTCCACCTGTGTGCGATCTAAGTGTCACATGATCTGTCACATGATCTCAGTATATATACACCTGTTCTGAAAGACCCCAGAGTCTGCAACACCACTAACCAAGGGGCACCACCAAGCAAGCGGCACCATGAAGTCCAAGGAGCTCTCCAAACAGGTCAGGGACAAAGTCGTGGAGAAGTACAGATCAGGGTATCTGAAACTTTGAACATCCCACGGAGCACCATTTAAATCCATTATAAAAAAATGGAAAGACTATGGCACCATAACAAACCTGCCAAGAGAGGGCCGCCCACCAAAACTCACTGACCAGGCAAGGAGGGCATTAATCAGAAAGGCAACAAGAGACCAAAGACAACCCTGAAGGAGCTACAAAGCTCCACAGCGGAGATTGGAGTATCTGTCCATAGGACCACTTTAATCTGTACACTCCACAGAGCTGGTCTTTACGGAAGAGTAGCCAGAAAAAAGCCATTGCTTAAAGAAAAAAAATAAGAAAACACATTTGGTGTTCACCAAAAGGCATATGGGAGACTACCCAAACATCTGGAAGAAGGTACTCTGGTCTGATGAGACTAAAATGAAGCTTTTTGGCCATCAAGGAAAACGCTGTGTCTGGCGCAAACCCAGCACCTCAAGAACACCATCACCACAGCGAAGCATGGTGGTGGCAGCATCATGCTGTGTGGATGTTTTTCTTTGGCAGGGACTGAGAAACTGGTCACAATTGAAGGAACGATGGATGGTGCTAAATATAGGGTTCTTGAGGGAAACAGTGTTTCCGTTACCTTCCAGCAGGACAAGACCCGAAGCATACTGCCAAAGCAACACTCAAGTGGTTTAAGGGGAAACATTTAAATGTCTTGGAATGGCCTAGTCAAAGCCCAGACCTCAATCCAATTGAGAATCTGTGGTATGACTTAAAGATTGTGGTACACCAGCGGAACCCATCCAACTTGAAGGAGCTGGAGCAGTTTTGCCTTGAAGAATAGACACAAATCTCAGTGGCTAGATGTGCCAAGTTTATAGAGACATACCCCAAGAGACTTGCAGCTGTAATTGCTGCAAAAGGTGGCTCTACAAAGTATTGACTTTGGGGGGATTAATAGTTATGCACGCTCAAGTTTGAGTTAAAAAAATATTAATATATTGTTTGTTTCACAATAAAAATATGTTGTATCTTCAAAGTTGTGAAAATCAAATTAAACAAAATCCATTTTAATTCCAGGTTGTAAGGCAACAAAATATGAAAAATGCCAAGGGGGGTGAAAACTTTTGCAAGCCACTGTATCTATCTGAGGCAGTCTGGTCAAAAATAGTATGGTATCGTTGCTGCCCATAGCATTGAATGTATGTGAAGTCAGCGAGCATTTGGCCTCCCGTAATCAAATGTTTTATAAAATAATAGCCAATCAGCATTGAGCTCAACTGTGAATGTTCCTGGCACACCAAAAACATGTTTTTGTCAAAATGAAGACCGTTTGGATTTGGCTTCAAACCAATCACATCACATCAAAAACCAAACTTCATTGACAGAGAAAAAATAATTGAATTCTTGAATCTAGCTAAAATTGTCCCTTTCCTAAATTAGCCATGGATGGAGATAGGGATATGGACGAGTTTTGGATCAGAAGGGCAGCGTCCCGGAGGGACCTCTTCACTGTTGACGCTGAGACCGGTGTTTTGCGGGTACTATTTAATGAAGCTGCCATTTGAGTACTTGCGAGGCATCTGTTTACCAAACTAGACACTCTAATGTACTTGTCCTGTCGCTCAGTTGTGCACCGGGGCCTCCCACTCCTCTTTCTATTCTGGTTAGAGCCAATTTGCACTGTTCTGTGAAGGGAGTGGTACATAGCGTTGTAAGGGATCTTCAGTTTCTTGACAATTTCTTGCATGGAATAGCCTTCATTTCTCAGAACAAGAATAGACTGACGAGTTTCAGAAGAAAGGTCTTTGTTTCGAGCCATTTTGATCCTATAATCGTACCCAAAAATGCTGATGCTCCAGATACTCAACTAGTCTAAAGAAGGCCAGTTTTATGGCTTAGTTAAACAGAACAACAGTTTTCAGCTGTGCTAACATAATTGCAAAATAGTTTTCTAATGATCAATTAGCCTTTTAAGATTATAAACTTGGATTAGCTAACACAACATGTCATTGGAACACATGAGTGATGGTTGCTGATAATTGGCCTCTGTACGCCTATTTAGATATTCCATAAAACATGTGCTGTTTCCAGCTACAATAGTCATTTACACTATTAACAATGTCTACACTGTATTTCTGATCAATTTGATGTTATTTTAATAGACAAAAAAAATGATTTTCTTTCAAAAACAAGGACATTTCTCAGTGACCCTAAATATTTGAACGGTAGTGTACATACATATACACACTTTTTAACGTGTACTAATACCTAAAGTTGCATTACAAAAGTATTTCGAAGTGTTTTGTGAAAGTTTATCGTCGACTTTTTGAATTTTAAAAAATGACGTTACGTTATGAAATGCTAATTTTTTTCTTTACTCGCAACGTATTCTTAGCTCGATATCTAGGCTATATATGGACCGATTTAATCGAAAAAAGACCCTAAATTATGTTTATGGGACATCTAGGAGTGCCAATAAAGAAGCTCGTCAAAGGTAATGAATATTTTATATTTTATTTCAGCGTTTTCGTTTGCGACGGCTAACGCAAAATCTGTCGTTTTAGGTGACGGTGCAGTATTTTGAGGGTGCATGGTATCAGATAATAGCTTCTCATGCTTTCCCCGAAAAGCATTTTACAAATCTGACTCGGTGGATAGATTCACAATGAGTGTAGCTTTAATTCAGTATATTGTATGTCAATTTTAATGAAAGTTTGAGGTTTATCAACCTCTATGGTGGCGCTCTTGAGCATTTCTGCTGATTGTGGTCCCCACTTCGGTACCACGTCCTTTAGAATATACCTTTATTTTTCTCTGCAAACCCTACCACCCCTCCCCCAATTGGAGTAAACTAATAAACAATAACACTTAGGCTTCTACCTTCTGTTTATACATACACATTTTACAGACACAATCTATTTTACAATAGTTTTATTTTGTTTGTTTTTATTCCTGACCTTCCTTATTTCTGATGTTCGTCCAGTTTGATTTCTATTCGTGACTATTACACAACATTTCTGAACCTATGTACATTTTACAGACCCCACATGTTTTACATTTGTTAACGTGTTATTAGTCCCACCCTTCAGCTCCATTCAACACATCCCATCTATCTCTTAACACCATCCATTTTGGATTTATATTTGCCATATATTTTTCAACTGTGCTGTGATGCTTCACAAAAGAACTGTACCTTTCTATTATTGTATCTTCTACAGATTGTAAATTAAAGATAATGTTTTGCTAAAATAATTATTATATTATTGATCGAACAGTTTGAATCATGTCTGTCAGTATAACAGAACTTATGTAGCAGGCAAAACCCAGAGGACTAACTGTTGTTCAGAATGTTTTTTCCCCCTCTCTGTTCCCTGAATTGTCTTTGCCAAGGGATATTTCATAATAACGTGTTTTCAGTTCCTACTGCTTCCACTGGATGGCACCAGTCTTTGGAATTTGGTTGAGGTTATTCCTTTGTGCATTGAAGATGTAGGCCAACTCGGAACTGGGGACACCTTTGTGAGTTGCGCAAGACGTCAAAAGCAGCGCTGGTTTGTTTTCTTTCCTGTATTGAATACAGATTGCCCCGTCTACAATTTGATCGATTATTAACGTTTAAAAATACCTAAAGTTGTATTACAAAAGTAGTTTGAAATATTTTGGCAAAGTTTATAGGCAACTTTTGAAATATTTTGTAGTGACGTTGCGTTTTTTGTAAGCTGTTTTTTTCTGGATCAAACGTGCTTTATAAATGGACATTTTGGATATATATGGACGGAATTAATCGAACAAAAGGACCAAATGTGATGTTTATGGGACATATTGGAGTGCCAACAAAAGAGGCTCGTCAAAGGTAATGCATATTTTATATTTTATTTTAGCGTTTTGTGTAGTGCCTGCAGGGTTGAAATATACTTGCTCATTTGTTCACTTTTTTTTAACCTTTATTTAACTAGGCGAGTAGGTTAAGAACAAATTCTTATTTTCAATGACAGCCTAGGAACAGTGGGTTAACTGCCTGTTCAGGGGCAGAACGACAGATTTGTACCTTGTCAGCTCAGGGATTTGAACTTGCAACCTTCCGGTCAATAGTCCAACGCTCTAACCACTAGGCTACCCTGCCACAGATGGTGCAGGCTATAAGATAATAGCTTCTTATGCTTTCGCCGAAAAGCATTTTTAAAATCTGACATGTTGGCTGGATTAACAACGAGTGTAGCTTTAATTGAGTATTTTACATGTGTGATTTAATGAAAGTTAGAATTTTATTTTTTTATTTTCCCTGGTAATTGGCCAGTTGAGACATTTGCGTCCGGCCTATGCCTAAGAGGTTTTAAAGGAGATTGGTATATCATTTTATTTTTCACAATTTTCTTTAACCATTTCTGGTCTTTAATGCAGGGCCGACAGACAAGTTCTTTACTTTCCCCCCCTTCCACTTGCCTCTTCCATTTTGGTGGTAATCATCAAGTTTGCGGACGACACAACAGTGGTAGGCTTGATTACCAACAATGACGAGACGGCCTACAGGGAGGAGGTGAGGGCCCTCGGAGTGTGGTGTCAGGAAAATAACCTCACACTCAACGTCAACAAAACTAAGGAGATGATTGTGGACTTCAGGAAACAGCAGAGGGAACACCCCCCTATCCACATCGATGGAACAATAGTGGAGAGGGTACTAAGTTAAGTTCCTCGGCATACACATCACAGACAAACTGAATTGGTCCACTCACACAGACAGCATCGTGAAGAAGGCGCAGCAGCGCCTCTTCAACCTCAGGAGGCTGAAGAAATTCGGCTTGTCACCAAAAGCACTCACAAACTTCTACAGATGCACAATCGAGAGCATCCTGGCGGGCTGTATCACCGCCTGGTACGGCAACTGCTCCGCCCTCAACCGTAAGGCTCTCCAGAGGGTAGTGAGGTCTGCACAACGCATCACCGGGGGCAAACTACCTGCCCTCCAGGACACCTACACCACCCGATGTTACAGGAAGGCCATAAAGATCATCAAGGACAACAACCACCCGAGCCACTGCCTGTTCACCCCGCTATCATCCAGAAGGCGAGGTCAGTACAGGTGCATCAAAGCTGGGACCGAGAGACTGAAAAATAGCTTCTATCTCAAGGCCATCAGACTGTTAAACAGCCACCACTAATATTGAGTGGCTGCTGCCAACACACTGACTCAACTCCAGCCACTTTAATAATGGGAATTGATGGGAAATGATGTAAAATATATCACTAGCCACTTTAAACAATGCTACCTAATATAATGTTTACATACCCTACATTATTCATCTCATATGCATACGTATATACTGTACTCTATATCATCTACTGCATCCTTATGTAATACATGTATCACTAGCCACTTTAACTATGCCACTTTGTTTACATACTCATCTCATATGTATATACTGTACTCGATACCATCTACTGTATCTTGCCTATGCTGCTCTGTACCATCACTCATTCATATATCTTTATGTACATATTCTTTATCCCCTTACACTGTGTATAAGACAGTAGTTTTGGAATTGTTAGTTAGATTACTTGTTGGTTATTTCTGCATTGTCGGAACTAGAAGCACAAGCATTTCGCTACACTCGCATTAACATCTGCTAACCATGTGTATGATTATTGGATCATACACATTGGAGTGAGAGAGTGAGATTGGAGTTCTTCTTTCGGGATATGTATACCGATATGTCCACATCCCCATCAGAACATTTTATTGGTAAACTACACGGTAATGTAAAAGTAGATTTTTTTTGTGATCCAATACGTAATATAATTTATCATAATTTAGTTTAAATCCAGAGAGGTTAGAGAACGTTTGTATATCCTCTGAGGCTGTGGAAGCAATCTAAATCTGGTTGTACAATGACACCTTTGTATTTAAGCCATGGATTTCTAATCCGCTAATATTATTGTTGGATCTAATTATAACAGCTAACTTTTTGATGGCAATAATAAATAGATATGCCTATAGTAGACAACCTTGTTTTACTCCTCTTGACAGTTTAAAACTTTCTGAGATGTAGCCGTTATTTACTATTTTACACCTAGGGTTACTATACATAGTTTTAACCCATTTTAAAAGAGATTCTCCAAAATTGAAATATTCCAGACATTTATATTCTATTGTTTCCAGTACTTGTCTTATATTATCTCCAATGTATCATCCATTTAAAAACCTGTCTGTTTTGGACGAATAATATCTGACAATACCTTTTTAATTCTATGCGCCAAAAATGTAGCTAGAATTTTTGCATTACAACACTGAAGTGTTATGGACTGGATCTTTATATATACCACTTGGATCCACTTGGAACTAGGACATTTAAGTAGCTTTCATGAATGTGGCTTAAATTTGGCTTAGTTAGTCGGAGACTATGGAGTCCTGGAGTAAGGTAAGTAAAGCCTAAATGAGAACACCTGTGTTAAGCCTGCTTAGGCTAAGTTTGAGCATATGCTGTCGGTCTAATGGTGCTCATAAAACCCGTAATGGAATTTTTTTTAAATTACTGGTGTGAATCTTGAGACAAAGGCAGAGGGAAAATCATTTGTAAAAAAAACAATTTGTGAGTATGAAAACACTCTACTAAAACAAATTTTGTCAAACCATCCAGTTATTGAAACTAAAAACTATACTACTGGGCTGCAATTTGCAGTGAATTCCACAAGAAGAGTACAACAACTTCAGGTGCGATATCTTCATTATCAGTATTTCATATTTCTCATATTCATATTTTTGTGACATCACTTATATTGAATGATATCTGCCTTTATAGACTCAGAGGAAAAACCTTAAACTGGCTTTAAAATGAGAGAATGCAGAGATCAGAAGAGTGATTTACCACTGCTGGTGGACCACCAAAAAAAGACAAGACTGATGAATTGAGTGACTTGCTGTCTGGAATAATAGAGCACCAGCAACCTCTGGGTGATATACCACATGATGACCATTTGGACAGTTCAGATGAAGAACTGATCACAAATGGTACATATACCAAATAAAGTAAATTGGTTACTTCCTTTTTTAAATATATTCAACTGTCTGTCAGTCTTTATTATTATTTCATTCTAAGGACCATATGAGTTTATTTGTGCTTCTAACAGTTATTTTTTCAGAGGAAAGGAATCTGAACAGGTTGGAAGAGCCAGTGTACAGTGAGTGTGTACCCTCCATCTGCTATAGCATCCCTGAGAGAAGATGCTGCCACCACCTTTCAGCAGAGAACAAAAAAGATGACCATGCATCAAAGTTAGCCAGAGAATTGCATGAGCATAAAATTAAATATCTGAAGGAAGAACATGAAATGAAAATGAGAATTCTACAGGTTGAATTAGATATGAAGTTGAAAGAGAGAGGTATGATCCAAAAAATATACAGTAATGAGACTTTTGTGATGACCAGCCATGGTGAACAATATGATATGTTAAAAATAAATGTTTTGTCATTGGCTATTCATGAGTGAGAGTATTTTAATCACCACAAACTACATTTTAAACCAGCCTTAGTTTAGTCACTCATTTAATTTTGCTGCACACTATTTGAATTTTGTACAGAACAAACATTATCAAAGCAAAAATAAGCCATAATGAATACATTCCATATTTAAATGTATCTTATCAAGTTGAAGTGCTGCAATGTGAAAGCAACTGTGTGCAAGTCCTCGTTGGTCATTGCCTGCCTCAGCCATGGGCACATCTGCTTGATCCTGGACAGCAATGCTGCTTCAGGTAGTTGTGCAGCACAGCTGTAGCAATGATCACCTTGCAGCACATTTTTGGCTTGAAACAAAGTGCATTGCATAAACATTGGAATACATTTTTCCATTACCAAACATACGCTCGACCATTCCTCTCGTGCTGATATGAGCTTTGTTGTATCTTTGCTGCTCAGCTGTTGTGGGATTTATGAATGGAGTGAATAAACAGTTACTCTGACCATATCCACTGTCACCAAGTAGTAGTCCACTTTGTTTTCCTCTCTGAAACTGAGCACACAATGAAGAGTTGAGAAAAATCCTTGAATCGTGAGTTGCACCTTTCCAATGGGTAACAATGTTTGAAAACTCTAAATTAGGAGTGCATACACCCTGAACATGGATGGAAAACCAGTTCTTACGGTTCCTGTACTCCTCAGCATCAGGAGTTGTACCCATATTCATAGAATTGCACTTTAAAGTTGGCTTGGCCAGCAGCATCAGGAAACTTGATGTAAAGACTCCTCAGTTCACAAATGGTCCTGCAGACTTTGTGAACTATTCTACACACAGTTGCTTCACTGGCACAACACAAATAAATCCTCAGTGAGACTTTTGTGATGACCAGCCACAAAAGTCTCCTCAGTGATCAGAACTTGGAGAGAATTATTTGAGATAGAGAGGAAAGTCTACGATCAAGCAAAGATATGATCTCCAATGCATTTTATTTGTACATATGAAAGCGGTCTCGAAAAGCTATTTCATCAAAGTAATTTAATGGATTACTCCTATACACAAGTTTTTATTTTTTTATTTTTTTTATTTCACCTTTATTTAACCAGGTAGGCTAGTTGAGAACAAGTTCTCATTTGCAACTGCGACCTGGCCAAGATAAAGCATAGCAGTGTGAACAGACAACACAGAGTTACACTTGGAGTAAACAATTAACAAGTCAATAACACAGTAGAAAAAAGGGGGAGTCTATATACAAAACAGATTAACACTGGAGTGATAAATGATCAGATGGTCATGTACAGGTAGAGATATTGGTGTGCAAAAGAGCAGAAAAGTAAATAAATAAAAACAGTATGGGGATGAGGTAGGTGAAAATGGGTGGGCTATTTACCAATAGACTATGTACAGCTGCAGCGATCGGTTAGCTGCTCAGATAGCTGATGTTTGAAGTTGTTGAGGGAGATAAAAGTCTCCAACTTCAGCGATTTTTGCAATTCGTTCCAGTCACAGGCAGCAGAGTACTGGAACGAAAGGCGGCCAAATGAGGTGTTGGCTTTAGGGATGATCAGTGAGATACACCTGCTGGAGCGCGTGCTACGGATGGGTGTTGCCATCGTGACCAGTGAACTGAGATAAGGCGGAGCTTTACTTGTGTGGTTGGCCTCTGTAGTGCATGTTGGTCTTCATTTAGATATTCCAAATAGTCCATGCTCCCTCACAAACAGTACTAAGGAGAGGTTTAACCTGCCTCTTTGAAGGATTAATTGAAGGTTCAATTTAGTCCTAGAGTAGCTCTAATCCTCCCTCTTGCAATCGGCTTTGTTAAATCCAGAACAGGCTAAATCTACGGCTATTTTAAGATACGTCTGTGCAACTCGCTTTGCGTTAAAACAGCTCGAACAGGCATTTTAGTCTGGGAACAATCTTAAACCTTGGATATTTCTTGAATAAGTTCCTCAATTTATTTTTGTTTTTCCTTTAACTTATTCTGTGCCACTATGGTACAGTTTTTATTGCTATCTAACTGTGCTGTTAGTCCTTTCATTTCCTTTGTTAATATGGGCTCTTTTGACCTAAATTGCTTTTGTGTTATAGATAGAATTGCATGGCCTCTAAATGCGCATTTAAAAGTGTAAGGGGATCCCTTATTGTATGGGACACTTGTAAACGTGCCTTTAAAATTGCTGTACCTATGTTATGCAGGAAAAAGTAAGTTATCATCCAGTAGGCTTTGATAAAATATTCAATATCCTCGCCAACGTGGAAATTCTGTAAGAGTAATATATATGCCAATTATGTGATGATCCGACCGCATTCTGTCCCCAATGACACCTTTTTAACTTTTGGTGCCAGAGAGAATGACATAAGAAAGTAATCAAGACAACTAGCTTGATTGAGCCTCTGCCATGTATATCTCACTAGATCAGGGTATTTAATCCTCCATATATCCACTAATTCTAATATTTCCATGACATACAACACTCCTTCCGTGGCCTCCAACTGCTCTTAAACGCTAGTAAAACCAAATGCATGCTTTTCAACCGCTCGCTGCCTGCACCCGCACGCCTGACTAGCATCACCACCCTGGATGGTTCCGACCTAGAATATGTGGACATCTATAAGTACCTAGGTGTCTGGCGAGACTGTAAACTCTCCTTCCAGACTCACATCAAACATCTCCAATCCAAAATCAAATCTAGAATCGGCTTTCTATTTCGCAACAAAGCCTCCTTCACTCACGCCGCCAAACTTACCCTAGTAAAACTGACTATCGTACCGATCCTCGACTTCGGCGATGTCATCTACAAAATAGCTTCCAATACTCTACTCAGCAAACTGGATGCAGTTTATCACAGTGCCATCCGTTTTGTTACTAAAGCACCTTATACCACCCACCACTGTGACCTGTATGCTCTAGTCGGCTGGCCCTCGCTACATATTCGTCGCCAGACCCACTGGCTCCAGGTCATCTACAAGTCCATGCTAGGTAAAGCTCCGCCTTATCTCAGTTCACTGGTCACAATGGCAACACCCACCCGTAACACGCGCTCCAGCAGGTGTATCTCACTGATCATCCCTAAAGCCAACACCTCATTTGGCCGCCTTTCCTTCCAGTTTTCTGCTGCCTGTGACTGGAACGAATTGCAAAAATCGTTGAAGTTGGAGACTTTTATATCCCTCACCAACTTTAAACATCTGCTATCTGAGCAGCTAACCGATCGCTACAGCTGTACATAGTCCATCGATAAATAGCCCACCCAATTGACCTAGCTCATCCCCATACTGTTTTTATTTATTTACTTTTCTGCTCTTTTGCACACCAGTATCTCTACCTGCACATGATCATCTGATCATTTATCACTCCAGTGTTAATCTGCAAAATTGTAATTATTCGCCTACCTCCTCATGCCTTTTGCACACAATGTATATAATCTCTTTTTTTCTTTTTTTCTACTGTGTTATTGACTTGTTTATTGTTTACTCCATGTGTAACTCTGTGTTGTTGTCTGTTCACACTGCTATGCTTTATCTTGGCCAGGTCGCAGTTGTAAATGAGAACTTGTTCTCAACTAGCCTACCTGGTTAAATAAAGGTGAAATAAAAAAATATATATATTTTAAAAAATTAATGATTTGCTTAAGTAGCTGAGGGTGATAGCTTGTAGTTTGATTTCCTTTACTGTCCATATCAGTATTTAAAACCGTATTAAAATCTCCCACCATAATAATAGTCTAGTGTTGCTTGTATAGTTGATCAATTCTTATATATATATTCAAAGAAGCTTGGATCATCATTATTTGGACCGTATAGGTTAATAAGCCATATCTGTTTATTGTCAAATAACATATTTAAAATAATCCACCTACCTTGAGGATCTGTTTGGACAATTTGCACATTTGGATCAAAATCACTGTTAGTTAATATCATCATCCCTTTTGAATTTCTTTGCCATGGGAGAAATATATTTCGCCCCCCAGTTCTTTTTCCACAAAACTTCATCATAAATTGTTGAATGGGTTTCCTGTAAACAATAGATATATTATTCTTTCTCTTTTAGCCAGGTAAATACTGATCGTCTTTTCTTATTGTCTGCTAAGCCATTACAATTATAACTGGCTATACTTATTTCACCATTTACTATAATAAGATACACATTTCTAATCTATTCATCATAATATATGTTTGTAAACTCACCATTAAAAGGTACCATAGTGATTGAGTGTCCATATAGCTGTACCATGATATTTGCATTACTAAGTAAACCTTCAATTGGTCCCCACTATTCCACCTGCTAAAACCCCTCCTCATCCCGAGTTGGGTTGTCATCCCAATGCCCTGCAGACCACCTCCGACCCCCCGGATCCCATGGCCCCGGAGAGACCGGGACCCATCCTTTGAAAAGAGCACACAGTGCCACCCACAGATCAATTGCCAAATGCATTTCCATCCCCATCACCTTAATTTGTATTACATATAGCCATGAAAAAAAAAAAAAAAAAAATCCTGTTTATCTTATTTACCATAATTAGCTGTAAGCAGTTTCTGCAAATAATTTTTTACCTCTCACCAGATTACATTATGGCAAGCAATTATTATTTTAGCAAACAATTATTGTGAATCATCCTATATTCTCCCTAACATCTTTTACTCCCTCGCAACAGTTGTTGGATGCACACACACACTCATACACACTCAACCCCTTTCCCCCACAATAACCATAGACTCAGATTGTCAACAGTTGTTGGATGCACACACACACTCATACACACTCAACCCCTTTCCCCCACAATAACCATAGACTCAGATTGTCAACAGTTGTTGGATGCACACACACACACACACTCATACACACTCAACCCCTTTCCCCCACAATAACCATAGACTCAGATTGTCAACAGTTGTTGGATGCACACACACACACTCATACACACTCAACCCCTTTCCCCCACAATAACCATAGACTCAGATTGTCAACAGTTGTTGGATGCACACACACACTCATACACACTCAACCCCTTTCCCCCACAATAACCATAGACTCAGATTGTCAACAGTTGTTGGATGCACACACACACTCATACACACTCAACCCCTTTCCCCCACAATAACCATAGACTCAGATTGTCAACAGTTGTTGGATGCACACACACACACTCATTCACACTCAACCCCTTTCCCCCACAATAACCATAGACTCAGATTGTCAACAGTTGTTGGATGCACACACACACTCATACACACTCAACCCCTTTCCCCCACAATAACCATAGACTCAGATTGTCAACAGTTGTTGGATGCACACACACACACACTCATACACACTCAACCCCTTTCCCCCACAATAACCATAGACTCAGATTGTCAACAGTTGTTGGATGCACACACACACTCATACACACTCAACCCCTTTCCCCCACAATAACCATAGACTCAGATTGTCAACAGTTGTTGGATGCACACACACACTCATACACACTCAACCCCTTTCCCCCACAATAACCATAGACTCAGATTGTCAACAGTTGTTGGATGCACACACACACTCATACACACTCAACCCCTTTCCCCCACAATAACCATAGACTCAGATTGTCAACAGTTGTTGGATGCACACACACACTCATACACACTCAACCCCTTTCCCCCACAATAACCATAGACTCAGATTGTCAACAGTTGTTGGATGCACACACACACACACTCATACACACTCAACCCCTTTCCCCCACAATAACCATAGACTCAGATTGTCAACAGTTGTTGGATGCACACACACACACTCATACACACTCAACCCCTTTCCCCACAATAACCATAGACTCAGATTGTCAACAGTTGTTGGATGCACACACACACTCATACACACTCAACCCCTTTCCCCCACAATAACCATAGACTCAGATTGTCAACAGTTGTTGGATGCACACACACACACTCATTCACACTCAACCCCTTTCCCCCACAATAACCATAGACTCAGATTGTCAACAGTTGTTGGATGCACACACACACTCATACACACTCAACCCCTTTCCCCCACAATAACCATAGACTCAGATTGTCAACAGTTGTTGGATGCACACACACACACTCATACACACTCAACCCCTTTCCCCCACAATAACCATAGACTCAGATTGTCAACAGTTGTTGGATGCACACACACACTCATACACACTCAACCCCTTTCCCCCACAATAACCATAGACTCAGATTGTCAACAGTTGTTGGATGCACACACACACTCATACACACTCAACCCCTTTCCCCCACAATAACCATAGACTCAGATTGTCAACAGTTGTTGGATGCACACACACACTCATACACACTCAACCCCTTTCCCCCACAATAACCATAGACTCAGATTGTCAACAGTTGTTGGATGCACACACACACACACTCATACACACTCAACCCCTTTCCCCCACAATAACCATAGACTCAGATTGTCAACAGTTGTTGGATGCACACACACACACACTCATACACACTCAACCCCTTTCCCCCACAATAACCATAGACTCAGATTGTCAACAGTTGTTGGATGCACACACACACTCATACACACTCAACCCCTTTCCCCCACAATAACCATAGACTCAGATTGTCAACAGTTGTTGGATGCACACACACACTCATACACACTCAACCCCTTTCCCCCCCCCACAATAACCATAGACTCAGATTGTCAACAGTTGTTGGATGCACACACACACACTCATACACACTCAACCCCTTTCCCCCACAATAACCATAGACTCAGATTGTCAACAGTTGTTGGATGCACACACACACTCATACACACTCAACCCCTTTCCCCCACAATAACCATAGACTCAGATTGTCAACAGTTGTTGGATGCACACACACACTCATACACACTCAACCCCTTTCCCCCACAATAACCATAGACTCAGATTGTCAACAGTTGTTGGATGCACACACACACACTCATACACACTCAACCCCTTTCCCCCACAATAACCATAGACTCAGATTGTCAACAGTTGCACCCTCACAGAGCCAAACTCAAGAAAGGTCTTGATTTATGATTGCATATAATGTTATAGCTGTATGAGAAGGCCTGCAAAACTTAGAAAAAATTGTGCAGAAATGTGGAGATTTGATTAACCATTGTCACATCCTAGGTGATGGAGGTCAGATATACCCCCTTCCCCTGAGACCCTGAAGCACCCACACATGGTCCCCCGTAGTGACCATATTTCCAAGCATCTCCGTGCAGTCAGACCTTTGATTTTGTGTCACCATAGCCACAATAATATGCCCCTTCTCTGAATGTCTGAGTGTGATCCCCTCCTCATGGATTACTGCAGCTAGTGTTGCCAGCACTGCCACTGCCTGGGTAGGAGCACCCCACCGGAATCCCCACCGTCTAGGTACAAGGTCGTTAAGGTTCTCATGAGCTGCTTTGAGAATGTCCTTGTATATTATGCTCTCCCATCAGGGGGCTTGTAATTATCTATACTGGCCAATGATTTTTGACTGTGATTCATGAAAGGAAGTTAGTAGGGTGAGTCAACAGATTTGTACTACTTGCACACGTGCACACACACACACACACACACACACACACACACACACACACACACACACACACACACACACACACACACACACACACACACACACACACACACACACACACACACACACACACACACACACACACACACACACACACACACACACAGAGAAATCAGTACCATGGACAGCCACATCATATTTAGCTTACGTTGATTGGACTAAATAGTTTTTGGCATCTTTCAGTTGTCATTGTATTAGACTAAGCATAGGGGAGTTGATGATATTGAAGTTGAAATGGTGCTGAAATATTGGAGGCAGCTCCTGTTTTCTTTGTGACTTGCGGCAGCCTAACTCTCCATGGTTCTAAATCAATAGTTGTTTAGTAGTCTGAACATGTCTGAAATATGAACTTGCTTGACCATGCTGTAGGTCATGTAACTGTTTGTTACATGTAATATGCTTTGTGGACTTTCCAGGTCCATACCCAAACAGTTCGAACTACTAATTCTGAAAATTACTCTCTCCAGAAATAAGTCTCTCACTGTTGCCGCCTGCTTACCGACCCCCCTCAGCTCCCAGCTGTGCCCTGGACACCATTTGTGAATTGATTGCCCCCCATCTAGCTTCTGAGTTTGTTCTGTTAGGTGACCTAAACTGGGATATGCTTAACAGCCCGGCAGTCCTACAATCTAAGCTAGATGCCCTCAATCTCACACAAATCATCAAGGAACCCACCATGTACAACCCTAACTCTGTAAGCAAGGGCACCCTCATAGACGTCATCCTGACCAACTGGCCCTCCAAATACACCTCCGCTGTCTTCAACCAGGATCTCAGCGACCACTGCCTCATTGCCTGTATCCGCTACGGTGCCGCAGTCAAACGACCACCCCTCATCACTGTCAAACGCTCCCTAAAACACTTCTGTGAGCAGGCCTTTCTAATCGACCTGGCCCGGGTATCCTGGAAGGACATTGACCTCATCCCGTCAGTTGAGGATGCCTGGTCATTCTTTAAAAGTAACTTCCTCACCATATTAGATAAGCATGCTCCGTTCAAAAAATGCAGAACTAAGAACAGATACAGCCCTTGGTTCACTCCATACCTGACTGCCCTCGACCAGCACAAAAACATCCTGTGGCGGACTGCAATAGCATCGAACAGTTCCCGCGATATGCAACTGTTCAGGGAAGTCAGGAACCAATACACGCAGTCAGTCAGGAAAGCTAAGGCCAGCTTCTTCAGGCAGAAGTTTGCATCCTGTAGCTCCAACTCCAAAAAGTTCTGGGACACTGTGAAGTCCATGGAGAACAAGAGCACCTCCTCCCAGCTGCCCACTGCACTGAGGCTAGGGAACACGGTCACCACCGACAAATCCATGATTATCGAAAACTTCAACAAGCATTTCTCAACGGCTGGCCATGCCTTCCGCCTGGCTACTCCTACCTCGGCCAACAGCTCCGGCCCCCCCGCAGCTCCTCGCCCAAGCCTCTCCAGGTTCTCCTTTACCCAAATCCAGATAGCAGATGTTCTGAAAGAGCTGCAAAACCTGGACCCGTATAAATCAGCTGGGCTTAACAATCTGGACCCTCTATTTCTGAAACTATCCGCCGCCATTGTCGCAACCCCTATTACCAGCCTGTTCAACCTCTCTTTCATATCGTCTGAGATCCCCAAGGATTGGAAAGCTGCCGCAGTCATCCCCCTCTTCAAAGGGGGAGACACCCTGGACCCAAACTGTTACAGACCTATATCCATTCTGCCCTGCCTATCTAAGGTCTTCGAAAGCCAAGTCAACAAACAGGTCACTGACCATCTCGAATCCCACCGTACCTTCTCCGCTATGCAATCTGGTTTCCGAGCCGGTCACGGGTGCACCTCAGCCACACTCAAGGTACTAAACGACATCATAACCGCCATCGATAAAAGACAGTACTGTGCAGCCGTCTTCATCGACCTTGCCAAGGCTTTCGACTCTGTCAATCACCATATTCTTATCGGCAGAGTCAGTAGCCTCGGCTTCTCGGATGACTGCCTTGCCTGGTTCACCAATTACTTTGCAGACAGAGTTCAGTGTGTCAAATCGGAGGGCATGTTGTCCGGTCCTCTGGCAGTCTCTATGGGGGTGCCACAGGGTTCAATTCTCGGGCCGACTCTTTTCTCTGTGTATATCAATGATGTTGCTCTTGCTGCGGGCGATTCCCTGAACCACCTCTATGCAGACGACACCATTCTATTCACTTTCGGCCCGTCATTGGACACTGTGCTATCTAACCTCCAATCGAGCTTCAATGCCATACAACACTCCTTCCGTGGCCTCCAACTGCTCTTAAACGCTAGTAAAACCAAATGCATGCTTTTCAACCGATCGCTGCCTGCACCCGCTTGCCCGACTAGCATCACCACACTGGATGGTTCCGACCTTGAATATGTGGACACCTATAAGTACCTAGGTGTCTGGCTAGACTGCAAACTCTCCTTCCAGACCCATATCAAACATCTCCAATCGAAAATCAAATCAAGAGTCGGCTTTCTATTCCGCAACAAAGCCTCCTTCACTCACGCTGCCAAGCTTACCCTAGTAAAACTGACTATCCTACCGATCCTCGACTTCGGCGATGTCATCTACAAAATGGCTTCCAACACTCTTCTCAGCAAACTGGATGCAGTTTATCACAGTGCCATCCGTTTTGTCACTAAAGCACCTTATACTACCCACCACTGCGACTTGAATGCTGTAGTCGGCTGGCCCTCGCTACATATTCGTCGCCAGACCCACTGGCTCCAGGTCATCTACAAGGCCATGCTAGGCAAAGCTCCGCCTTATCTCAGCTCACTGGTCACGATGGCAACACCCATCCGTAGCACGCGCTCCAGCAGGTGTATCTCATTGAGCATCCCCAAAGCCAACACCTCATTCGGCCGCCTTTCGTTCCAGTACTCTGCTGCCTGTGACTGGAACGATTTGCAAAATCGCTGAAGTTGGAGACTTTATCTCCCTCACCAACTTCAAACATCAGCTATCTGAGCAGCTAACCGATCGCTGCAGCTGTACATAATCTATTGGTAAATAGCCCACCCATTCTCACCTACCTCATCCCCACAGTTTTTATTTATTTACCTTTCTGCTCTTTTGCACACAAATATCTCTACCTGTACATGATCATCTGATCATTTATCACTCCAGTGTTAATCTGCAATATTGTAATTATTCGCCTACCTCCTCATGCCTTTTGCACACATTGTATATAGACTCCCCTTTTTTTTCTCTACTGTGTTATTGACTTGTTAATTGTTTACTCCATGTGTAACTCTGTGTTGTCTGTTCACTCTGCTATGCTTTATCTTGGCCAGGTCGCAGTTGCAAATGAGAACCTGTTCTCAACTAGCCTACCTGGTTAAATAAAGGTAAAATAAAAAAATAAAAAAATAAAAAATAAAAAAAGATGTTGCTCTCCGGTTTTGTGATGAAACACAGGTGTGGTTGAATTTATTCTGCCACTGTGTCTTCTTATTGTCTCGGCCTTAGGCCTATATATCACGGTGGCAAGGCTTATAAACTAACATGTTATAGAGCATAGAACGTAATTATCAGAACACACATGTTGTAATATGGCTTTTTCCCCCCTTTTTTCCCACAAAAGCTTGGCTTCCCCAATGATTTTAACCACGCACTGCTACTGGAATAGAGGAGGGATGAGGGAAGACACAGGTGAGAGAAGAAGAGGGTGGGCTGAGAGCGAAGAGGGAGGAACACGAGAGTGGGAGTGTGAAGAAACAAAGAAGAGAAGAAGTGAGATGGAAAGAGGGAGGGGTGTTTGTGAAATGGATGGAGTATCAGGATGACAGGGGATAGGAGAGAGAAACAATATGCATTTTAGTCAGTTCATCCCCATAAAATATGTTCTCTTATGATTTCATGATTTTCTTCAGCTTATCCTACTCCCTGAATAGATTTAATGGAATTACATTAAATGTTTTTATTGCTGCATGAATATTCAATCAGCCATGTACTAGACAATCACCTGCATTCTTGTACTGTACTCTCTACCTTCTGATGGATCCCACTAACGCACAGCATACACAAACACGTGCACACACAAACACACGCGCACGCACACAAACACACAGTGAGAGAGAGAGAGACACATACACACACAGTTGCAAAAATCACACACACACCCCCACACACACACATTTTAAGAAACAATGGATTTGCTGCTGGCTGAAACATAATGAATACTCTGTTCTACTGTTGAAACTGTCAGAACCTGGGAGGTAACATTGATGCAATGGAGAGAATCCTACCAGTTAGATTTTTATGTGTTGTGGAGACGGTGACATTACAAGGCTGAGAAATGAATTTATTTCCGCAGAACAATAGATTTTATCCACTACACAGGAGCCACCAATAGTTATTGTTTTTGTTTTTCGCCTTGACATCACTTGAAAGGGCAGATTTCATTTGATTTAAATGCTTGTAATCGGAGGTGTATAGGAAAGAAAATAACTCCCAAATGCCCTTGCATCAGATGAAGTTTAGTTTTATGAGTTTCTGGATAAAATCGATTCTGGCGTGCACACACGCGTGCACGTGTGCGCACGCACGCACGCACGCACACACACACACACACACACACACACACACGCACACACACACACACACACACACTCACACACACACACACACACACACACACACACACACACTCCTCAACTAGATTTCATGGTTGATACCATGAGGCTTACTGAGAAAAGGGTCATCTGAAACAAACGGTAATTTACAGCATGGGAGGAAGCAGATACAGTGCATTCGGAAAGTACTCAGACCCCTTAACTTTTTCAAAATGTGGTTACATTACAGCCATATTATAATTTGAATATAAAACATCCATATCTATCTATACACATAATACACCATAATGACAAAGTGAAAACATGTTTTTAGAAAGTTCAGCAAATTTATTACAAATAAGAGTCAGAAATACCTTATTTACGTAAGTTTTCAGACCTTTGCTATGAGACTCAAAAATTGAGCTCAGTTGCATCCTGTTTCCATTGATCATGCTTGAGCTGTTTCACAACTTGATTGGAGGCACACACCAGTCTATATAAGGTCTCACAGTTGACAGTGCATGTCAGAGCAAAAACCAAGCCATGAGATCAAAGAAATTGTCTGTTGCGCTCCGAGACAGGATTGTGTCTAGTCACAGATCTGGGGAAGGGTACCAAAACATTTCTCTATCATTGAATGTCCCCAATAACACAGTGGCCTCCATCATTCTTAAATGGAAGAAGTTTGAAACCACCAAGACTCTTCCTAGAGCTGGCCGCCAGAGAAATTGGGGGAGAAGGGTCTTGGTCAAGGAGGTAACCAAGAACCCAATGGTCACTCTGACAGAGCTCCAGAGTTCCTCTGTGGAGATGGGAGAACCGTCCAGAGGGACAACCATGTCTGCAGCACTCCACCAATCCACCTTCATGGTAGAGTGGCCAGACGAAAACCAGTCTTCTGTAAAAGGCACATAACTGCTCGCTTGGAGTTTGCCAAAAGGCACCTAAAGGACCATGAGTAACAAGTAACAAGATTCTCTGGTCTGATGAAACCAAATTTGAACAACTTGGCCTGAATGCCGAGCGTGAATTGTGGAGGAAACCTGGCACCGTCCCTATGGCGAAGAATGGTGGTGGCAGCATCATGGTGAGAGATGTTTTGTCAGCGGCTGGGACTTGGGGACTAGTCAGGATCGAGGGTAAGGTGAACAGAGCAAAGTACAGAGAGATCCTTGGTGAAAACCTGCTCCAGAGTGCTCAGGACCTCAGAATGGGGCGAAGTTTCACCTTACAACAGGACAACGACCCAAATACAGGTGAGCCAATTTTATACCATCCTACCAAAGAAGACTTTAGGCTGTAATCACTGCCAAAGGTGTTTCAACAAAGTACTGAGTAAAGGGGCTGAAATATGTAAATGTGATAATTCAGGTTTTTATTTGTAATAAATTACCTCCCCATCACGGTTGACAAGTCCACAGTGTCGCCCTCCCGGAGTGTCACGTGACCCTGGATAACACCCTTTAGTTCAAACATCAAAGCAATGACTCCCTCCAGCAGGTTCATGCTCGACTCCATTCGTAGAGTACAACCCTACTTCACACAGGACGTGGCGCAGGTCCTAATCCAGGCAATAGTCATCTCCCTTCTGGACTACTGCAACTCACTATTGGCTGAGCTCCCGACTTGTGCCCTCAAACCCCTGAAACGTATGCAGAACGCTGCAGCCTGCCTGTTTTCAACCTTTCCAAGTTCTCCCATGTCACCCCGTTCCTCTGCACACTCCACTGGCTTCGAAGCTTGCATAAACTACAATACCATGGTGTTTGCAACAAGAGGAACTGCCCCTCTTTACCTTCGGGCTATGCTTAAACCCTAGACCCCAACCCGAGCACTCCGTTCTGACACTTCTTGTCTCTTGGCCCTACCACCCCTACGTGAGGGCAGCTCCTGCTCAGCCCAGTCCAAGCTCTTCTCCTGGCGCCCCAATGGTGGAAGCAACTTCCCCCTGAAGCTAGGACAGCAGAGTCTCTGCCCATCTTCCAAAAGCACCTGAAACCCTACCTCTTCAAAGAATATCTTAAATGATACCCCTCCTTACCTCAACCCCCCCACCCCCCAAAAAAACAATACTTGCACTTGCACCCCTCCACACTTGCTAGCTCTGACTGCTGATAACTACTTTATTGAGGAAAAATTGACTAACTATGCCTGTGATATGTGGTTGTCCCACCTAGCTATTAAGGTGAATGCACTAAATGTAAATTGCTCTGGATAAGAGCGTCTGCTAAATGATTCAAATGTTAATGTGTTATTTCTGATCCTTTCCTACGAATATAACTGGATATGAGACTAAACGGTATATGCTGAAGTTCCAGGTAGGATTGCTAGTAAACAGGTTGAATTGAGGTGTGTTATGTACTCAACAGAGTGTGTTTATGTCATTTATAGTCACAATGTTTTTTTTAAAGATTTAAAAATTATTTATCCAGCACACTACAGTAACACCAAGAGCCGTTGTGGGCAGAGACCAACATACCTTAACTGCACTCAACCATAGAATCTCTCCATTCCTTTTCTCCCTGACCTCCTCAGAGATGGAGGAAAGAAGGAGGGAGGGATAAGAGGACCTGAGAGGAAATGTTGTGGGGAGAGAGAGAATAGGAACCCGAGAGGAGAAGAAGGGTTGTGGAGAGAGGGAGAAGAGGACCCGAGAGGAGAGGAAGGTGTAGATAATGACAATGGGTGAAGGGAGAAGAGGTGAAATAAGAGCAAGCAGGGGCAGAGGAGGGGGGGGGGTACATGAGATGGAATGCCCTGAAGAGAGAGGGAGGGGGAGTGGAAGGTGGACAGGGTGACAGGGAGGGGAGGAGAAGAGAGGAGGAAACATGTGCGAGGGGTAGAAGCATCAGTGACAGGTAAGGGCCATTACAGGGACTGGGGGGACACGTGTGAAAGCTGCCTGCCACCCAGCTTATTGGCAATCTGTTAGCCGGGCCTCCGGGGGGATGCGTGAATAACAGGCTCAGGGACGGAGAGAGCAGGAGAGGATAGAGAGATTAACACTGCAGTAGGGAATGAGTCCTGCAGTAGGGAAGGAGACCTGCAGATTGTGTAGAAGATGCCTAACATTAAGGGTCTGGTACCATTGTGGCCCAGCCACAGAGCACAGAATCTGGGGAGACTCAAAATGGAGAAAGAGGAGGTGTTAGGGAGATGAGGGAGGGGGGTGAGGGTGAGGAGAGGAAAGGAGAGTTGGGTCACATAACCCAGAGGTGCTTGGTGACTCAATGCTGGGTTAGTAAAATAATATTGGGTTAATAAAGTTATTTTTAACTAAATGTTTTTAGGTCGGTAATAGTCTTGTCAAGAGCAGAGACATTCAGACACTTGGATTGGCAGAAAATAGAGGATCAGATACTGTAGAGAGAGAAGACTGAATGGGAGGAGGATCATTTGGACTACAGAATACAGGGTCGAAAGAAAATTATAGACTTGAAAATAGAGAGGCCAGTGTTTTAATTTCAGAGCTGCCTGGGAGGAGAGGTTAGAAGAGAGAGAATATTTAAAGTCTGTTGGGGGAAAGAAATAATTCAGAGGGGTAAGAGATCCCTCATAAGAATCCCTCCACATGTTATGTAGTTCCTACAGAAAAGGTTAATTAAAGAGAAGGATGACTGTCAAGTAGAAGTTATTCACCATCTGATACAGATACTCATAAGAATCCCTCCACATGCAATAGTTTATAGAAGCAATCATTTCTAACTAAAATAATGTGCATAAAGAGTATAAATTCTTATGACTATATGAATCAAAGCATAATCAATTATATTCCTAATGGTTGTTTTTCACTATAAATACGGCAAACAATATACACTGAGTATACAAAACGTTAAGGACACTCTTTCCATGACATAGACCGGCCAGGTGAATCCAGCTGAAAGCTATGATCCCTTATTGAGTTCACTTGTTAAATCTAATTCAATCATTGTAAATTAAGGGCAGGAGACAGGTTAAAGAATGATTTTAAAGTTTTGAGACAATTGAGACATGGTTTATGTATGTGTGACATTCAGAATTCAAAATATTTAAGTGCCTTAGAATGGGGCATGGTAGTAGGTGCCAGGCGTCCCGGTTTATGTCAATAACTGCAGTTCTGCTGGATTTTTCACATATAACAGTTTTGCGTGTGTATCAAGAAAAGTTCACCACCGAAAGAACATCCAGACAACTTGACACAACTGTGGGAAGCATTGGAGTCAATATTGGCCAGCAACTCTGTGGAACGCTTTCAACACCTTGTGGAGTCCATTCCCTAAAGAATTGAAAATGATCTGATGGTGAAAAAAAGGGGGGTGGGTTCCTAATGTTTGGTATACTTAGCTTTTCAGGGGGAAAAGTAAATGGAGGGTCCGGGGGAATGCCTGGACGCATTCTTTCCAAACTCTTTTTTTTTTTTTTTACTTCACCACTTTTGGATTGTTTTCATGAGCTGCATTGTCAGCACTAAGTCATTGTCAGCGTTAAGTCATTGTCAGGTCATTATCAGCATTAAGTCATTGTCAGCGATAAGTCATCACCAGTTTAAAGTCATTGTCAGCATGAAGTCATTACCAGCTTTAAGTCATTGTCAGCGTTAAGTCATTGTCAGCATGAAGTCATTACCAGCGTGAAATAATTGTTAGCATGAAGTCATTACCAGCATTAAGTCATTGCCAGCATTAAGTCATTGCCAGTGTTAAGTCATTGTCAGGTTAAGTCATTGTCAGCATTAAGTCATTGCCAGCGTTAAATCATTGTCAGCAATAAGTCATTGTCAGCAATAAGTCATTGTCAGCATGAAGTCATTGCCAGCATGAAGTCATTAGTTAAGTCATTGCCAGAGTTAGGTCATTATCAGATTAAGTCATTGTCAGCATTAAATCATTGTCAGCGATAAGTCATTGTCAGTGTTCAGTCATAGTCATCAAGAAGTCATTACCAGTGTTATGTCATTATCAGCGTTGTCATTACATACATAAGGGAACATTTTGACATTTGCCATATGGTTTGTGAGAAAGTCCACATTGCAAATGTACGGTCCGTTACTAGATGTCCGACAACGTTTCTAAAATTCGCGGACGGCGTTGGGCCGTGCAGCAGGGCCGGATCTTCCAGGAAGTCATCAAACAAACTCTCTCGGGCATTCGGTGTCCGCTTGACAAAATGTTTACATTTTGGTCATTTTTTCCGCTCTCCTGGTAAATCCCACAAGAGCGCAAATGGAATCATATTGCAAATGTACAAAACATCCCCAATCATGACATGGCCTTATCTCCTAAACGGAAAACATTTCGAAGACGAAACTTGGTGAGCATAGGATTGGCATAATGGTCAGTTGGCCCCGAACAAGATGGCGTCTAGGCTTCAACGTTTTTTGAGTTATGGCCATTTTTCTAGGATGAAAGGTCAAAAATGAAAATAGAGCAATGATTTTTCCACTTCACGTCAAAGTAAATGAACCTACGGTGTCAATAAAAAAAGAACCAGCCATTTATCTATCGGAATTTAAGAGAAATTGTACAATGTCAAATTGATGATGTTCAAAAAAAGGTGTTTAAAAAAAGTTACAGATCCAGTTGCAGCGTGTTCAGACTAATCTTTTTGAATTGTGTTTCCGAGCTTTGCGAGATTTCTGTGATTTTCTGTGATTTTCTGAAATAACACACACTCATTCAACCCTCTGTAAATAAGTCAGTTCTTAACACAAAGACTTAAAACTCAATATTCTATAAGTGCCTACCCCACGGAGGATATGTGTTCACTTTCAGCTTCCTGTGTAAACCGGAAGTGCCTTAACATGGTGTCATAGGTGCTGTTTCGAAGGGTTAAAAAGGTCTGATCTTTTCAAAATGTCATATGTGTTATTAGTCATGAACTGTAAATCAGTCATTTCTCCAAACAGATGTCAAAGAAAAACCTCTCAAGCACACACACACACACAGCAAGGATGGAGTGACAAAGTGTGGTGCATAAAGACACTCAGAGCCTGCAATGGCATTACCACAATCTCAATCTCAGAAAAGCAATCAAATTAACCGTTTACCTTTGATGATCTTCGGATGTTTTCACTCACGAGACTCCAGTTACACAACGAATGTTCCTTTTGTTCCATAAAGATCATTTTTATACTCAAAATACCTCAGTTTGTTTGTCGCATAATGTTCAGAAATCCACAGAAAAG
Source organism: Oncorhynchus nerka (assembly GCF_034236695.1). NCBI lineage: Eukaryota > Metazoa > Chordata > Actinopteri > Salmoniformes > Salmonidae > Oncorhynchus > Oncorhynchus nerka. The sequence goes on along the minus strand of NC_088422.1, from coordinate 18,651,479 downwards.
AGCGGTCACGACAACGCAGATGGAAATTCCAAATAGTCTTCATAATGTCCACAGAAACATGTCAAACTTTTTTTATAATCATTCCTCAGGTAGTTTTTAAAATATATATCAGAGAATATATAGTGTGTAGGTTTTTCAATAACAGCGGGAGGAACAATGGCCGCTTTACTCTGTAGCACAAAAATCACTCCGAGAGCCCCCGGCTATCCACTTACGCAATGTGATCTTTCACGCTCATTTTTCAAAATAAAAGCCTGATTGTTGACACCTTAGGGAAGCCATAGAAAAAGGAATCTGGTTGATATCCCTTTAAATGCAGGATAGGCATGCATAGGAACAGAAGGGTTTCAAAATAAGAGGCACTTCCTGATTGGACTTTCCTCAGGGTTTTGCCTGCAAATCAGTTCTATTATACTCACAGACAATATTTTGACACTTTTGGAAACTTTAGAGTGTTTACTATCCTAATCTGTCAATTATATGCATATTCTAGCATCTGGTCCTGAGAAATAGGCAGTTTACTTTGGGAACGTTATTTTTCCAAACATAAAAATAGTGCCCCCTAGCTTCAAGAGTTTAAGTCATTGTCAGCGATAAGTCATCACCAGTTTAAAGTCATTGCCAGCATTAAGTCATTGTCGACATTATGTCATTACTAGCGTTAAGTCATTGTCACCGTTAAATCATTTCCATCACCAAGTCATTGTCAACGTTAAGGTATTGCGTTAAGTCATTGTCTGCATTAAGTCAATGCCAGTATTAAGTGATTGTCAGCATTTAGTCATTGTCAGCGATAAGTCATTACTAGCGTTAAGTCATTGTCACCGTTAAATCATTTCCATCACCAAGTCATTGTCAACGTTAAGGTATTGCGTTAAGTATTGCGTTAAGTCATTGTCTACATTAAGTCAATGCCAGTATTAAGTGATTGTCAGCATTTAGTCATTGTCAGCGATAAGTCATTACTAGCGTTAAGTCATTGTCACCGTTAAATCATTTCCATCACCAAGTCATTGTCAACGTTAAGGTATTGCGTTAGATCATTGTCTGCATTATGTCAATGCCAGTATTAAGTAATTTTCAGTATTTAGTCATTGTCAGCGATAAGTCATTGTCAGAATTAAGTCAATGCCAGCATTAAATCATTGTCAGAATTAAGTAAATGGCAGCTTTAAGTCATTATCAGCATTAAGTCATTGTCAGCATGAAGTCATTACCAGCATTAAGTCATTTTCAGGTTAAGTCATTGCCAACACAAAGTCATTGCCAGTATGAAGTCATTGCCAGCATGAAGTCATTACCAGCGTTAAGTCATTTTCAGTGTTCAGTCATTGTCAGTGTTCAGTCATTGTCAGCATTAAGTAATTGAAAAGGTTAAGCCATTGCCATCGCTAAGTCGTTGTTAGTGTTAAATCATTGTCAGCAATAAGTCATTGTCAGGTTAAGTCATAGTCAGCCTAATGTCATTGTCCGAGTTAAGAGATTGGCATTGCTAAGTCATTGTCAGTATTAAGTCATTGTCAAGTTAAGTCATTGGCAGCATTAAGTCAATGGAAGTATTAAGTCATTTTCAGCATGAAGTCATTGTCAGCGGTAAGTCATTACCAGTGTTAGTTCATTGACAGTGTTAAGTCATTACCATCGCTAAGTCATTGTCAACGTTAACATTTACATTTAAGTCATTTAGCAGACGCTCTTATCCAGAGCGACTTACAAATTGGTGCGTTCACCTTATGACATCCAGTGGAACTGCCACTTTACAATAGTGCATCTAAATCTTTTAAGGGGGGGGGGGGGTTGGGAAGGATTACTTTATCCTATCCTAGGTATTCCTTAAAGAGGTGGGGTTTCAGGTGTCTCCGGAAGGTGGTGATTGACTCCGCTGTCCTGGCGTCGTGAGGGAGTTTGTTCCACTATTGGGGGCCAGAGCAGCGAACAGTTTTGACTGGGCTGAGCGGGAACTGTACTTCCTCAGTGGTAGGGAGGCGAGCAGGCCAGAGGTGGATGAATGCAGTGCCCTTGTTTGGGTGTAGGGCCTGATCAGAGCCTGGAGGTACTGAGGTGCCGTTCCCCTCACAGCTCCGTAGGCAAGCACCATGGTCTTGTAGCGGATGCGAGCTTCAACTGGAAGCCAGTGGAGAGAGCGGAGGAGCGGGGTGACGTGAGAGAACTTGGGAAGGTTGAACACCAGACGGGCTGCGGCGTTCTGGATGAGCTGTAGGGGTTTAATGGCACAGGCAGGGAGCCCAGCCAACAGCGAGTTGCAGTAATCCAGACGGGAGATCACAAGTGCCTGGATTAGGACCTGCGCCGCTTCCTGTGTGAGGCAGGGTCGTACTCTGCGGATGTTGTAGAGCATGAACCTACAGGAACGGGCCACCGCCTTGATGTTAGTTGAGAACGACAGGGTGTTGTCCAGGATCACGCCAAGGTTCTTAGAGCTCTGGGAGGAGGACACAATGGAGTTGTCAACCGTGATGGCGAGATCATGGAACGGGCAGTCCTTCCCCGGGAGGAAGAGCAGCCGAGGTTCAGCTTGAGGTGATGATCCGTCATCCACACTGATATGTCTGCCAGACATGCAGAGATGCGATTCGCCACCTGGTCGTCAGAAGGGGGAAAGGAGAAGATTAATTGTGTGTCGTCTGCATAGCAATGATAGGAGAGACCATGTGAGGTTATGACAGAGCCAAGTGACTTGGTGTATATTGCTCACGTTAAGTCATTTTCTGCATTATGTCAATGCCATTATTAAGTAATTGTCAGCATTTAGTCATCTTCAGCGAAAGTCATTGTCAGGTTAAGGTATAGTTAGCTTAAAGTATTTGTCCTAGTTAAGACACTGGCATTTGCTAAGTCATTACCAGCGTTAAGTTATTGCCAGCATTAAGTCATCATCAGCGTTAAGTCATTGTCAGTGTTAAGTCATTGTCAATGTTAAGTCATTGCTCACGTTATGTCATTGCTCGCGTTAAGTCATTGTCAGCATTAAGTCAATGGCAATATTAAATCATTGTCAGCATTAAGTAATTGTCAGCTACAAGTCATAAACAGCATTAAGTCATTGCCAGCGTGAAATAATTGTCGTGTTAAGTCATTGTCAGCATTAAGTCATTGTCAGCATTAAGTCATTGTCAGCGATAAGTCATTGTCAGCATTAAGTCATTGTCAGTGTTAAGTCATTGCCATCGCTAAGTCATTGTCAACATTAAGTTATTGCCCGCGTTATTAAGTCATTGTCTACATTAAGTCAAAGCCAGTATTAAGTGATTGTCAGCATTTAGTCATCGTCAGCGATAAGTCATTACCAGTGAAAGGGTTAATGCCACACGGTCAAGGTTAGACTTGCGCAGATCACGAGGACCTCAGGAACGTTCCTGAGGTCGAATTGTGCTTCTAACCCTAACAGTTCTCCCGCTGTCACCCAAAAGCACCTGAAATTTAGGGCCAAGCTTCATTATGGTCCTACTTTTTTTCACGGTCGCTGCGCTCAGACCGAGCGAGCAACGGTCAAGCGGGGCATCTCGTTGACCTCGGCACAGCCTAGAGATTATGGTAATGTCATTGCAGGCTCTGTGTGTCTTTAAGCCCTGCACTGTGTCACTCCATCCTTGCTCTCTGCGTGTGTGTGTGTGTGTGTGTGTGTGTGTGTGTGTGTGTGTGTGTGTGTGTGTGTGTGTGTGAGAGAGAGAGAGAGAGAGTTTTTTCTTTGATATCTGTTGGGAGAAATTACTGATTTCACCTTTATTTAACCAGGTAGGCTAGTTGAGAACAAGTTCTCATTTACAACTGCGACCTGGCCAAGATAAAGCATAGCAGTGTGAACAGACAACAAGACAGAGTTACACATGGAGTGAACAATAAACAAGTCAATAACGCATTAGAAAAAAATAGTCTATATACATTGTGTGCAAAAGGCATGAGGAGGTAGGCGAATAATGACAATTTTGCAGATTTACACTGGAGTGATAAATGATCAGATGGTCATGTGCAGGTAGAAATACTGGTGTGCAAAAGAGCAGAAAAGTAAATAAATAAAAACAGTATGGGGATGAGGTAGGTAAATTGAGTGGGGTATTTACCAATGGACTATGTACAGCTGCAGCGATCGGTTAGCTGCTCAGATAGCAGATGTTTAAAGTTGGTGAGGGAGATAAGTCTCCAACTTCAGCGATTTTTGCAATTCATTCCAGTCACAGGCAGCAGAAGCTTTGTTGCGGAATAGAAAGCCGACTCTAGATTTGATTTTAGATTGGAGATGTTTGATATCAGTCTGGAAGGAGAGTTTACAGTCTAGCCAGACATCTAGGTACTTATAGATGTCCACATATTCTAGGTCGGAACCATCCAGGGTAGTGATTCTAGTTGGGCGTGCGGGAGCAGGCAGGGAACGGTTGAAAAGCATGCATTTGGTTTTACTAGCGTTTAAGAGCAGTTGGAGGCCACGGAAGGAGTGTTGTATGGCATTGAAGCTTGTTTGGAGGTTAGATAGCACAGTGTCCAAGGAAGGGCCAGAAGTATACAGAATGGTGTCGTCTGCGTAGAGGTGGATCAGGGAATCGCCTGCAGCAAGAGCAAAATCATTGATATATACAGAGAAAAGAGTCGGCCCGAGAATTGAACCCCGTGGCACCTCCATAGAGACTGCCAGAGGACCAGACAACATACCTCCGATTTGACACACTGAACTCTGTCTGCAAAGTAGTTGGTGAACCAGGCAAGGCAGTCATTAGAAAAACCGAGGCTACTGAGTCTGCCAATTAGAATATGGTGATTGACAGAGTCGAAAGCCTTGGCCAGGTTGATGAAGACGGCTACACAGTACTGTCTTTTATCGATGGCGGTTATAATATCGTTTAGTATCTTGAGCGTGGCTGAGGTGCACCCATGACCGGCTCGGAAACCAGATTGCACAGCGGAGAAGGTACGGTGGGATTCGAGATGGTCAGTGATCTGTTTGTTGTCTTGGCTTTCGAAGACCTTAGATAGGCAGGGAGGATGGATATAGGTCTGTAACAGTTTGGGTCCATTTGAAGAGAGGGATGACTGCGGATCTCAGACGATATGAAAGAGAGGTTGAACAGGCTGGTAATAGGGGATACCCGGGCCAGGTCCATTAGAAAGGCCTGCTCGCAAAAGTGTTTTAGGGAGCGTTTGACAGTGATGAGGGGTGATCGTTTGACTGCGGATACAGGCAATGAGGCAGTGATCGCTGAGATCAGCGGAGGTGTATTTGGAGGGACAGTTGGTCAGGATAAGGTCTATGAGGGTGCCCTTGTTTACAGATTTAGGGTTGTACCTGGTTTGTGTGAGATTGAGGCCATCTAGCTTAGATTGTAGGACTGCCGGGGTGTTAAGCATATCCCAGTTTAGGTCACCTAACAGAACAAACTCTGAAGCTAGATGGGGGGCGATCAATTCACAAATGGTGTCCAGGGCACAGCTGGGAGCTGAGGGGGGTCGGTAGCAGGCGGCAACAGTGAGATACTTATTTCTGGAGAGAGTAATTTTTAAAATTAGTAGATCGAATTGTTTGGGTATGGACATGGATAGTATGACATTACGTTGCAGGCTATCTCTGCAGTAGACTGCAACTCCTCCCCCTTTGGCAGTTCTATCTTGACGGAAAATGTTATAGTTGGGTATGGAAATCTCAGAATTTTTGGTGGCCTTCCTAAGCCAGCATTCAGACACAGCAAGGACATCAGGGTTGGCAGAGTGTGCTAAAGCAGTGAGTAAAACAAACTTAGGGAGGAGGCTTCTGATGTTGACATGCATGAAACCAAGGTTTTTTCGATCACAGAAGTCAACAAATGAGGGTGGCTGGGGACATGCAGGGCCTGGGTTTACCTCCACATCACCCGCGGAAGGAGGAGGAGTAGTATGAGGGTGCGGCTAAAGGCTATCAAAACTGGTCGCCTAGAGCGTTGGGGACAAATATTAAAGGAGCAGATTTCTGGACATGGTAGAATATATTCAGGGCATAATGCGCAGACAGGGGTATGGTGGGGTGCGGGTTAGGAGGAGGTAAGCCCAGGCACTGGGTGATGATAAGAGAGGTTGTATCTCTGGACATGCTGGTTGTAATGGGTGAGGTCACCGCATGTGTGGGAGGTGGGACAAAGGAGGTATCAGAGGTATGAAGAGTGGAACTAGGGGCTCCATTGTAAACTAAAACAATGATAACTAACCTGAACAACAGTATACAAGGCATATTGACATTTGAGAGAGACATACAGCGAGGCATAAAGTAATCGCAGGTGTTGATTGGGAGAGCTAGCTAAAACAACAGTTGAAACAACAACAGCTAATCAGCTAACACAACAACAGCAGGTAAAATGGCGATGACTAGGCAGAGAGGGTCGGATTAACTACACACAGAGCCTGAGTTCACGGCTGGGGCCGACAGATAAAAAATAAATAAACAGAATGGAGTACCGTGATTAATGGACAGTCCAGCAGACATCAACTATGTAGCCAAGTGATCATAGCGTCCAGGGGGCAGCAGTAGATGGAACAGGGAACCCGCCACTACGTTAGCAGGCGACAAGGCGTTTAAAGTTAGTAGCCCTCGACGGAGGCCGGTTGAAGGCCCAGCGGATGGAGTATTCATCGGCAGACCAGTCGTGGTGGTGCGGCGGGGTGCCGTGTCGACAGAGAATCCAAGCCAGATTGTGAAAGAGGTATTGTAGAATTTAGTTTGCTGGCCAGGAGATGCCCCTGGCTCACGGCTAACTGGTGCTAGCTTTGTGGCAGTGGCGTTAGCCACTATAGCCAATCGGTAGCAGCGGTGATCCGGTGCCAAGGTCCAGAGTTTACAGCAAGGATCCAGTGGAGTAACGGGCTCTAGCCGTGTATGAGTGGGGTTCGGGTGAACAGCTGAGTAGGCCGGGGGGTGGGCCTCAGGGATAGCTTTGGTACTGGGTGCCACGGTGAGCTAGCTAGCTGCAAGCTACCTGTGAAGATCAGAAGTAGTGGTCCAGGGATTACGGCAGGAATCCGGCGTTGTTGTGGAGAGACAGTCCGATACTAGTAGACTGGCGAGTATTATCCAGGCTATGAACAGGGCTGGTATCTGTGCAGAAGGTAAAAGCCGCTAGCAGTGGCTAACAATGACTGAATAGCTAATTAGCTGGTTAGCTTCTGGAAGTTCTTGAATGTGTATCAAATTTAAAATAATAGCGATACTGTATCACATTGGGTGAGGCAGGTTACCGGAAGGTATAATCGAATTAAAAATCAAAAAGAGATTGAAAATCAAATTGAAATATATATATATATATATATATATATACAAAAAATTACAAAAAATACAAACGTACACGAGACACGAACAAAACAAAACACGTCTTCACTGCTACGTCATCTTGGTTTTGACCTTTAATCCAAGAAAAATGGCCTTAACTCAAAAGGCTTTGAGGCCTCGACGTCATCTTGTTTCTGGGCTATCAGCCCATTTATCCAAACCTATGCTCACCAAGTTTCGTCTTCGAAGTCTTTTCCGTTTAGGAGAAATGGCCATGTCGTGATTGGTGATGTTTTGTACATTTGCAATAAGATTCCATTCGCCATCTGGTGAAATTTACCAGGACAGCGTAAGAATGACCCAAATTTGAACATTTTATAAAACGGAAACTGAATGTCCAAGAGACTTCGTTCGATGACTTCCCGGAAGAGCTAGCCCCGGTGCACGGCCCACCACCATCGGAGAATATTAGAAACGGACGTCCAGTAAGGGACTGTATATTTGCAATTTGGAGATTCTCATCGATCATACAGCAAATGCCGAAAAGTGCCCTTCATGTATGTTGTCATTGCTCGCGTTAAGTCATTGTCAGCATTAAGTCAATGGCAGTGTTAAGTACATGTCAACGTTAAGTTATTGCTCGCGTTAAGTCAATGCCAGTATTAAGTAATTGTCAGCATTTAGTCATTGTCAGCGATAAGTCATTGTCAGGTTAAGTCATTGTCGCGTTAAGTCATTGTCAGCGTTAAGTCATTGTCAGCATTAAGTCATTGCCAGCATTAAGTCATTGTCAGGGTTACTTGATGTTTGACGAGTAAATAAACACAGACAGTAGCAGTATCTGGGCAAATGTGATCAAATCTCATTGCCAGCCAATACTATTTTGAATTTCCAATCAGAAGCCATCACTGATACTACTTATGGTGCCTCATATCAAAAAACATTATTATACTATTTTATTTTCTAAGGGATGCTTGTTTTTGTTAGATTCATTTGCATGAAGTATAATGTACTGCGGAACCTTTGCTTTTGGTGCAATTTGGATTCATTGCACATTCCTTAATGGTGGGAGAGTGATGGAGTGTGACGGGGAGTATTTCATCTATCTTTTGATACAGATGGATTTAGGATTACAGTCCATTGACAATACACTTGGTGAATATTGAAAATTCTGCTTGGTTTAGTAATAGCCTGCTGTATCTGACACATGCAAAACTGGCAATAAAAATGTCAGGATCTATCTACTGGGAATAAATACATTAATGTGCATGACACTGGTAAATGGCAATAAAATGACTTGGCCTATAAGTCAGTTATAAGTAAAGGAGGGGGGCTCTGTAGGGATGTGGATATTATAGTAGAAATTATGTAGGAAGAAAAGATAATGTCAATCAAGTTTGCCAAAATATTTGAATATCCAGTTGTTCTACAAGGAGTTAACCAATTGTTACACAATTCACCCCACAATCCATTCTCCTCACTGTATCTTCACTGTTAGTTTTTCAGAGCCTTTCACTTTCCTTGGTTGAAACTGATGATGTCGGAGGGAAAGTTAATAAACATCAATCAAGGCTTGAGGTGAGGAGCAAACATTTGCATTGATTACCAGCCACAGATGTCACAAATCAGCCACCGTACATTACATCCTCCTCCGTATAAAGCCACACAGAGGAAAGCAGCATACCCTCACTGATCTGAGAAACCAAGGCTTCCTACGTACTTATTGATTCAGTCACATAACCGCATTTGTCAAAAACTTCTCTCCATGGGGAAGGGAGAGAAAAAAGAAAGCCAATTGGCAACATGGAGTAATTTGTCTTCTTAGCAGATGAGGAGGGACCATATTTCCATTCCAAAAGGGGATGGAGTTATTAGTCGGAGCAGCAGGTATTTTGTCACTGTCATAAGCACAAGGATAACTAATTGTTGCCACGGCACCCTACGAGCCACCTTGTAGGGTGCAAATGACATTTTCCTAACCTCGGGGACCTTAATCAAAGCAAAGATGATGAGTATACCTACCAACTGTACTTAAGCAGTGCCAACAGGCTCACACTGACACCGGTATGGAGGATCAGCAGGTTTGACTCTTTAATCAATCAATCAATCAGTCAATCAATCAAATGTATTTATAAAGCCCTTCTTACATAAGTTGATGTCACAAAGTGCTGTACAGAAACCCAGCCTAAAACCCCAAACAGCAAGCGATGCAGGTGTAGAAGCACAGTGGCTAGGAAAAACTCCCTAGAAAGGCCGCAACCTAGGAAGAAGAGAGGAACCAGGCTCTGAGGGGTGGCCAGTCCTCTTCTGGCTGTGCCGGGTAGGGAAGAAGGCCAGTCCTCTTCTGACTGTGCCGGGTAGAGAAGAAAGCTAGTCCTCTTCTGGCTGTGCCGGGTGGGGAAGACCTTCGTTAAGGAGGAGGTTAAACTCCAGATGATACCTCAGTTTGAGTTCTCTGGTGTCTGAGCAAGGTTAACGACTCTTCAGAAATGCACAGAACTTTACCACCACAGCAGATTATGTTGTTTGGCTTAAACTACCCAAGAGGATGAGCAAGTATTGTACTTTAACATATTAAAAAGTGACTACATTTTATATTGTGAAAATGACTACCAACCTACTCCCCTTTCTTTGGCCACACAATGATTTGGTGATACTTACAGTAGCTAGCAATTCTCTGAGGACCAACCTATGTTTGTGTTTTTCTTGAGACATTAGAGAAAATACTGTCTTGTCAACAACAGAAAAAATACATTCCCATAATTTAGCAGTCATTTTTGAGATGCTGATTTATATAATAGGATAATACAGTGATTAAGATGTGTCTTCCATTCACATTGAATGTTTCACATGTAATCATGTGTTTAATTAACAGCCATAAACAACTAATTGCCAATATTATTTCCCAGCCAATGACTGAAGATCATTTATTGTTGATGAATTACTGTGAGAAAATGATACGTTGAGTGAACCAGGAATTTAAAAAAATACTAATTTGACACTCATATGTACAACCCAATCAACCACCGTAAGGCAGGAGGAGAGGGGAATTAAACAAGCATTAATCAAGGTACTATGTGTAAGTGGCAATACGTCTTTAAATTTACCTCTGTTGAGAAATAGGAAGGGTATAGTTACTCATGGCAGACCCAAGCTTGTGGAGCCCTGAGTTACTCATGGCAGACCCAAGCTTGTAGAGCCCTGAGATACTCATGGCAGACCCAAGCTTGTAGAGCCATGAGTTACTCATGACAGACCCAAGCTAGTAGAGCCATGAGTTACTCATGGCAGACCCAAGCTAGTAGAGCCCTGAGTTACTCATGGCAGACCCAAGCTAGTAGAGCCCTGAGTTACTCACGGCAGACCCAAGCTAGTAGAGCCCTGAGTTACTCATGACAGACCCAAGCTAGTAGAGCCCTGAGTTAATCATGGCAGACCCGAGCTAGTAGAGCCCTGAGTTACTCATGGCAGACCCGAGCTAGTAGAGCCCTGAGTTAATCATGGCAGACCCGAGCTAGTAGAGCCCTGAGTTACTCATGGCAGACCCAAGCTAGTAGAGCCCTGATTTACTCATGACAGACCCAAGCTAGTAGAGCCCTGAGTTAATCATGGCAGACCCGAGCTAGTAGAGCCCTGAGTTACTCATGGCAGACCCGAGCTAGTAGAGCCCTGAGTTAATCATGGCAGACCCGAGCTAGTAGAACCCTGAGTTAATCATGGCAGACCCGAGCTAGTAGAGCCCTGAGTTACTCATGGCAGACCCGAGCTAGTAGAGCCCTGAGTTAATCATGGCAGACCCGAGCTAGTAGAGCCCTGAGTTAATCATGGCAGACCTGAGCTAGTAGAACCCTGAGTTACTCATGGCAGACCTGAGCTAGTAGAACCCTGAGTTACTCATGGCAGACCCAAGCTAGTTGTAGACTTCAATTGGAGTAGGGTAGGTGGGCGGCAAAACGCAATAGGTTTTATAAGCGGATCAGTTCGCGTTGCTTACTACCGTGAGCGGCACTGCTGTCTCGGGGCTCGAGGCGCCGAGTATTTATTAGGATCCCCTGCTGCAGAGGCAATGGATACGCTTCCAGGGGCCTAAACAGGAAACAACACAACAAATAAAATCCTCAATAGGCATAAATATACATAGCAGTACATTTAAATTGCATAAATTGCATTCAGAATGTATTCAGCATTTTATTTTAATTTTATTTTTTACAAATTTTGTTAAGTTACAGCCTTACAGCCTTATTCTAAAGCAAAAACAGGTTTTTAGAAATGTTTGCAAATGTAACAAAAATGTCTAACTGAAATATCTCATTTACATAAGTATTCAGACCCAGTACTTACCCAGTACTTTGTTGAAGCACCTTTGGCAGCGATTACAGCCTCAAGTCTTCCTGGGTATGATGCTACGAGCTTGACACACCTGTATTTGGGGAGTTTCTCCCATTCTTCTCTTCAGATCCTCTCAAGCTCTGTCAGGTTGAATGGGGAGCATCGCTACACAGCTATTTTCAGGTCTCTCCAGAGTTGTTTGATCAGGTTCAAGTCCAGGCTCTGGCTGGGCCACTCAAGGACATTCAGAGACTTGTTCCGAAGCCACTCCTGCATTGTCTTGGCTATGTGCTTAGGATCATTGTCCTCTGGGAAGGTGAACCTTCACCCCAGTCTGAGGATCTGAGTGCTCTGGAGCAGGTTTTCATCAAGGATCTCTCTGCACTTTGCTTCGATCCTAATTAGTCTCCCAGTCCCTGTCATGGTTCCACCTGTCACCAGAGGGTGGCAGAGACCGTCCTAGAGACATTAATGACAATCAGGTGTGTCCTATTACTCCTTATGATTTCCTGGTTAAAAGAGGTGTGTTTTCTGGTTTCCTTTGCAGAAGCTTGAATTGTTGACTGTGTGCGTTTGTTTCCTGAGTTTGAGACTTCGTGTTTGCTGTTTTTTCCCCCCAAGTATACTGTGATCCAGCGGCTGCTGTTCATCAGTAAAGTATTTATATTTACCCTTAAAGGGTACTTTGCTATTTTTGGGCAGCGGAATGACCTTTGCCTCCCTTCAGGCCTGAGGGAACACTCAAATAGGAGTTGCAATGTACTGTTTTCTGCTACGAACCCCAGTATTGTGCAATCCAGGTTGTCGGTTCCAGGTGGTTTCTCCTTATTTATAGATAGCAATCATTTGTTCACCTCTTTCACACTAACTTTGCTGAATTCATATCTACAGTGCTTGTCTTTCATTATTTGGTCCATTATGCATTAATATTTGTTCTTTACATGTCATGAATAAGTTTGCAAATCTTATTGGTTGACCAATGAGCAGAGTTCATCTTGTCAACCAAACAAATAATGTTTTAATGACAACGTTCTAGCTGACAACAACCGGGACTGCTTGTCTATACACACAGTAGGCAGATTTGTAAGTGCCTTCAGTGTTCTGACAGGTAGGAGTGAACAGGCCAGGGTGATACACACCCGCCCCAAAAATACATAGGATCCAGAGTAGTGTATGAATATTAACCTCTCTCTCTCTCTCTCTACCTATTCTCTCTCTCTCTCTCTCTACCTATTCTCTCTCTCTCTCTACCTATTCTCTCTCTCTCTACCTATTCCCTCTCTCTCTCTCTCTCTCAACCTATTCCCTTTCTCTCTCTCTCAACCTATTCCCTCTATCTTTATGGCCTTGGCAGGCTAAATAATTGATGTCTCGCCGCTCTCATTGTGATATATTTATGAATAGGGGGGGCAGAGGGATGGTTATATATTTTCCCTGACTTCTTAGTAGCCTTTCCTGGACTTATCTATGTAGCTGCACCAAGGTCAAAATAAGTGTAGATGTTATCAAGACTGATAGCCCTTACAAAAGTGTAGCGTTCAAACCTGGGTTGTGGTCTCCATGGCAGGCTGGCCGCTTGTCTCCTATCCCCAGGGCGGTCATTTATCAGAGTGCTTATTTTACCACAAAATGTGGAATATCAAGGGCTGATTTATACTGAAAATCACCATCTTTAACCCAAGTAAAGAAGATAAAAGGAAACATGGGTCATAAAGGAGAAAATTGTGTTGTGGTTAAGGAAACCACCCACACAGGATGCTCAACGTTTTGTGTTAGTGTTCTGAGTTAACTTCAGACTTTTGCTATAACTCATGAGATGACAATCTGCAGGTGACATGATACATCGTTCCCATTGGCAACAGCAGAGCTTCTAGAGTGCTTAAGTCGCAGTATTCAGTGTGTCAGACTTCCACACCTTGCTGTGTCCTTAGTGAGTTGGTTTGGGAATATCTGAAAATTCAAAGTTCACTGTATCCTGTGCAAGATAAATGTGCACAGGATACATTTTCCACCAATGCCCCATGAACTCTGTTATGACACTGTCTTCAATCATACTTATAGAATTGATGGGAATTAGAAATATTCCCTCCTGCTATCTACTGGAACATCTGTCAGGCCTTGCACATGGATGTATTTTGAGCTGGCGGCAGACAGTCAACCTTCAGTAGCAGACAGAGAATAAAGCCTGATGATGAAATATCCCCATGAAGGCTTACGGTTCTGAAAATATGTGCTGCTGACTGTTCTAGAACCTTCCCTTGTTATCCGAGTTCCTGTTCTTTTTGTGTGTGAAATGTAAAAATACTTGATCAATTGTTCATAGAATGTATGTACAGGTGAACATTAAGCACAGACAGAAAATGGAGGAGTGCATAATGGATGGAACATTAAGTCAATGGGATACTCTTTCGCTATGTTGCATGATCAAGAGACTCAGTACATAGTCACCTCTAACAGACAAAAAATAATATAACTATGTCTTAACAACATCAACTCTTGACAGCTTTGCATTAAAGTTTGTTCAAACTGTTTTCTACACTTGATCGCACATATATACAGTACAGGCTCTGAATTGTACGTGTAACATGCAGAGAAAAAGCATTGACTGTCTCCCTCTGTTACACATTCTGAACACTTTCTGGAGTGAAAGGGAGATTATCTCTCTCTCTCTCTCTCTCTCTCTCTCTCTCTCTCTCTCTCTCTCTCTCTCAAATATAGTAATACATACTGGTTTGAGGGATCTTTAAGGAAGGTGTGATATTGAACATTGAAACCAGAGAAAAAAAGAAAATGTTCATCAAAATTGTTGTTGCTGAAATAAATATCACACCTACAACATTGTTATGGCACGTAATGCATTTCAATGGACCTGGAATTTTGGCTAGGTATCAGTTAGCAAATTAATTAGAGTGACACATCACCTCTATTTCCTGGTCTGTGTGACACGCTTGGCCTTAATGTGCTCTTCTCTCTCTCTACAACAGCAAGGGCAGAAGCCTGGGGAGGCATCTTAGTGCTCGCCCTCTGTCTTTTTCATTCTGTTCATGTCATGCCAGAAGACTCCCACAATACTGTATGGTTTGTTTCTCAGGCAGGGAACATTCTGTGGAGGACACTCTCACAGCATTTTCTCAATTCTCAGTCAAAGCTATTGACCTGGGTCTTACAGAAAGTAAACATGTACACAGGTATGTACATGAAAATTAACTGCAGTATAATCTAGTCCTCTGAGCCCAATCTACTCATGATTTGGTGTGTTAGTCACAGGTTGACGTTTTTTCTGATGAGTCTCATCCTGGAGGCAGAACTGAGCGATTTCTGCTAGACGGGCCAGCTGCAAAGTCAAAATAGTCTATTTTGTAAGAATTCGTGAAAACAAATTAGCTTTCTCATCTTAATATTTATTTCATTTTTATTTCACCTTTATTTAACCAGTTTTCAAGCTGAGAACAAGTTCTCATTTACAACTGCGACCTGGCCAAGATAAAGCAAAGCAGTGCGACAAAAACAACACAGAGTTACACATAAACAAACGTACAGTCAATAACACAATAGAAGAGAAAAATAGAAAAATCTATGTACAGTGTCTGCAAATGTAGAAGACTAGGGAGGTAGGCAATAAATAGGCCCTAGAGGCGAAATGAATTAGCATGTAGCATTAATACTGGAGTGATAGATGTGCAGATGATGATGTGCAAGTAGAGATACTGGGGTACAAAAGAACAAGAGGGTAAGTAATAATATGGGGATGAGGTAGACGGGTGTGCTATTTACAGATTGGCTGTGTACAGGTACAGTGATCGGGAAGCTGCTCAGACAGCTGATGCTTAAAGTTAGAGAGGGAGATATAAGACTCCAGCTTCAGAGATTTTAGCAATTTGTTCCAGTAATTGGCAGCATAGAACTGTACAGAAAGGTGACCAAAGGAAGTTTTGGCTTTGGGGATGACCAGTGAGATATACCTGCTGGAGCGCATGCTACGGGTGGGTGTTGCTATGGTGACCAGTGAGCTGATATAAGGCGGGGCTTTACCTAGCAAAGACTTATAGATGACCTGGAGCCAGTGGGTTTGGCGACGGATATGTAGTGAGGGCCAGCCAACGAGAGCATACCGGTCGCAGTGGTGGGTAGTATATGGGGCTTTGGGGATAAAATGGATGACACTGTGATAGACTACATCCAGTTTGCTGAGTAGAGTGTTGGGGGCTATTTTGTAAATGACTTCGCCGAAGTCAAGGATCGGTCGGATATTCAGTTTTGCGAGGGTGTTTGGTGGGATGAGTGAAGGAGGCTTTGTTGGTTAGGGTTAGGCATTAGGGTTAGCAGTGTGATTAAGCTTAGGGTTAGGTATAAAATCTGATTTTATAACTTTTTGGCTGTTCCAGTTAGTGACCACTCTGCAAAGCTGCCTCTAGAACAAGAGTCATGATGAAAACGCTAACCTGATAGTGTGAAAACGCTAGTCATGCCAGTGTGTTAGCTGTGACGTGTTACCTCTGTGAACCTGGAGAGGGAGATTAATCCCTCTGGGTTCCAAAGCAAACAAATGGATTCAAAATTGTTTGTGAAGTAAACACACACACACACACACACACACACACACACACACACACACACACACACACACACACACAGTCTTGTGTAACTAACCTTTCAGGGACACACAATTCAGCCCAATTCAAAATCCTATTTTTCCTAACCCTAAACCTAACCCTAACCCATATCCTCACCCTAACCATAACTGTAAACCTAACCCAAAAACCTAACCTTAAAACTCTAACCCTAAACCTAACCCTAGATCCTAACCCTAACCCTAAAACTAAGCCTAGCTCCTAACCCTAACACTAATTCTAACCTTAATCCTAAACCCACTAGAAATAGCATTTGACCTTGTGGGGACTAACAAAATGTTCCCAGTAAAATGTTGTTAGTTGAAAGTTCTTTTGGGAACTTCCGGTCTCCACAAGTATAATTAAACACACACACACACACACACACACACACACACACACACACACACACACACACACACACACACACACACACACACACACACACACACCTTTAGTCCACAAGAC
This sequence comes from Oncorhynchus nerka, assembly GCF_034236695.1. Taxonomy (NCBI): domain Eukaryota; kingdom Metazoa; phylum Chordata; class Actinopteri; order Salmoniformes; family Salmonidae; genus Oncorhynchus; species Oncorhynchus nerka. Next base: position 18,634,826 of record NC_088422.1, on the reverse strand, counting down.
AATAAAAGGAGACTATTTAAAATTATATGACCGTGAAAGTGTGTGTGTGTGTGTGTGTGTGTGTGTGTGTGTGTGTGTGTGTGTGTGTGTGTGTGTGTGTTTGTTCATGCTCTGGTGGCTCAGGTGGCCATTTCTCCTGAGCATAACACTCTGATCCCTTTCCAGAGCCGCATGAAACTGAAAATCAATTACTGTTTTTATGTTTTATTTTCACCATTACTAGGAGACAAAGTCGGGCTTAGCCATTTCAATTAAACTGTGGCTTATTGAACTATAAATGAATTCTATTAGCTTTATCTTAATTACTTCCCAATGTCCGCTTTAACCTTGGGGGCCACTGCAGTTTCGGCGCACTGGAGTGTTGAGAGTTGGTTTGCAACAAATGAATATCTAAATCTGCGTGTTTCAGAAAAGACAGACTTATTTCTCACCCCCCCCCCAAATAAATCATATAGTAAGACAAGGTATTACACAAAATGTCCATTGAGGACCCACTGAGACTCTGTGGCTCATGTTGAAGGTGTCAATGGAAGGCGTTTTACATATGTCTCTTACCCACTGTGAGATGGTTTGGAAGTAAAATCCAATCGCTTACAGTTGAGGGAAATGAGCTGTACTGCAAACTGTATGGGGTTTATTGATCTGTGTACAGCAGAATGTGCAGTACAGACAGAGCGACCTTGAACTGTTTTGCGATATCAGGCCTTCTAGTCTATATTCTATACTCATGGGTGTTTCAGGGACACTGTACAACTAAGATCTGTTTTAGCGAACCCAATTGCAATGCATAGCCATTATAATGTACCATTTTTAAAATATACAGTAACAACATAAAGCAAGCAAACACAATTTAAAATGTGCAGTAACAACATAAAGCAAGCAAACACCATTTCTAACAACTTCTTGGTCCCAATTCATTAAGCCTTACTCTATGGGATTTCACGTGACTGGGAATACAGATATGTATCTGTTGGTCAAAGTATGGGCCTCAAAAAATTGGCCTCAGGATCTCGTCACAGTATTTCTGTGCATTCAAACTGCAATTGATCAAATGGAATTTTGTTCGTTGTCCATACCTTATGCCTGCCCATACCATAACCCCTTCGCCATTGATGGAATCTTTCATTTCAGCTAATGAAACACGGGACTACCACTTTACATGTTGGATTTATATTTTTGTACATTGTAAAATGTAATGAAAAAGCTGTTAACCATTATCCTAAATATAAACCATGAACTTACAAAATGACATTGCGGTTTTAGCATGTCATATATATACAGTGGGGCAAAAAAGTATTTAGTCAGCCACCAATTGTGCAAGTTCTCCCACTTAAAAAGATGAGAGAGGCCTGTAAATTTTCATCATAGGTACACTTAAACAATGACAGACAAAATGAGAAAAAAAAATACAGAAAATCACATTGTAGGATTTTTAATGAATGTATTTGCAAATTATGGTGGAAAATAAGTATTTGGTCAATAACAAAAGTTTATCTCAATACTTTGTTATATACCCTTTGTTGGCAATGACAGAGGCCAAACGTTTTCTGTAAGTCTTCACAAGGTTTTCACACACTGTTGCTGGTATTTTGGCCCATTCATGCAGATCTCCTCTAGAGCAGTGATGTTTGGGGCTGTTGCTGGGCAACACGGACTTTCAACTCCCTCCAAAGATTTTCTATGGGGTTGAGGTCTGGAGACTGGATAGGCCACTCCAGGACCTTGAAATGCTTCTTACGAAGCCACTCCTTCGTTGCCCGGGCGGTGTGTTTGGGATCATTGTCATGCTGAAAGACTCAGCCACGTTTCATCTTCAATGCCCTTGCTGATGGAAGGAGGTTTTCACTCAAAATCTCCCGATACATGGCCCCATTCACTCTTTCCTTTACATGGATCAGTCGTCCTGGTCCCTTTGCAGAAAAACAGCCCCAAAGCATGATGTTTCCACCCCCATGCTTCACAGTAGGTATGGTGTTCTTTGGATGCAACTCAGCATTCTTTGTCCTCCAAACACGACGAGTTGAGTTTTTACCAAAAAGTTATATACACTCAATTAGTATTTGGTAGCATTGCCTTTAAATTGTTTAACTTGGGTCACACGTTTCGGGTAGCCTTCCACAAGCCTGAATTTTGGCCCATTCCTTCTGACAGAGTTGGTGTAACAGTCAGGATTGCAGGCCTCCTTACTCGCACACGCTTTTTCAGTTCTGCCTACATATTTTCTATAGGATTGAGGTCAGGGCATTGTGATGGCCACTCCAATACCTTGACTTTGTTGTCCTTAAGCCATTTTGCCACAATTTTGGAAGTATGCTTGGGGTCATTGTCCATTTGGAAGAACCATTCACGACCAAGCTTTAACTTCCTGACTGATGTCTTGAGATGTTGCTTCAATATATCCACGTAATTTTTCCTCCTAATGATGCCATCTATTTTGTGATGTGCACCAGTCCCTCCTGCAGCCAAGCACCCCCACAACATGATGCTGCCACCCCGTGCTTCACGGTTGGGATGGTGTCTTCGGCTTGCAAGCATCCTCCCTTTTCCTCCAAAAATAACAATGGTCACTATGGCCAAACAGTTCTATTTTTGTTTCATCAGACCAGAGGACATTTCTCCAAAAAGTACAATCCTTGTCCCCATGTGCAGTTGCAAACTGTAGTCTGGCTTTTTTATGGTGGTTTTGGAGCAGTGGCGTCTTCCTTGCTGCGCGGCCTTTCAGGTTATGTCGATATAGGACTTGTTTTACTGTGGATATAGATACTTTTGTGCCGGTTTCCTCCAGCATCTTCACAGGGTTCATTGCTGTTGTTCTGGGATTGATTTGCACTTTTCGCACCAAAGTACGTTCATCTCTAGGAAACAGAACGCGTCTCCTTCCTGAACGGTATGACGGCTGTGTGGTCCCATGGTGTTTATACTTGCGTACTTATGTTTGTACAAATGAATGTGTTACCTTCAGGCGTTTGGAAATTGCTCCCAATGAGCAATCTAGACTTGGAGGTCTACAATTGTTTTTGGTCTTGGTCTTGGCTAATTTCTTTTGATTTACCCATGATATCAAGCAGAGGCACTGAATTTGACCTTGAACTATATCCACAGGTACACCTCCAATTGACTCAAATGGTGTCAATTAGCCTAACAGAAGCTTCTAAAGCCATGACATAATTTTCTAGAATTTTCCAAGGTGTTTAAAGGCAGTCAACTTAGTGTATGTAAACTTCTGACCCACTGGAATTGTGATATAGTGAATTATAAGTGAAATAATCTGTCTGTAAGCAATTGTTGTAAAAATTACTTGTGTCATGCACAAAGTAGGTGTCCTAAACGAATTGCCAAAACTAAAGTTTGTTAACAATACATTTGTGGAGTGGTTGAAAATCGAGTTTTAATGACTCCAACCTAAGTATATGTAAACTTCCGATGGCATATTTTTAAAATTAAATATCTACATAGGCGTACAGAGGCCCATTATCAGCAACCGTCACTCCTGTGTTACAATGGCACATTGTGTTAGCTAATCCAAGTTTATCATGTTAATTGATCATTAGAAAACACTTTTTCAATCATGTTAGCTGAAAACTGTTGTCCTGATTAAAGGAGCAATAAAACTGGCCTTCTTTAGAGTAGTTGAGTATCTGGAGCATCAGCATTTGTGGGTTCGATTACAGGCTCAAAATGGCCAGAAACAAAGCACTTTCTTCTGAAACTCGTCAGTCTATTCTTGTTCTGAGAAATGAAAGCTATTCCTTGCGAGAAACTGAAGATTTCGTACAATGCTGTGTATTATTCCCTTTGCAGGACAGTGCAAACTGGCTATAACCAGAATAGAAGGAGGAGTGGGAGGCCCTGGTGCACAACTGAGCAAGAGGACAAGTACATTGGAGTGTCTAGTTTGAGAAACAGACGCCTCACCAGTCCTCAAGTGGCAGCTTCATTAAATAGTACCCGCAAAACACCCGATTCAATTTCAACAGTGAAGAGACGACTCCGGGATGCTGGCCTTCTAGACAACTTGAATGGAGTCCACCTGTGGTAAATTCAATTGATTGGACATGATTTGGAAAGGCACACACCTGTTTATATAATGTCCCACAGTTGACGGTGCATGTCAGAGCAAAAACCAAGCAATGAGGTTAAAGAAATTGTCCGTTCCTCTGTGGAGATAGGAGAACGTTCCAGAAGTACAATCATCTCTGTAACACTCCACCAATCAGGGCTTTATGGTAGTGGCCAGACGGAAGCCACTCCTCAGTAAAAGGTACATGACAGCCCGCTTGGAATTTTCCAAAAGGCACCTAAAGGACTCTCAGACCATGAGAAATAAGATTCTCTGGTCTGATGAAACCAAGATTTTACTCTTTGGCCTGAATGCCAAGCATCACGTCAGGTGGAAAACTTGCACCATCTCTACGGTGAAGCATGGTGTTGGCAGCATCATGCTGTGGGGATGTTTTTCAGTGACAGGGACTGGGAGACTAGTCAGGATCCAGGGAATTATGGGGTATTGTGGAGAATGAGGGGAAAAAAATATTTTAATCAATTTAAGAATAAGGCTGTAACGTAACAAAATGTGGAAAAAGTGAAAGGGTCTGAATGGTTTCCAAATACACTGAACAAAAATATAAATGCAACACGTAAAGTGTTGGTCTCATGTTTCATGAGCAGAAATAATAGATCCCAGAAATGTTCCATATGCACAAAAAGCGATTTCTCTCAAATTTTGGCCACAAATTTATGTACATGCCTGTTCGTGAGCATTTCTCATTTGCCAAGATAATCCATCCACCTGACAGGTATGACATATCAAAAAGCTGATTAAACAGCATTATCATTACACAGGTGCAACTTTTGCTGGGGACTATAAAAGGCCACTCTAAAATGTTCAGTTTTGTCTCAAGTTTTGTGGGAGCATGCAATTGGCATGCTGACTGCAGGACTGTCCACCAGAGCTGTTGACAGAGAATTTAATGTTAATTTCTCTACCATAAGCCACCTCCAATGTCATTTTAGAGAATATGGCAGTACATCCAACCGGCCTCACCACAGCAGACCACGTGTATGGCGTGGTGTAGGTGAGCGGTTTGCTTATGTGGTGGTGGAGTTATGGTTTTGGCAAGCATAAGCTACAGACAACAAACACAACTGCATTTTATCAATGGCAATTTGACTGCACAGAGATACTGTGACGAGATCCTGAGGCCCATTGTTGTGCCATTCATCCACCTCCATTTACTTAATGTTTCAGTATGATAATGGACAGCCCCATGTCGCAAGGATCTTTAAACAATTTCTGGAAGTTTAAAATATTCCAGTTATTTCATGGCCTGCATACCCAAAAGAAATGTTACCCATTGAAGATGTTCGGGATGCTATGGATCGAAGTGTACGACAGCATGTTCCAGTTCGCACCTATATCCAGCAACTTTGCACTTAATGAAGAGGAGTGGGACAACATTCCAAAGGCCACAATCAAGTCTATTGGAAGGAGATGTCATGCTGCATGAGGCAAATGTTGGTCACACCAGATACTGACTGATTTTGTGACCAACATATGCATATCTGTATTCCCAGTCATGTGAAATCCATAGATTAGGGCCGAATCAATTTATTTATATAGACTGATTTTCCTATATGAACTGTAACTCAGTAAAAACCTTGAAATTGTTGCGTTATTTTTTTGTTCAGTATATTTTCTACATATTTGTAACTTTTTTATTATGTCAATATGTCTTTATTGTAAATGGTTTGGTGTCAAACCGGTTGAAGTTGTGAAAAAGTCAATAGTTGGAAAAGTTGCAGAGTTAATTGAAAATAATGCTGATTAATGTTGATTAGATGCTTTTTTCATTAATAAGGCTAATTTATCTTTAACCATGGTCTCTCCACTAGAAACTCATGGACAATCTGGACACATATTGGAATGTTTTATACTGAATAATGTTTTTCAGTTATTCAAGTGTGAATTACCAAAATCACAATAGATTGTCATATATTAACTGTTAATTACCAAAATGTCGAACACATCTGGTGACATTGGTAAATGACATAATTTGTGTTTCATGTTTGCAAGAACACCAATCTGGTGATGGAAGATAAGCGAGAAGGATTTGAATGAGAGACTGTCATGAAGGTATCTGGAGACTGGAGCATTAAAAAACTCTAACCTACATCAGTACCATGTCAATTTGATAAACTGTGAAATAATCTGGATATGGTTGATCTTGTCCTCATTAATGATTTACCTCAAAGGAGGATGGAGATGGAGATGGTTTGGGAGGAAGGTCAATTGTTGCCTTTCTTTCATCGTGATACCATGTTTCAGCAGGTTAAAAAAGGCATATTTCACTCATGATGTAGGTGGCGAGCATGCAGAGGGCCAAAACAGAGAAAGAAAAGTCTAATTCAAGAGAGGTATAGACGTCACATTGCGTAAAATGACTGAAACACACCAAGTGAGTTTAAAATACAGCATTCAAAAAAATATAGGGCCTGAAATTGTCACTCTGCACTCGATTTCCTGAATTGTGATTACAGTTTTGGAGAACTTTGTATCATACATTATTCATTCTCTCTATGTGGCGTGAATATCCTTCCACCTGAGTAAGCACACTGTCATTCATAACGCACCCAATCTGGAGAGAGATAAATTAATAAACCCATGCACATATGCACCATTTCAGACGCCTCTTCCATTTTTTGAACTATCACTTTCTTCCCTCTTTAAATGGGTATGATTCAATTATAAACCTATTATGCATTTATGCTTCCTTTTGGCTTTTCAGCATATAGGCTATCCCCTACCCCCTCCCTTCCCCATGATAATCTACAGTGAAAAGCTATTAATCTGTATTATAAAAGACAAACTAGAGATATCACATTTGCTTTAGTTGATGGGATTTGTTAAGCGGCAGTAATGTGATTTGTTATATGCTTGGGTATGGAGGTGGGAGGGTATTAAGACATTAGAGTAGAGTTAAGCTACAGGGGTTTACCCATAATTATTTTGATGAGGCTTTGATTTACAATAAAGCACGAGAACATATGGTAACACTACATTTTAAGAGGTTCTTATTACAGTGTTATTACATGTGTAGCAAGTATTGTAGTTAATTGTAATCAGATCAGATACATGTTTATTTGTCACATGCTTTGTAAACAACAAGTGTAAACTTACACTGAAATGCTTACTTACGGGTCATTTTCCAACAATGCAGAGTTAAAGATTAAGATAAAAACAAATAATGAAATATTGACACGAGGAATAAATACACAGTGAATACAGAATAACAATAACGATTAAAAATAACATGTTTATACATTGTACAGGGATTAACCACTCCTGAGTGGTGCAGCGGTCTAAGGCACTGCATTTCAGTGCTTGAGGCATTACTACAGACACCCTGGTTCGATTCCAGGCTGTATCACAACCGGCTGTGATTGGGAGTCCCATAGGGCAGTGCACAATTGGTCCAGTGTTGTCCGGGTTTGGCCGGTGTAGGCCGTCATTGTAAATGAGAATTTATTTATTATTTATTTTTAACTGACTTGCTTAGTTAAATAAAGGTCAAATAAACATTTTACTTTACCGAGTCGATGTGCAGGGTTATGAGGAATTTGAGGTAGCTATGTACGTATATACTGTATAGATAAGGGTAAAGTGACTAGACAACAGAATGGATAATAGACAGTAGCCACAATATATGTGGTGGGTGTGAAAGTGTGTTTGTGTGTGTTTGTGTATGTGTGCTTTGGGGTGTCAATGTAACAGTGGAGGCTCTCAATTACCTAGGACTTGACAATGGTTAATCAAATCGCACCGTTTTTGCCCGCGTTTGCTGAATATGCCATGCCTTCTCATACAGCTGCAACTGTCTTTGCATTCGTAAATCAAGTCCTTTCTTGAGTTGGGCTCAGGGATGGAACAACTGTTGAGTTTATGGTTGTTTGTGGGGGAAAGGGGTTGTGTGTGTGTGTGTGTGTGTGTGTGTGTGTGTGTGTGTGTGTGTGTGTGTGTGTGTGTGTGTGTGTGTGTGTGTGTGTGTGTGTGTGTGTGTGTATGAATCCCACATCTGTTGCAAGGTGGTAAGGATGTTAGGGACAATATAGGAGGAAACACAATTATTGTTTGCTAAAATAATAATTGCTTGCAAAAAATTTAATTTTTGCAATGGCAATCCTGCTTATAGGTAACAGTCCTGCTTAAAGGTAACAATCCTGCTTATAGGTAACAGTCCTGCTTAAAGGTAACAATCCTGCTTATAGGTAACAGTCCTGCTTAAAGGTAACAATCCTGCTTATAGGTAACAGTCCTTTGCATGAACTGCCTACTTTATTACACATCCTATTAGCTAATTATGGAAATTAGGACATGCAGGATTTTTAAAATATATTTTTTAATAGCTATATATAGTGCAAATTAAGGTGAGGGCAATGGGAAAGCTTTTGGCAATTGATCTACTTCTGTTCTGTGGATGGCACTGTGTGCTCTTATCAAAGGTCTCTCTGGGGCCCTGGGATCCGGGGGATGCTGCCGGTCACTGGAATGACAACCCAACATGGTACGGGGAGGGGTTTTAGCTGGTGGAATAGTGCAGAACAATTGGATGTTAACTTAATAGAAATGCAAATATCATGCAATCACTATGGTACCTTTTAATGGTGAGTTTACAAACATATATTATGATGAATAGATTAGAAATCTGTATCTTATTATAGTAAATGGTGAAATAAGTATAGCCAGTTATAATTGTAGTGGTGAGGCTGATAATAAGAAAGGAAGATCAGTATTTACCTGGCTTAAAGAGAAGGAATATAATATCTATTGTTTACTGTAAACTCATTCAACAATTTTAGAATACGTTTTGTGGAAAAAGGACTAGGGGGATAAATATTTCTCCCATGTGCAAAGAATTTCAAAAGGTGTGACAATATTAATTAACAATAATCATAATGTGCAAATTGTCCAAAAACATCCTCAATGTAGATGATTTTAAATATTTTATTGGACCATAAATAACTTTAGCTCATTAACCTATACGGTCCAAATAATGATGATCCAAGCTTCTTTGAAAATATATATTATAATTTTTAACAACCCTACAAACAATACAAGAGTCTGTTATTATGGTGGGAGATTATAATGCGGTTTTAAATCACACCACAAACTATCACCCTCATACACTTAAGGAAATCCCGAATTTCATGGATATATTGGAACTAGTGGATATATGGAGGCTTAAATATCCTGACCTAGTGAGATATATACAGTCAAAGTCAGAAGTTTACATACACTTAGGTTGGAGTCATTAAAATGTGTTTTTCAACCACTCCACAAATTTCTTGTTAACAAACTATAGTTTTGGCAAGTCGGTTAGGACATCTACTTTGTGCATGACGCAAGTAATTCATCCAACAATTGTTTACAGACAGATTATTTCACTTATAATTCACTGTATCACAATTCCAGTCAGTCAGAAGTTTACATACACTAAGTTGACTGTGCCTTTAAATAACATGAACATTCCATCATGGCTTTAGAAGCTTCTGATAGTCTAATTGACCTTTATTTAACTAGGCAAGTCAGTTAAGAACAAATTATTATTTTCAATGACAGTCTAGGAACAGTGGGTTAACTGCCTTGTTCAGGGGCAGAAGAACAGATCTTTGCCTTGTCAGCTGGGGGATTCGATCTTGCAACCTTTCAGTTACTAGTCGAACGCTCTAACCACTAGGCTACCCTGCCGCCTCAGATGATGTCAATAATTGACATAATTTGAGACAATTGGAGGTGTACCTGTGGATGTATTTCAAGGCCTACCTTCAAACTCAGTGTCTCTTTGCTTGACATCATGGGGAAATCAAAAGAAATCAACCAATACCTCAAAAACATTAATGTCTTAATCGAAATTAAGGATTGCCTCTTGTACACTTGTCATCCCCTTATGCTTAGTTTGTACATCTCAATTGTCATTAGAAACCACATTTGTTTAAGCAAGGCAGCCATATCAGCTTCTTTTTTTCTTTTAAAGGCAGTAAATGAGGCTGAATGAACTGTTTCGCTGCCAGGCAAGGCTCCACTGATAGCCAGGTATAGTAGGGGTAAACTGTTGGGACTGCTGTTGGGACAGCTTTATGTAGGCCCTAACAGTTTGTGGGCACTGTTTGTCACAGTTAAAGTGCAATTAATATATTATTTAGTGCGGTCTTGTGTAGTGGCTTTACTTTTATTTTATTTCCCCCACCAAGATTTACATGCTAAAATCGCCACTGCTAACCGTGCACGGCAGCCACTCAAGAGTTCAGATATTTTCATATTTTGGGGCTGGACATGTCGAGGGATGAGTATTGACTGGTCTGCCATGTCACAGGCTTCTGTCTATAACAAGAATCATCCTTGGTCAGTATGTAGATAATGTTTCCTACCGTAGGTTTTAAAAAATGTATATAGACATGCACAACTATAGAAGTGTATTACTGCCCTGAATTTAGCTGCCACTATCGACAAGTCTGTGGGAATAAGTTGTGAGATACTACTTTCTGGAGGATGATCATCATGCCATTCTGACTCTCCCTGACTCTCAAAATTAATCAGACGCCAAGGAAATGTTATAAACGTTGTCAGAGAATGAGACATTGTAGAGTTTTCTGATGACAGTGATGGGGACGAAACAGAGAAACAGTATTTTTGTCACTGAGGAAGTTGAGTGAGTTAAGAAATCAGTGGAATGTCCGGTACTTCGTACCTAATTACAGAGTTGTGCACTCGAGTCACATGACTTCAAAATTTGTGACTCGAGACTTGATTTGGACTTAAAGCCTCAAGACTCGGGACTCGACTTTGAGTTGAGACTGATAACTTGAAATTATTTTGCCAGGTTTTGTAACATGTTGTCACAAATTTTGTGGATTACCCTTCCCCCAAGCCCCCAAGCCAAAACAATTGCAACAGATTGGCTAGTGAAATGCACACTCAAGCCCCTCTGATTGGACCAGCAAACTGTCAATCAACACAGGTCAGGTGAGCTAGCGAACTGTTTGCTGATTTGCTGTACAGCTATAGGATCAGGTACAGTGCAAACGTCAAATTGTAGGGAGAAAGGATTGGCCATAATAAATTGAGATGATGCTCCCAATACATTTTGGTGATCAAGAATATTAACTGTTTACTTTGCAAGCTCACCATAGGGGTATACTACGAAGGAAGCTAGATCTACTCAAGGTTTTTGAAAGCTAGCCAGCTATTACGGTGATGGATTTTGCTCTTCTGCCTAACGCTAACTGTAGTAGGCTTGTAACTGCGCATGCATGTCGCACGTGACTAGTTGAACCCCAAACCCTTCAAACATGGGCGAATCAGTGACAAATTTTAATTTGTGCCTATATCAAAATAGAAGTCATACAAAAGTGTTTTTGTGCATAAAGTTTCAAATACATTTCGTCATTACTAAATGTGTAATGTGATATGTATTTTAACATGACTAACTCTATAACACACAACATTTGATTAAACTTATATTGAATCAGTCAGCTTCTTGAATTGATGACGCAGTATTTGAATGAATTGGTCCTCAACTCGTGGCTCAGACTCTTCATTCAGGATAAATGGAGTTAGCCTACCCCGGAGCAGGTTAGCTCTGAAGGATTTGTTGCCATAGAAATATGACTGGCTAATAGGTGAGCGACTTTCATGGTACCGGATATCCAGAGCTGAACTAAGAGTTGACCAAATGTTACCTTGGTAACTCCTCAACCCTGATTCGTAGGATACCCCACTTCCCTCCAGGTTGAAATCATGACCAGATGAAGGCCATTGATTGATTCAGATTCACTGGCAACTGTCAAACTGTGAATCCTCATTAATTAATATCCTCAAACCTGATTTGTAGTGTAGGGCTCAGCAATCGGCATCAAGCAACAATTACTAGCATAGGCCTACTGGTTTTTTGGTATGTCAAAATTGCTTGAAATTGATCATTTACTCATGAAGCTTGCATTTTGAGTTTATTGTAAAAATGTATTATTACTGTGGTCAAGAGGTTTTTAGGCGCGTCTCTCCACTTGCGCTCTCCAAACTCCCTCCAGTGGAGAGTGCTTTGTTCTTTTGTTGAAATGTTTGCTCTTGCTTTCACATGTTTAAATGCATATGTGGTACATCTTTATTCCATCTAATCCTACAATAATTGGTAGCGTTTCATAATTTAATTCCAGCACCATTTATTGCAACAATTATTCTACTGTTTATTAATGTGTCAATTTTTTAAAATGAATGGTTACAGTAATTCACCTATTGCCAAATGCACTGTTATTTTTTGATGTGATCTGTTTGTGAACCGATTTTTGCCATTGGGCCTGGACATCAGACTCCAGAACCATTTATTGCAGAGTTGTGTCAATGAGGTGGTTGGTTTTCAATTAGATAACACTCACCAACTGGTTATAGCAGGCTGAAATACGTTGCGTTGGGATGTTATCAGAAACTTTAACATTTGTAACAAGCACGGTAACAAGTATTCGTTGTTACAACTCTGTAATCACAGACTGCAATTACCATCAGTTACATTTTGCTATTACATTGCAACGATGTATTACTACAATTCATTACAATACTTGTTACAGTGTAATTATGTATGTGAATACATTGTAACCCCTTAAAATGTATTTTTTCCAAACTTATTTTATCATGTGCTTTTATCTCTTGAGGCTTAGGGAAAATATGACAACTGATTTGTTCTCTTGACAACTGATTTGTTGTACTTGAGTAGGTTTAGTTTAATTTAATTTCTGAAAGCAGTATACTGTAGCATGTTCTTTTACAGAAACAACCCTGATTTTGTGGCCAAATGATCCATTTGTTAGTCAAATGCAATAAAACATGACAATATTGAGACGTTGCCATTGTACTCCCTTTAGATACCCCTTTCAGCACATTGTAATTACTAGTTAAACAGAAATGAGCATACAGTACATGTCATAGTTAACTACATCCCCACACAGTGCATGTTTCAGATTTACTTGAGTACAGAGTATACATTTGCATGATAGTACTCAGACATGGTGTTGTGTGTTAATTTCTTGATGCACATTAGATAGTAATTACAATATGTATTTCCTGATATCAATTTTCTTTTTACTTCCACCAAACCATACCTTCCATACTATTAAAGTGATACTTATTGGCACGATATCACCTAATATAATGGAGTAGTCCAAGTCTAGCTCTATTCAGAAGCCACACACCAAGTGTACAGTGTTTTCTTCTCCTTCATCCTTCCCTCAGGGATCAGCCTCCGGCTATAAGGAGAACCCAAGGTCGTCTGGCTGGGAAACCTGCATAATGGCCAGAGCAGGTGTGCCCCTGGGATCCACAGCTTGTCTACACAATTCATGAACTCACCTAATCACTTAGACACCTAGTACCCCCATCCAGAGTCCGCACAGATACATGGAGATAGTGGGATACCCAATGTTTATTGTTAAAAAATAACTATTTTGGTAATTTACCTAGAAATATATGCCACATTGTGAATAATGACATAAGCAGCAATCATAACCATAGTAGTGTGCCCTGCAGCATGTTTGCTGTTGCTCTGATGCAATGATGATACCTCCAGGAGATGACAGAGGTATTCATATTGCAGTTTTGGGAAAAGGGTAACAAATATATTGCCAGATGAATGGTTTTATGCTTTTCTGAGCTAATTCTACTTACAGTATCTGTTAGATTCTGCTATATTAAGTATAAATGTAAAACAAAACCAATAAGTTTAAGGGAACTGGGCGATAAGGTATTTTCTTGATACATTGTAGCATTTGGTTAAAGGCCAGAATCAGGACTATGGCTGACATGGGACTGGGCGGCCTTTGGACCTCTGTTTACCCACAACAATTCATCTGAGCGGCAAGGGCGATCCAGACATAAGTCACCAGCGCTGACTGCCAACTCACATTCATGCTGAATCATACAGCATAGGGCAAAAGGCTGATTTTAGCACATGTTCTCCGGGGGTTCACTCACTCAGCAGCCAGTTTGGCAGGAAATCCTACTTTTCTTTTTCTGGGGAGAAATCTATAGCTTTACAACACCAATTCTGGACAATTAGCTTGATTGGACCTGGCTCACCTGTGTTGCTTCTTCTCCCACATTGATTAATTAATAGACACAAATCAGAACTTTCATAGCCTGATTTATATTAGTAGAACATGGGCCTTTAAGGCAGTTGAGTGGAGAGTATTTGGCATATGATGCAGTGATTTTTCAGACAGCTGTCAGAATATGCTCATTGCTCAGCTATAAACTGTGATTTCTACCACTCTAGTTGAGGACAAGGATGAAGAGGTCATCCAATGCTGCTTAAGTGTGGAATCTCAAAGTAGGTTAAAGGAAGATGACTAAAATACATGTAGCAACCTCTATATCATTATCAGCCTTATGTCCACAGTGTGTGACCAAGTAAAATACGAAGGGCTCTCATATCTAATCCACTCTTTTATCTCATCGCTCTCCTTCACCAATTTTTGGTTACACTTTATTTGGATAGTCAATCCGTAGATGCTCTAGAGCTGGGCTTTCCAGCTGAATCAGGTTAGCTACAACTAACCCTAACCTTCAACTTTACCCTAACCTTAACCCTTACCCTAACCCTTATTCTAAACCTGACCCTAACCCTATTGTAACCTTAGCAAGCAGTTGCTTATTAACAGATGGAAAATCCAGACGAACCAAATAAAATATGACCAGTTTTTTAAATCCGATCTAGTTATCCAAACTACGTAGTTCACACACAGGCATTGCTACAGCTGCTTTCATAGATGTGATTATTTGGCTTTTCTCATAAGACAATTTCTCAAAACACAGCCTGCAGGTTAGGCCTCTGGCAAAACTGCCAAAAAAGTGTGTGTGTGTGTGTGTCTGTGTATGTGCTTATGTATGTGTGTGCAGGCATGCCACTACTTCACTTCAATCAAGCTAACCATGCACATTTGCTGGAGAATCAGGCTTCTTGCAAATCCATATCGCACATCAGATGTAGGCCTAGTCAGCTGTTTTCTTTTAGAGGGGGAAAAAATGGGAAACTTAGAGTTGAAATCACTTTGTACTTACACATGCATGTGATGTATCATCCTTGTTTCCTAACCATCCAATCATTTAAACTGGAAATTAAAAGGATGTAGGGTATATGAAGGTACTGTACACAATACGGTTATTGGTCACATACACATATTTATCAGATGTTATTGCAGGAGTAGCAAAATGCCTGTGTTCCAAGCTCCAACAGTGCAGTAGTATCTAAGTATTCACAACAATACACACACATTTAAAAGTAAAATAATGGAATTAAGAAATAGATAAATACTAGGATGAGCAATGTCGGAGTGGCATTGACTCAAATACAGTAGAATAGAATACAGTATATACATATGAAAAAAGTAAAGCAGTATGTAAAACCTTCTTCAGGGTAGGTTCCTTTTATCTCAATTTCCGCTGAAATTATATGCATATAATTAGTACCATTGGAAAGAAGACGCTTTGACGGTTGTAGAAATGTTAACGTAATGTAGGAGACTATAACACAATAGATATGGTAGGAGAAAATAAAGAAAAATCAACCAGAATTATAAAAAAATTTGAGAGCCCATGCTCTTACAATGGAAAGTATAGGGAAATATTTAAATCTAGCTCCCAGTATGCAATTCCTATGGCTCTATGTTCAAGGTTTCAGGCTTGTTTCTTCCAAAACGAGTAAGAATAGTGAGTTTTAGTACTGAGACACACTATTGGAAATTTGTGTATGAGCGCGCCATGAAGACAAGACGCACCTACTAATATCATTTTTCTATTGAACATACTTCTTTCTGTATGAAATATTATAGTTTGATTACATTTTAGGGTATCTGATAAGTAAATAGAAATGTATTTTGACTTGTTTTAACAAAGTTTAGCGGTAGATTTTTGGATTTCTTTCCCTGCATGTTGAACAAGTGCATTACTCAAATCGATGGCGCAAACTAAAGAGACTTTTTGGGATATAAAGAAGGATTTTATCTAACAAAACGACACTACCTGTTATACCTGTGACCCTTTGGATGACAAATCAGAGGAAGATTTTCAAAAAATAAGTGAATATTTAATCGCTATTTGTGAATTTATGAGACCTGTGCCAATGGAGAAATATTTTGACGTGGGGCGCCGTCCTCAAACAATCGCATAGCATGCTTTCACTGTAATGGCTACTGTAAATCGGACAGTTTAGTTAGATTAACAAGAATGTAAGCTTTCAACCGATATAAGACTCTTGTATGTACCTAAATGTTTAATATCCATCATTTTTATAATTATTTGAATTGCGCGCCCTCCAGTTTCCGGGAGTTGACCTGCTAGCGGGTGGCCTAGCCCTAAGATTTTTATAAATGTATTTTGAAAGTATTAGTGTTCCATTATTAAAGTGACCAGTGATTCCATGTCTATGTATAATGATGATTGTGGACTTCAGGAAACAGCAGAGGGAACACCCCCCTATCCACATCGATGGAACAGTAGTGGAGAGGGTAGCAAGTTTTACGTTCCTCGGCATACACATCACAGACAAACTGAATTGGTCCACTCACACTGACAGCATCGTGAAGAAGGCGCAGCAGCGCCTCTTCAACCTCAGGAGGCTGAAGAAATTCGGCTTGTCACCAAAAGCACTCACAAACTTCTACAGATGCACAATCGAGAGCATCCTGGCGGGCTGTATCACCGCCTGGTACGGCAACTGCTCCGCCCTCAACCGTAAGGCTCTCCAGAGGGTAGTGAGGTCTGCACAACGCATCACCGGGGGCAAACTACCTGCCCTCCTGCCCTCCAGGCCTTCCTGTAACATCGGGTGGTGTAGGTGTCCCTCCAGGACACCTACACCACCCGATGTTACAGGAAGGCCATAAAGATCATCAAGGACATCAACGAGGTCAGTACAGGTGCATCAAAGCTGGGCCCGAGAGACTGAAAAACAGCTTCTATCTCAAGGCCATCAGACTGTTAAACAGCCACCACTAACATTGAGTGGCTGCTGCCAACACACTGTCATTGACACTGACCCAACTCCAGCCACTTTAATAATGGGAATTGATGGGAAATGATGTAAATATATCACTAGCCACTTTAAACAATGCTACCTTATATAATGTCACTTACCCTACATTATTCATCTCATATGCATACGTATATACTGTACTCTACATCATCGATTGCATCCTTATGTAATACATGTATCACTAGCCACTTTAACTATGCCACTTTGTTTACTTTGTCTACATACTCATCTCATATGTATATACTGTACTCGATACCATCTACTGTATGCTGCTCTGTACCATCACTCATTCATATATCCTTATGTACATATTCCTTATCCCCTTACACTGTGTATAAGACAGTAGTTTTGGAATTGTTAGTTAGATTACTTGTTGGTTATCACTGCCTTGTCGGAACTAGAAGCACAAGCATTTCGCTACACTCGCATTAACATCTGCTAACCATGTGTATGTGACAAATAAAATTGGATTTGATTTGATTTGATTTATAAAGGGCAGAAGCCTCTACGATGCAGGGTTGAGTAACTGGGGGATAGCTGGCTGGTGATGGCATGATTGTGCTCTGCACTATGTTTACTCTATTTAAATTATATAAATATCAACATCAGTCATGTCAAATACTGTGTAAAAAGACAACATATTTCAGTAGATTGTAGATGATAATTAATTCAATGTTGGTGGGTACTCATCACATAACATTAACTCATAATCAATGTTACCTCTAAGCTGCATGCGTGCAGGGGCACGCAGCTGCCCAGGGACTGCCTCTCAGAAGAAAAATCAGCCCTTGCGCAGAGAAGCCCGAGATTGAACTTCCCTTTACTGTCGGTATTGTGATCGAATCAACACACTATTAGACACTTTCAATGCATCATACCGAATGAAAATGAACTATGCAATAATTAGTATGCAACACTAACTATGCAAGAGATTTTGTTGTAGGCAGACCACATTGCCAACAGCATATCACCCTGCATCCCACTGCTGGCTTGCTTCTGAAGCTAAGCAGGGTTGGTTCTGGTCAGTCCCTGGATGGGAGACCAGCTACTGCTGGAAGTGGTGTTGGAGGGCCTCCTGTTGTATTTTTTCGTGTTCATTAATTCTGTGTTTCCTGTCCAAAATGACCTCCCTATTATAGCAGATTATAAATACATAATAATACATATATTATCACCTAATGTTATGTTAGAACTTTTTATCAACTTAAGTTCTTGTGAACATTGCAAGTTTTGAACTTCTATTTGCTATTTATGGCCTGTAGGCCTTATTGACCTGAGCTCATTGAACTCGTTTTTGAGTTTTAAAAAAAGCATAGTGTATGGATTATTTTGACTATAACAGATACTCAGATGAAACCTTTTGTGCTATTTATCACAGGATATTTTCTCCTCTAATGCATCTTCACTGTCAGTTTCCTGGCCTTTCTCCTCCTCACCAGTATCATGATCAAAGATATGATCAAGAGCCTCACATACAGTATATCATTTGGTCATTGTGCTGCCACAGAATGAATTTTGAGAAAGGTCTTAAAAAAGAATTATACCAGAGCTGCAAGAAAGGTTCTATATATTATTGAAACAATGTTGCGATTGTCTGTGAGAATGCCAACAGGTGTGGTTCCTGTGGGGGAAAGATTCTATTGAGGAAAGTTTCTTGTGGTGGTTGCCATGGAAGTCAATAAGGGGAGTGAGGTGTGTGTGTGTGTGTGTGTGTGTGTGTGTGTGTGTGTGTGTGTGTGTGTGTGTGTGTGTGTGTGTGTGTGTGTGTGTGTTGTTCAAACACACATGCATGTATGGGTCTGGGAGAGGAAGTGTGCTTTCTGATGAATGGGCATGTGCCTGAACTCAATTTTATACACTAATTGAAGTCTCACCCATTAATTTCTAATGACTGGTCATTTTTGATCGAGAACACCACAGGTGTACAAAAGTTAAAGAAAACACCCAAAATTGAATGGAAATCATAAACATGTATGTTGTGTGTTCAGATGCCCTGTGTAGACAAAGTCATGGAACCTTATGACAATCAGATTAAATGAACTACATTTTACAGAGAGAAAACTTGTAAATCGGTCCAATTCGACCGGAACACAGCAGGAGGGTTAAAGGGGCAGTGTTGTAATTTGAGACAGGCTTGAATAAGCTAAGTAGCCAATAGGCAGAGGGTAGCATCATTTGTCTGATTCTCTGTAATAATGGCATGGGGATAATAATGAATTGTATTTTATAAAGTGGTTTGTTGCATCAAACTTCACCACAAAATGTTCAGTCACTTCATTGTCTGAAGTACAAGTGGATAAACAGGCTAATGTCAAGCCCTGCATGTTTTTATAAAAGTCTCATGGAATGTAGACCTACATTGAATACCACACATTGGCTACTACTGTAGGCTGTTAAAATGTTATTTGATGCATTTATCCATTGTTTTTGATGGTAGACCACTCTGGTAGGCCTATATTATGATCAAATAGCCACAGTAGCCTACTTGAGCACTGTTAAAAAACTAAATTCATTGTTCAGTGCCCCGGAAGTTCAGGATTTTGGATTTTGGAAATCAAGCTTTATCTACTTCCCCAAAGTCAGATTAGCTCGTGGTATATAAGTATATAAAATGAATAGATTTCGATTACTTACAGAACAATCACATACATATATTAAGTCGAACATATACATATGTTAATACATATACATATATTAAGTCAAATAAAAAAGAGTTACACTTTAGCCACCTGTTTGAAATATATTATGAATTTATTTTTTATTCAACTAGGCAAGTCAGTTAAGAGGGGCAGAACGACAGATTTTTTCCTTGGCAGCTCAGGGGTTCAATCTAACAACCTTTCAGTTACTGGCCCAATGCTCTACCACTTGGCTACCTGCCAAATGCAGATAGTGCCTTGCATTCTATCCCCCATAGTGCATTATAGAACATTCCTAACAGCTCATGGTTCCATATAACGGCCTTTATATAGTATGATATATACATTTAAGGTAGACCTACAGGCATTCATAATAGTGCATGAATCTTTATAACTAAATGCATATATTAATGTCATTGCGGAGAGGAGGTGGATTATACGAAGCAACCCTTGGAGCTGACTTCCAGAATGTATTCAGTCATTAGGTATTTCTAAAGCATACCCCTCCATCAATGACAATACAGATAACAGCATCCAATCCATAGAGCAACCTCTGACCTCCGTCAGAGTTTTAAGAATGAAGTTCTCTCCTAAACAAGTGGAATTCATTGAGACAATTCTGCAGACAGAGACCTGCAAGGGGCAGCTAATCGGAGTAAACCTCTACTCCATAATCTGCTCCCTCTTGATTGCTTTTTGTGACATCACTCATGGCCGAAAGCCAAGCACCAATTAATTATGGAATGCTTCCTTAGGAAAGTGTGGCTGGCGTGCCTTGATTGAAAAGTCCAAAGGCAAAATACAAAATGAAAGCCAACTTGGAAATACTGCCGCTGATGCTCAAAACAAGAAGAATTAAAAAAGGGTAGACATACAGCCTCAAGAGATGAAATTGCACGTCTTTGTAAAGTGTTCAACAGTGTTAGGTCTTTTATATTTTAGTATGAAATGGCAAAATGAAACATTTATCGTATTTATGTCAGCATTATTCAAGCTACAATTGCTCACAAAAGAACAAGGACCCTAGGGTAGGTTTTTTTGTAGATAGGAACGCAAAGCTGTGAATATGAAGGCGAGTGTCAGAGGGTAGAAACACAACACGGCGCACAGCAAAGTACAAAACATAATGAGCCAATTAGTGAACAACCCCAGACTGGTATCAGTCCCCAAACATGCTGGCATTGTACTGTATACTCAGATAGGAACTGATGAATGTCGCAAATAGTTTATTTTATCACTTTAAAGTGATGTTTTGTATTCTCCTATTGCTTATTATTCTCAACTTTGACTATAGTCAACACACTCGCATAAAAAATAGTATGCCCTAAACCTTTTCTGCCTTTCTCTCTATTCCCTCAAGTGAGGACTTCCCATCTTCTCCATTATTTGGTTTGTTGTGTCTACTGTGGGTGCAGTGAGTGTGAGCAGGCTCTGGCTCTTTGTCCAGACCAGACCAGAGATACACCAGCTGGGAGACAAGGATTGCTATAACTACAGTGCCGTGAAAAAGTATTTGCCCCCTTTCTAATTTCCACTAATTTTGCATGTTTTTTTACACTGAATGTTGTCAGATCTCCAACCAAAACCTAATATTAGATAAAGGGAACCCGAGTAAGGGGATCATTGTCTTGCTGCATTACCCAGCTGTGCTTCAGCTTCAGCTCACAGACGGATGGCCTGACATTCTCCTGTAGAATTCTCTGACACAGTGCAGAATTATTCATGGTTCCTTCTATTAAGGCAAGTCGTCCAGGTCCTGAGACAGCAAAGCATCCCCAAACCATCACGCTACGACCACCATGCTTGACCATTGGTATGCGGTTCTTACTGTGGAATGCAGTGTTTGATTATTGCCAGGCATAATGGGACCCATGTCTTCCAAAAAGTTATACTTTTGAATTATTTGTCCCTATAACATTCTTCCAAGAGTCTTGCCTTTGGAAACTTGAGTCAAGTTTTTGGATGACATGGGTCCAATTATGCCTGGTGAAAACCAGGTCTTGCATAACTTTGTTTATTAAATAAATAAAACAAGTATCATTTTGTATTGTTATTTGTAACCTCAGGTTCCCTTTATCTAATACAATGACGACCCGTATTCAGGGAAGACAGAGCCCCACATTTTTAGCAAAATAAATAAATATTTATATATCCATTTTTTGGGCTTGTCTGTTTTGCATGTTATTTTGGCATTAATACGTGTCACATCAGTCTGCAATCAATGTAAAATATATATATATATACACCATTGAGTTAATAAAGCATACAAACAAGGTCTCTTTTTTGATTTCTGGAGTAAGGCAGCTCCAAAATGAAGGTGTTTCTGCCTAGCTCAGTGCTTTCTGAGGTGGTAGAGCAGGCCAGCAGAAAATACAAAGCTTTGCGCCATGATTGGCTCAGTTTTCTGTCACTCATGGGGACACTACGTCACCACCAACTCTAAGGGTAGAGCTATACAATTCCAGCCCCTTGGGCGCTGCCATAGACTTACATTAGAAATGCCCATCCAAGAAGGCTCAGGGTCATTGGCCACAGATAAAATGACGTCAAATCACGGTATATGTTCAGTAGCTTTGATTGGACTGATCGTGTCAACAAGATACTTTCAAAATCTTAGCTAGTAGTCATCATCATGAATCAAGTTGACAATCTACTGGCAAATCATTTTTCATTGTCATATGAAGAGAAAGTATAGATCAAACGTATCAGTGCTCATGGGCCATTGGACAACAAGTTGGAAATCGCAATTTCAACAATGAGTGGTTTCGAAGGAATCAGTTTCTAACTGCAAGCATTGAAAATTTGCAAAGCAATCATAAGTCTGCTATTCAGTGGAGTGGCTATGTGGTCCAAGATTAAGGGTCTCTTTTTCTATTTTAAAATGATAAACATTCAACACTGGCCAAGCGGTTAATGAAGCATGCGCAAAACAATTAACTAGGAACTGCAAAATCTGATTTGAGTGATTTAAAAACAACTGGGAACTCTGAAAAATTAGCTACAACTGTGAAAATAAGTTTTGAACTTGGGATCGTAAATCCGGAACTCGGGACTCTTTCTAGAGCTACGACCTGAAGATCAATGACGTCATCATGATTCAACTTTTTTTTTCCGAGTTCCAAGTTGGCGTGAAAGAAACCATAAATCCAGAGAATGCCAGACTTTGAGGACATAGTTTGATGACAAATATTCCCACGAAGGACCGCTGTGCCACCTTCCTGTTCAAGTGACCACAGCACAACAAGGGGAGTCCAAAATAAAATCTATGCTGCTGAATAAATTATGTAATATGTCAGGGAGATATTTATAATGTAGCTAAGAAAGTAATACTAAGTGTATGTTGTGTAGTAATGTCACGGTTTTCTTCCATCTCCTCCTCTGACGAAGAGGTGTAGCAAGGATCGGACCAAAATGTGGCGTAGTTGGTGTTCATGTTCTTTAATAAAGGAAAACCTCAAACATGAACATAATACAAAAACAAACAACGTGAAAAACCAAAACAGCCTATGCTGGTGCAAACTAACACAGAGACAGGAACAATCACCCACGAAACACTCAAAGAATATGGCTGCCTAAATATGGTTCCCAATCAGAGACAACGATAAACACCTGCCTCTGATTGAGAACCACTTCAGGCAACCATATACTTTTCTAGATAACCCTACTAATTCACAATCCCAATACCTACAAAAAACCCAAGACAAAACACACCACATAAATAAACCCATGTCACACCCTGGCCTGACCAAAATAATAAAGAAAACACAAAATACTAAGACCAGGGCGTGACAAGTAAGCTGTTACTAGCCCATTCTTCAAAGTTTCCAACCTTTGCCTTGATGACAGCTTTGTACACTCTTGGCATTCTCTCAACCATCTTCATGAGGAATGCTTTTCCAACAGTCTTGAAGGAGTTACCACATATGCTGAGCACTAGTTGGCTGCTTTTGCTTCACTCTGCGTTCCAACTCATCCCTTACTATCTTAATTGGGTTGAGGTCGGGTGATTATGGAGGCCAGGATATCTGAGGCAGCACTACATCACTCTCCTTTGTCAAATAGGCCTTACACAGTCTGGAGATATGTTATGGGTAATTTTCTTGTTTAAGAACTAATGATAGTCCCACTAAGTGCAAACCAGATGGTATTGCTGCAGAATGCTGTGGTAGCCATGCTGGTTAAGTGTGCCTGAAATTCTAAATAAATCACAGACACTGTCACCAGCAAAGCACCTCCACACCATCACACCTCCTCCTTCATGCTTCACGGTGGGAACCACACTTGCGGAGATCATCCATTCACCTACTTTGCATCTTACAAAGACACAGCAGTTTGAACAAAAAATCTCAAATTTGGACTCATCAGTCCAAAGGATACATTTCTGCCGGTCTAATGTCCATTGCTCGTGTTTCTTGACCCAAGCAAATCTCTTCTTCTTATTGGTGTCCTTTAGTAGTTGTTTCTTTTCAGCAATTTGACCACGAAGGCCTGATTTATGCAGTCTCCTCTGAACTGTTAATGTTGAGATGTGTCTGTTACTTGAACTCTGTGAAGCACTTATTTGGGCTGCAATCTGAGGTGCAGTTAACTCTAATGAACTTATCCTCTGCTGCATAGGTAACTCTGGGTCTTCCTTTCCTGGTTTTTGCGACTGCACTTGAAGAAATGTTTTAAGTTCTTGAAATGTTCTGCATTGACTGACTTTCATGTCTTAAAATAATGCTGGGACTGTCAATTCTCTTTTGCTTATTTTGAGCTGTTCTTTCCATAATATGGCCTTGGCATTTTACCAAATAGGGCTATCTTCTGTATACCACCCCTACCTTGTCACAACACAACTGATCGGCTCAAATGCATTAAGATGGAAAGAAATTCCACAAATTAACTTTGAAGACACACCTGTTCATTGAAATGAGTACCGCATGAAGCTGGTTGAGAGAATGCCAAGAGTGTGCAAAGCTGTCATCAAGGTAAAGGGTGGCTTCTTAGAAGAATCTCAAATATAAAATATATTTTGATTTTTTTAACACTTTTCTTGGTTACTACATGATTCCATATGTGTTATTTCTTAGTTTTGATGTCTTTTGACTGGTATTGTATATTGTAAAGACTACTGTATCATTATTTTTATAGTGTTAGATAATACATTGCAATTTGTCTTCATAAACAGTATCGAAAGATGCAGTGATTCTTCATAATATCATGAAATGTATAATTGAAAACCAAGGCAAGCTTTTGATTTCAGTTCCAGTAATCTTTTCTCGCTGAGAAAATGCTGTGTTCACAGCTTGTCTGAAGCAGATACTTGCAGCTTTCGATAGCATAGCTGTGTGTCTGCAGGACACATCCGTCATGCGCCAAGATAAGGCCATCTGACTCTTAGCTGCAGTGTGTATGTCGACTGAGCTATAGTAAATTATACATACAGAGAGAAACAACATTATGTTAAAAAGAGACCGAAACGATGACACATGTATTGTAGTCTTATGCCCCCCCACCCCCAAAAAAATATATTTTAAAATTATAAACCATAACTGCACTTGCTTTTTCCTACTAGCACTGATTTTGCTGATAACTTATATTGAGGAAAACATTTACTCACTACGACTGAGAAGTATTTTCCTCGCCTATCTATTTTAAGACTAATGCACTAACTGTAAGTCGCTCTGGATAAGAGTGTCTGCTAAATTGCTAAAATATCAATGTAACAGTGGCGATGAGAGAAAAGAAGTCACCAGATCAAAGTA
The DNA here is from genome assembly GCF_034236695.1 of Oncorhynchus nerka. NCBI lineage: Eukaryota > Metazoa > Chordata > Actinopteri > Salmoniformes > Salmonidae > Oncorhynchus > Oncorhynchus nerka. The sequence continues at coordinate 18,609,365 of NC_088422.1, read as the reverse complement.
AAGCATTTTCAGGATTATTTTAGATTTTCAACCGTCAGTATTCAATTTGAATAGACTGATGCTGTTAGAAGTTTTTTGATTATTTCCGATATTCACCAGTCAGTATTCAACTTGAGTACTAACAACGTTTGTGTGAAAAAGTTATTGCTCTGTAACCTCTTACTTGCATTATTTTCTCTCTGTTTTCATGCCAAGAGAAGAGAGTACTGTACCAGCATAACTTTCACTTATCACAAAAAGATGTGTTGAAGGGAAACTTTAGTTTCTGTTTTATCAGGAAACATTGAGCCACAAGGGTATGCTTATATAATGGGAAGGACTATCTCAAACCATTCATTTTAGGTATCTAAAATAATAACTGTTTATCATTTTTCCACTTAGCATTTTGGTGCATATACGTCCTCACTGCGATAAAAGAAAACTATTATCACTCCATACACAGAGGATTTCAACATTTGGAGTTAGACCACAACCAACTATTTTTGTGAAATAGCCCCCCCCCCCCTAAGCCTTCTGATCCCATTTAAAAATGGGTTTGAAACTGATAAGGCTTTGACTGATTCAAGAGTTTGCAACTGCAACACCTTTAAGTGTGCTCCTAATCTCAGCTCGTTACCTGTATAAAAGACACCTGGGGGCCATAAATCTTTCTGATTGAGAGGGGATAAAATACTTATTAAAATCCAAATCAATTTATAACATTTTTGACATGCGTTTTTTAAAACTTTTGTTGTTATTCTGTCTCTCACTGTTCAAATAAACCTACCATTAAAATTATAGACTGATCATTTCTTTGTCAGTGGGCAAATGTACAAAATCAGCAGGGGATCAAAAACTTTTTTCCATCACTGTATAGAGAGAGAAAGAAAAAGAGAAAGAAGAGAGAAAGAGAGGTCGAGAAAGATAGACAGCGATAATGATAGAGAGACAGAAATAGAGAGCAAAGAACACATCGGGTGAGGGAGTGATTCTCCCTGGACATAGGGTATGGGAGATGGGTGCATAAGGAGAGGTGCAGGGAAGCTACGTGGATTTTAAGCATTTCAGCCCTGGTTAAGAAACTAATGCCTCAATTCAGCACTTGCAGCCAGACATAATGCATGCTGTTCACGTATTCATCTCTGCCTGACAGAGACCCCTTGAGGGAGGAAAGAATGAGAGAGAGAATGGGAGGAAAGAGATAAATATAGGGGAGAGAGAGAAAGAACAGAGAGGGACTCAGCTCTGAATAGCTAGGCACTGACCATTATGTACTGTGACTTTACTACCTTGATAACCCAAAAGCTCATTGTGCCACATCCCAGTGGAGTGAGATGGGAGAAGCAGGTTCTCTCTACATGTCTATGAGGGTGTACAAAAATATGTATTTAATTATTGTAACAACTAGATCAGATTAACGTGTTGCCATGAGTTACCAAACATGAGAGAGAATAAAGTAGACGGCACACGTCAAACGTATGATTTATGACCCTATGTCAGGATGCCGTGTGCATGCCCATATTTGGGCATCCGGTCAGGACATCCTGTTCCTGTTCTCACGCCTTAGAGTGAGTGTGAAATTATGTATATAATGCCGGGAAGTGATCACGTGCTCTAGGGAGTGCCCATATTTGGGCGTCCGGTCAGGACATCCTGTTCCTATTGTCACTCCTTAGAGGGTGTGTAAAAGGATGTATATAATTTACATTTACATTTACATTTAAGTCATTTAGCAGACGCTCTTATCCAGAGCGACTTACAAATTGGTGCATTCACCTTATGACATCCAGTGGAACAGCCACTTTACAATAGTGCATCTAAATCTTTTAAAGGGGGGGGAGGGGGTGAGAAGGATTACTTTATCCTATCCTAGGTATTCCTTAAAGAGGTGGGGTTTCAGGTGTCTCCGGAAGGTGGTGATTGACTCCGCTGTCCTGGCGTCGTGAGGGAGTTTGTTCCACCATTGGGGGGCCAGAGCAGCGAACAGTTTTGACTGGGCTGAGCGGGAACTGTACTTCCTCAGTGGTAGGGAGGCGAGCAGGCCAGAGGTGGATGAACGCAGTGCCCTTGTTTGGGTGTAGGGCCTGATCAGAGCCTGGAGGTACTGAGGTGCCGTTCCCCTCACAGCTCCGTAGGCAAGCACCATGGTCTTGTAGCGGATGCGAGCTTCAACTGGAAGCCAGTGGAGAGAGCGGAGGAGCGGGGTGACGTGAGAGAACTTGGGAAGGTTGAACACCAGACGGGCTGCGGCGTTCTGGATGAGTTGTTGGGGTTTAATGGCACAGGCAGGGAGCCCAGCCAACAGCGAGTTGCAGTAATCCAGACGGGAGATGACAAGTGCCTGGATTAGGACCTGCGCCGCTTCCTGTGTGAGGCAGGGTCGTACTCTGCGGATGTTGTAGAGCATGAACCTACAGGAACGGGCCACCGCCTTGATGTTAGTTGAGAACGACAGGGTGTTGTCCAGGATCACGCCAAGGTTCTTAGCGCTCTGGGAGGAGGACACAATGGAGTTGTCAACCGTGATGGCGAGATCATGGAACGGGCAGTCCTTCCCCGGGAGGAAGAGCAGCTCCGTCTTGCCGAGGTTCAGCTTGAGGTGGTGATCCGTCATCCACACTGATATGTCTGCCAGACATGCAGAGATGCGATTCGCCACCTGGTCATCAGAAGGGGAAAGGAGAAGATTAATTGTGTGTCGTCTGCATAGCAATGATAGGAGAGACCATGTGAGGTTATGACAGAGCCAAGTGACTTGGTGTATAGCGAGAATAGGAGAGGGCCTAGAACAGAGCCCTGGGGGACACCGGTGGTGAGAGCACGTGGTGAGGAGACGGATTCTCGCCACGCCACCTGGTAGGAGCGACCTGTCAGGTAGGACGCAATCCAAGCGTGGGCCGCGCCGGAGATGCCCAACTCGGAGAGGGTGGAGAAGAGGATCTGATGGTTCACAGTATCGAAGGCAGCCGATAGGTCTAGAAGGATGAGAGCAGAGGAGAGAGAGTTAGCTTTAGCAGTGCGGAGCGCCTCCGTGATACAGAGAAGAGCAGTCTCAGTTGAATGACTAGTCTTGAAACCTGACTGATTTGGATCAAGAAGGTCATTCTGAGAGAGATAGCGGGAGAGCTGGCCAAGGACGGCACATTCAAGAGTTTTGGAGAGAAAAGAAAGAAGGGATACTGGTCTGTAGTTGTTGACATCGGAGGGATCGAGTGTAGGTTTTTTCAGAAGGGGTGCAACTCTCGCTCTCTTGAAGACGGAAGGGACGTAGCCAGCGGTCAGGGATGAGTTGATGAGCGAGGTGAGGTAAGGGAGAAGGTCTCCGGAAATGGTCTGGAGAAGAGAGGAGGGGATAGGGTCAAGCGGGCAGGTTGTTGGGCGGCCGGCCGTAACAAGACGCGAGATTTCATCTGGAGAGAGAGGGGAGAAAGAGGTCAGAGTTGCAATGAGGTTAGTGGAAGAACAGCATCTAGTAAAGATGAGGTCGAGCGTATTGCCTGCCTTGTGAGTAGGGGGGAAGGTGAGAGGGTGAGGTCAAAAGAGGAGAGGAGTGGAAAGAAGGAGGCAGAGAGGAATGAGTCAAAGGTAGACGTGGGGAGGTTAAAGTCGCCCAGAACTGTGAGAGGTGAGCCGTCCTCAGGAAAGGAGCTTATCAAGGCATCAAGCTCATTGATGAACTCTCCGAGGGAACCTGGAGGGCGATAAATGATAAGGATGTTAAGCTTGAAAGGGCTGGTAACTGTGACAGCATGGAATTCAAAGGAGGCGATAGACAGATGGGTAAGGGGAGAAAGAGAGAATGACCACTTGGGAGAGATGAGGATCCCGGTGCCACCACCCCGCTGACCAGAAGCTCTCGGGGTGTGCGAGAACACGTGGGCGGAGAGAGCAGTAGGAGTAGCAGTGTTATCTGTGGTGATCCATGTTTCCGTCAGTGCCAAGAAGTCGAGGGACTGGAGGGAGGCATAGGCTGAGATGAACTCTGCCTTGTTGGCCGCAGATGGCCGCAGATCGGCAGTTCCAGAGGCTACCGGAGACCTGGAACTCCACGTGGGTCGTGCGCGCTGGGACCACCAGATTAGGGTGGCCGCGGCCACGCGGTGTGGAGCGTTTGTATGGTCTGTGCAGAGAGGAGAGAACAGGGATAGACAGACACATAGTTGACAGGCTACAGAAGAGGCTACGCTAATGCAAAGGAGATTGGAATGACAAGTGGACTACACGTCTCGAATGTTCAGAAAGTTAAGCTTACGTAGCAAGAATCTTATTGACTAAAATGATTAAAATGATACAGTACTGCTGAAGTAGGCTAGCTGGCAGTGGCTGCGTTGTTGACTTTGTAGGCTAGCTGGCAGTGGCTGCGTTGTTGACACTACACTAATCAAGTCGTTCCGTTGAGTGTAATAGTTTCTACAGTGCTGCTATTCGGGGGCTAGCTGGGTAGCTAGCAGTGTTGATTACGTTACGTTGCGTTAAAAGAACGACAATAGCTGGTTAGCTAACCTAGAAAATCGCTCTAGATTATGCCGGGAAGTGATCACGTGCTCTAGGGAGTGCCCATATTTGTGTGTGAAATTATGTATATTCCTTTGAAGTTGTCATGATGATTGATGTGTAGGGAGCATTTACATGTATGTTTTTAAAAATGAAGGCTATTTATACAATGAACCATTGTTTTATTCATACTGTTTGTAAACAATAGCTTCTGCCCTCTTAGGGTCTACTTGACCTGCTTATTAAATCAGACCCCTCAGACTAGAAAGTATGATTAGAAAGTATGATTAGAAACCATGGCCAACTATATTCAATCTGTGATTAGAAACGATAATTAGAAGCTATGACAAAACTATGATCAAACTATGATAATCTAATGATGATCTATTATTTAAGTGTGTAATATTACTCTTTCTCTCTCTCTCTCTCTCTCTCTCTCTCTCTCTCTCTCTCTCTCTCTCAATGAGATAGGACATTGACTCCTGAGTGTTGAACTTATGCCCACTCTACAGCAACCCTGGTTGTTATATGACCCTGAGGGTCATTTACGAACGTTGGAACATCTAGAAATAAAGGGGCACATGTGCTCTTAAATGTCCACTCAGAGCATGATACCTCTATATTTTTGTTCCTAGGTTTATGAATTCTATGGCGTGTTTCCAAGAGGCTGTGCTAAGGCATATGCCTTGATAGGTCTTAGATTTTATAGCCAAGGTATCTGTAAAACACATTGTGACAACTATTGAAGATGCAAAAAGGGGTTTTCAGAAATACATTTGGTTTGCAGATATGTATTATTATAAAAATAATATAACATTATTATCATAATCTTTAGTGTTATTATGTTACATGCGAGACATACCCAGAAATGTCAACGTAGACAACTTACAAGAATGTGTTTACCAGGCGGTGATGAAAACACTTTAAAGGAGCTCTAATTCAAACATGCAAAGATATATATTTGATACAATTACCCCCGTTAAAACTGTTGTTACAATATCACTTCTCATTGTGTACATTTCAAGCTTTCAACAACAATAAAACAACCATCTCAATAATGTTTCTCGGACTAACACACTGTTGAGTTTCCTATTTACTAAAGAACAACCACTAAGACAAAACACAAAAAGTTGTAATATAATCTGTATATACAGTATGTCATTCTATACGGACAACAGGTACATTCTGAAAGATTATGATGTTGATGTGATTTTTAATGAATCTCTCAATTTAGGATAATACTGTTTATTTTATACTTTACTTAAATTGTCATTTTTATCTTGTCTCATACCAGGCTAATACACTAACTACCAAGCCATGCAAAAAGCTATGGAATTAACCCAGAACCGGTGTGTGTCTTTTTTGGATCAATAATTGATCAAGAATGCCCAATAGGCTTGATCTGATCCTCAACCCTATTACGACATCATACAATGCACAGTCATATGCAAAACCATAAAACTCTGACGAGAAAACAATGAAAACCTTAACATGACTACATGCATTGCCATTATTTTAGCTACCATCCACCAATGGTTGAATTTGGTACTTTTTCTTTATACATGCACCAAGCCTCCAAGTGGCTGGAGCCATACAACAGACTAAATTAAAAAGACCCATATAAAAAGTATGTGAAAAGATGGGGCCAAATGTAATTTTTACGTTTTGTTTTTGTTATATCCAATAGATCTTCCTGACATTTGACATAACTAGTAAATCTTACATCCTGAATGTATAAGGGCTCCCAAATATGGACCTGGGAACACACGGGAGGGGTGGGACCACAAGCCCATCTAAGTAATTGCTACGAGAACATAATTTATATATTGTAATTTAAAGCAACGACCCATAAGAGAACATGGGACCAAGGCAATGCAGGAACCATATAGAATTAAAACAACAGTTCTTAATGAGAAATATAATCTAATAAACAAATGTCTGCATAATGAAAGACATGAAAACTGTATCCAACAATGTATTTTGATCTGTATAAAATGTTGATATTGTCAGTAAGGTCACTGAGACTAACTGTTACGGATACAGGTATCCTGTGTCTGTGTGTGTGTGTGTGTGTATCCTGTGTTCTTTTCTCTCCTTCTCCGCTCACAGGTGAAAATCACCACTCCCCAATCAGTCACCAATCCAATCATCAATCTGAAGACACACCTCCTCCTGTTTCCTACCCAATCACAGTTCCTTTCCCTTGGTTTAAAAACCCCATCAGTTGTTTGCTCTAGAGCGCAATCTCTCTGTAAATGCCATGTCTGTAGGTCCCTGTGTTTCACTCTCTCTTTGTGTATTGACTCTCTTTTGTTTGAGCACCTCCATAGCACTTTGTCATCACCTGTGAGTATTGTTTTGGTTATGGTGTTTGTTTGCTGGTGGGAAAAGGGGAAACCAAGACAAGTCACCCATGGGCATACACTACCCGTAGGTAGACTTTGTTAAATACACTAGTTAGAACTGGGCGGACCACCCACTGTAGTTTTGGTTAGTTAGTTAGCTGTTGTTAAAAAGTAGGCTAGTTTAGTTTAGGGGTGTTTTTGAATACTTATTGTGTCTTTCCTTGGGTCCAGCTCAGCCCCTTTTCCTGCTCCCCCCATTACCGTGTTTATTAATAAACCCTGAGTTTGACGGTAGATTTCAGTAGTCGTGGTTATTTCGTTCTCACTTTTACTTTGTCACAATTATAATTTGCATGAGTTATGTTACGGTTCTCATTACCATCCCCCCTAGACTGGCGGGCCAAAAGGGATTCGTAACACTAACAATAGACAATAGTTATTGTGGGAGGTTTAGAGTTAAAATATATGGAAAGGATCAGGAATGTTAGAGATTTGGTCACAGTGGGGATTTTGAAAGAGTGAGATTAGAACCCCAAAGTAGTAGGGGGTAAGAAAGAGCTGATTTACCCAACTCTGTACAAACCCCGACACTGGTATGATAACTCTGACGCGTATGTCTAATGATTATTGTAGATGTTAACAACCGAGGCAGTTTACAGTAGGTCAAATATCTGTATAAAGGCAAAAAGAGCAACAAATTGACCTACGTGACCTCAAAGGACAGCCTACTTTAATAGAGAATGCAGGGATGTGTACTGAACATGTGTCCATTATAAAACAAAATTAACTACGGTCAAATGCATCTTGAAAATGAATCTGAAGTCATAAGTAAAGGCCTTTCATAAAGAGGCTGTCATGATTGACTGTGGCACATATTTAACACGTATTGCTTGTTACAGAAGACTACTGTTGTACATTGAATATCCATTCATCCCTGTCACACCTTTGTGTTGGCTCTCTGTCTGTACATAGTGTGAAATGAGTTTCCCTAAAGTTATTGCACCCTAAACCTGAATCTGAAATTACCTTTAGGATCTATCTTACCCCCTATTACTTTGGGGTTCTAATCTCTTGTTGAAAGCTTGACATGTACACAATGCGAAGGGACCTTGTTTCTAACACCCCATGCGGAGACACACGCACGCACAATCCCCCTCCCAGACATTCCTGCTTCATAGACAACAACCCTAAGGGCAATAAAATAGGGGGTGTGTGGCCATTCTCTTTCAAATGTTCAAACACAGACTCCCCCCAGTTCACCCAGGTCCCTACACATCAGTCATCATGACAACTTCAAAGGAATATACATAATTTCACACACCCTCTAAGGCGTGAGAACAGGAACAGGATGTCCTGACCGGATGCCCAAATATGGGCATGCACACGTCATCCTGACAGTGTCATAAATCATACATTTGACGTGTGCCGTCTACTTTATTCTCTCTAACATGTAGTCTCTTCTCCTGCTGCTCTCTGACTCATTGACCTATGGTAGGCTGGATGAGTCTGGCTAAGCAGTGATTTGTCTGCTCTGAGGGAGGGTTGACCACACATGCACCTAAGCAATGCACACACTCCGGGAGGTTGCCTCAACACTTCAACACAACTATACAGATCATGTGATATTGTCGACAAACAGCTTGCTTTGTCATGTGTGACAACCTGCCGCAAATAGAGCATAAACCATCCAGGCCTTAGTTAGACCCTCACATGGTGCTCAGCTACGTATAGAAGGAGTCTGACTCAGTGACAGCTGACACTATGGACAGCCTGACTGCAGGCTACATTCTCTCTCCAGTACTCTGCACGAAGATGCTATCGCCAGATAGCACAGTACAGTACTGTGCGCTCAGTCGATATGACGGTGTGTAGCATCATAGAGCTCTACCTCAATTTGAATCAAAGAAAAATAGAGAAATCTTGACCAAATCTCCTCATAACATACCCAGAAATATTATCCGTTATACGTAAGACCAGTGATAAATACCAGGATTTGAAAAGGGCAGTGGTGCACAACATGTTTAAGAGTTAAATCCAACATGATGTTGAAGATGGCTCGACTACAAGAACACCCTGACCTGTGTTTGACCCTGCACTGCTGGGACCTGTGTCACGCCAAACATGCTCTCAGACCCAGGACACAGCCTCTCAGACTCAGGAACCTCAGCTCTCAGGCCCTAAACTATCAGGCCCTAAACTTGTCCGCATGGAGCAGGGATTATCCACTGCTGTCTGGTGGGCTCTTAAACACTAATGAAGTGCTCCCCTTAGTTCCCCTGAACACACACACACACACACACACACACACACACACACACACACACACACACACACACACACACACACACACACACACACACACACACAACCTCAAGGGAAACCCAGGGGAGGCTCCTGGATAGGTGCTATATAAATGCAAATGTGGCAGGACACATTGCTCCTCCATTTGCTCTTCATTGAGGGAGGAGAGAACAAGAGAAGGTAGGAATAAAGCCCTGTACTGACACTGCCATTAGATAAAAATAAACCTTTAATTTTCCATGGACTTGTAAAGATTGCAGCCCTTCAAGGTTGCTGCCCTACACAGTCATCTCTGGGGGAGAGTGTAAGGATCCTTTATTAAAGCAGTCAGACACTAACAAATGACTGCAATACACTTCACTCCACACTGCATGAATTCATCAGAGGAAAAGGTCTCTTTGTGCCCTCTTTGTCTCTGCCAGAGTAGAGGAAAGGTTCATTAAAGATTCGAAGTGAGGAACACCTTGTTTATGATTCTCTGTTGGGCTCTGAAAGGAATCCACAGAGAGCTACTTGCCACACTGGTATACTGTACCAATTGATATCTCTTTGTTCAAATGCGGGAGCTGTCCTCCTGTAAGTAGCAGTTACAGCTAAAAAAAGTTTGAGATGAACGTACCCTACCTGATTCGAATGTTAACCATTAGGAGTTACACATGGTAACTGTACCTAGTCAGCATGCTTTGCTTCTGGTGAGGGCATACATCAGACAAAAATATCTGGTTTAGTCTAATGGTGTGCTGGATCATATCACAGAGAAGGGAAATAAATAATTGGAATTATAAATGGCAATCAAGTTTACTGTTTTATTGACTTTTTTACTGCTTCATTTACTCTTTTTACTGTTTTATTTACTGTTTTTACTGTTTTTACTGCTTCATTTGCTGTTTTTACTGTTTTATTTACTGTTTTTACTGTTTTTTTAAATAGTTTTTACTGTGTTATTTACTGTTTTTACTGCACCTTTTACGTTTTTTAAGGTGTTATTTATTGTTTTTACTGCTTCTACTGTTTTACTGTTTTATTTACTGTTTTTACTGCACCATTTACTGTTTTTACTGTTTTATTTACTGTTTTTACTGCACCATTTACTGTTTTTACTGCACCATTTACTGTTTTTACTGTTTTATTTGACTGTTTTTACTGCCCCATTTACTGTTTTTACTGTTTTATTTACTGTTTTTACTGTTTTATTTACTTTTTTCACTGTTTTATTTACTGTTTTTACTGCACCATTTATTGTTTTTACTGCTTCATTTACTGTTTTACTGTTTTATTTACTGTTTTTACTGCTTCATTTACTGTTTTTACTGTTTTATTGTTTTTACTGTTTTATTTACTGTTTTTACTGCACCATTTACTGTTTTTACTGTTTTATTTACTTTTTTCACTGTTTTATTTACTGTTTTTACTGCACCATTTACGTTTTTTACTGTTTTATTTACTGTTTTCACTGTTTTATTTACTGTTTTTACTGCACCATTTACTGTTTTTACTGTTTTATTTATTGTTTTTACTCTTTTATTTACTGTTTTTACTGCACCATTTACTGTTTTCACTGTTTTATTTACTGTTTTTACTGCTTCATTTACTGTTTTTACTGTTTTATTTACTGTTTTTTACTGCACCATTTACTGTTTTTACTGTTTTATTTATTGTTTTTACTCTTTTATTTACTGTTTTTACTGCACCATTTACTGTTTTCACTGTTTTATTTACTGTTTTTACTGCTTCATTTACTGTTTTTACTGTTTTATTTACTGTTTTTACTGCACCATTTACTGTTTTTACTGTTTTATTTACTGTTTTTACTGCACCATTTACTGTTTTTAATGTTTTATTTACTGTTTTTACTGTTTTATTTGACTGTTTTTACTGCCCCATTTACTGTTTTATTTACTGTTTTTACTGCTTCATTTACTGTTTTTACTGTTTTATTTTCTGTTTTTACTGCACCATTTACTGTTTTTACTGTTTTATTTACTTTTTTCACTGTTTTATTTACTGTTTTTACTGCACCATTTACGTTTTTTACTGTTTTATTTACTGTTTTCACTGTTTTATTTTCTGTTTTTACTGCACCATTTACTGTTTTTACTGTTTTATTTACTTTTTTCACTGTTTTATTTACTGTTTTTACTGCACCATTTACGTTTTTTACTGTTTTATTTACTGTTTTCACTGTTTTATTTACTGTTTTTTACTGCACCATTTACTGTTTTTACTGTTTTATTTATTGTTTTTACTCTTTTATTTACTGTTTTTACTGCACCATTTACGTTTTTTACTGTTTTATTTACTGTTTTCACTGTTTTATTTACTGTTTTTTACTGCACCATTTACTGTTTTTACTGTTTTATTTACTGTTTTTACTGCTTCATTTACTGTTTTTACTGTTTTATTTACTGTTTTTACTGCTTCATTTACTGTTTTTACTGTTTTATTGTTTTTACTGTTTTATTTACTGTTTTTACTGCACCATTTACTGTTTTTACTGTTTTATTTATTGTTTGTACTGTTTTATTTACTGGTTTTACTGCTTCATTTACTGTTTTTACTGTTTTATTTACTGGTTTACTGTTTTTACTGTTCAGAAGACAAATCATATAGACACTACAGGTGACTAATTGACAACCATTGTCACGACTTCTACCGAAGTCGATGCCTCTCCTTGTTCGAGCGGTGTTCGGCGGTCGATGTCGCCGGTTTTCTAGCCATCGTCGATCCATTTTTCATTTTCCATTTGTTTTGTTTCGTTTTCTCACACACCTGGTTTTCATTTCCCAATTACTGTTCATGATTTAACCCTCTGTTTCCCCCATGTCTTTGTGTGTGATTGTTAAGGTCGGTAAGTTTCCAGCTGTTTTTTTCCAGGTGCTTTGTGGCAACCGTTATTGGAATTTGTTTACCTTAGTGCTATTGTCTTCAGTAAATTGTGTTGTTCACTCATCTCTGCTCTCCTGCGCCTGACGTCATGCACCAGCTACACCCACCGCCTGACAGAATCACACACCACTATTGTCATGGAGTCAGCAGGACCACATACCCCTGTTGTTGGAGTTGAGGAGCGCATCCAGGAGCAAGCAGCGATGCTCCATCATCTCGGCGCCACCACGGATTACGTCCTACAGACTATGGATCGCTGGCAGAGAAAGGGAAGTCCTCCAGCGCCTCCGCCAGCGCAACCAAGGTCTCCACTACTCACCCCTCTTTCACCCGGTCCCAGTGGGATTTGTCTGGACGGTTGCACAATGTCAGGGTTTCCTATTACAACTGGAGCTCTGGACTTCCGGACCCTGGCCGCTGGCGTGGGATGGAACGACAGGGCCCTGATCAACCACTATCGTTGCAGTTTGCGCAAGTACATCTGTCGGGAATTGGCCTGCAGGGACACCACCCTCACTTTCGATCATCTGGAGGACTTGTCCATTTGGTTGGATAACCTGCTGGCTACCCGTGGACGTCCAGATCAGGGTCTGTCAGTTCCATTCCCCAGCACCACCGCTCCGATGCCCATGGAGCTGGGAGGTGTTGCCCTTAGGGAGACCAGAGGAGGTTCCGTTTCATGCACCATCTGTGGCCGCAGAGGGCACACTGCCAGTCGGTGCTGGGAGTCGAGTTCCTCTGGGAGTCGAGGCAGCAGGCAGGGCACTCTCGCGTCACCCCAGATGAGCTGGCACCATGCTAACCCAGAGCTCTCTGTTGCCCACATGTTTTTGAACGTTACTTCTCCTGAGTTTTCCCCGCATTCCCAGCATAAGGCGCTCGTCGATTCGGGCGCAGCTGGGATTTTCATTGACAGATCATTTGCCCATAGATTAGGGATCCCCATTGTTCCTAGACAGTCGACCATTAGGGTCTGGGTTGATTAAGGAAGTCACCGCGCCCCTGGGCATGGTGAGGAAGGAGGGTCATAAGGAGAGAATCAGTCTCTTCCTTATTGATTCTCCTGCGTTTCCTGTGGTGCTAGGCTTATCCTTATCCTTATCCTTATCCTGGAGGGCTCTCACAGGGTGGTCACAGGAGTGCTCAGGGAGGTTTTTAGGGGTTTCTATTGGTGCTACTATGGTGGAAAATCCAGACCAAGTCTCCACCATGCGCATTCCCCCTGAATATGCCAATTTGGCTCTCGTCTTCTCGAAGAAGAAGGCGACTCAATTACCACCCCATCGACAGGGGGATCGTGTGATACATCTCCTGGTAGACGCCGCACTTTCCAGTAGTCACGTGTATCCCCTGTCACAAGCGGAGATGGCGGCTATGGAGCGTCAGGGGTACATTCGGTCTTCCACTTCACCCGCATCCTTATTTTTTGTGAAGAAGAAGGAGGGAGGTCTGTGCCCATGTATTGACTATCGAGGTCTAAATCAAATCACTGTGAGGGAGTACTGTCACGACTTCTGCCGTAGTTGATGCCTCTCCTTGTCCGGGCAGTGTTCGGCGGTCGACGTTGCCGGTCTTCTAGCCATCGCTGATCCATTTTTTCATTTTTGTCTTGTTTTCCCCCACACCCTGGTTTTTAATTCATTTTCTTTAGTAAAGTGCGTTGTTCACTCATCTCTGCTCTCCTGCGCTTGACTTCGTGCACCAGCTACACCCACCGCCTGACAACCATCCTTAAAGAAAATCAATAGCCAACATGACACATCCACTTTGCTTGCTGATTCAGTTTGTCTGTGGTCTGAGGTCTGAGTTTGCTAACACACATTACATAGACACAAGGCACAGACTTCAGTAATTTCCGGTCTCACCTGGGTCCTGGTCAATTTGGCAAGTGGTATCTTACAGGTGTACTCCTGCCTACCTCTTAATTTAAAAGAATATGTTATTTTTCCCTGTTTAGCTCAAAGTAAGTGAGAATCTACTTATAAGTCATCATTCAAATCAAATTTTAGTAGTCACATGTGCCGAATAAAACAGGTTTCACCTTCCAGTGAAATGCTTACTTACGAGCCCCTAACCGACAATGCAGTTTCAAAAAATGTGGATAAGAATAAGGGATGAAAGTAACAAGTAATTAAAGATCAGCAATAAAAAATAGCAATATATACAGGGGGGTATATGTGTGGGGGCGCCAGTTAGTTGAGATAGTATGTACATGTAGGTAGAGTTATTAAAGTGACTATGCACAGATGACAACAGAGAGTGGCAGTGGTGTGGAGAGGGGGGCAATGTGAATAGACTAGATGTTCAGGAGTCTTATGGCTTGGAGGATCAGCGTGGCAGATGTGTTGTTACCTACCCTTACCACCTGGGGCGGTCCGTCAGGAAGTCCAGGATCCAGTTGCAGAGGGAGGTGTTTAGTCCCAGAGTCCTTACCTTATTGATGAGCTTTGAGGGAACTATGGTGTTGAACGCTGAGCTGTAGTCAATGAATAGCATTCTCACATAGGTGTTCCTTTTGTCTAGGTGGGAACGGGCAGTGTGGAGTGCAATAGAGACTGCATCATCTGTGGATCTGTTGGAGCAGTATGCAAATTGGAGTGGGTCTAAGGTTTCTGGGATGATGGTGTTGATGTGAGCCATGACCAGCCTTTCAAAGCACTTCATGGCTACAGACGTGAGTGCTACGGGTTGGTAGTCATTTAGGCAGGTTAACTTAGTGTTCTTGGGCACAGGCTATATGGTGGTCTGCTTAAAGCATGTTGCTATTACAGACTCGGACAGGGAGAGGTTATAAATGTCAGTGAAGACACTTGCTAGTTGGTCAGCGCATGCTCGCAGTACACGTCCTGGTAATCCGTCTGCGGCCCTGCGGCCTTGTGGAATGTTGACCTGTCTAAAGGTCTTACTCGCATCGGCTGCGGAGAGCGTGATCACACAGTCTTCCGGAACAGCTGGTGCTCTCATGCATGTTTCAATGTTATTTGTCGGATGTTGCCTGTAATCCATGGCTTCTGGTTGGGGTATGTACGTATGGTCATTGTGAGGACGACGCCGTCGATGCACTTATTGATGAAGCCAATGACAGATGTGGTGTACTCCTCAATGCCATTGGAGGAATCCCGGAATATATTCCAGTCTGTTCTAGCAAAACAGTCCTGTAGCTTAGCATCTGCTTCATCTGACCACTGACTGTCATGATACAATTCTTGCGTCATGGGTTAATCTAATTTCATTCACCCAAAACTTTGCCTCACAGAAAAGCACATGTTCAGTAGTAATGACCACAACAAATTAAGAAAAGCTATGACATTTTCTTGTTGATGTCTATAAGTACAGATCTAAAAGATTATTTTTAAATTCCTCTTTTTTGGGAAACTGACTATACACGTAGACTCAGCGAAATGGCGTTTCCCCGAGCAGGACCGGAGATATTGAGATAAGCATGATGCAAAACTTCGCTCTCACATAGGTACACACAGTATCTGCGCATGCACACAGGTTCGCTTCACACTGTGTACAGCGTGGTAGCCAGGGCATCAAAACAGCAGAAAAATTGAGCCTTGCGCTTCAACGCTCTTAGTTGTTGTGGAAATTGACCAACTATGCTGTTTACTGTCTACATCTACGTGACATCGCTGAGTCTACCTTTAAAGCTTTGGTATATCACCTTGGTGTCAGAACATTTACATTTACATTTAAGTCATTTAGCAGACGCTCTTATCCAGAGCGACTTACAAATTGGTGCATTCACCTTATGACATCCAGTGGAACAGTAGTGCATCTAAATCTTTTAAGGGGGAGGGGGTGAGAGGGATTACTTTATCCTATCCTAGGTATTCCTTAAAGAGGTGGGGTTTCAGGTGTCTCCGGAAGGTGGTGATTGACTCCGCTGTCCTGGCGTCGTGAGGGAGTTTGTTCCACCATTGGGGGGCCAGAGCAGCGAACAGTTTTGACTGGGCTGAGCGGGAACTGTACTTCCTCAGTGGTAGGGAGGCGAGCAGGCCAGAGGTGGATGAACGCAGTGCCCTTGTTTGGGTGTAGGGCCTGATCAGAGCCTGGAGGTACTGAGGTGCCGTTCCCCTCACAGCTCCGTAGGCAAGCACCATGGTCTTGTAGCGGATGCGAGCTTCAACTGGAAGCCAGTGGAGGGAGCGGAGGAGCGGGGTGACGTGAGAGAACTTGGGAAGGTTGAACACCAGACGGGCTGCGGCGTTCTGGATGAGTTGTAGGGGTTTAATGGCACAGGCAGGGAGCCCAGCCAACAGCGAGTTGCAGTAATCCAGACGGGAGATGACAAGTGCCTGGATTAGGACCTGCGCCGCTTCCTGTGTGAGGCAGGGTCGTACTCTGCGGATGTTGTAGAGCATGAACCTACAGGAACGGGCCACCGCCTTGATGTTAGTTGAGAACGACAGGGTGTTGTCCAGGATCACGCCAAGGTTCTTAGCGCTCTGGGAGGAGGACACAATGGAGTTGTCAACCGTGATGGCGAGATCATGGAACGGGCAGTCCTTCCCGGGAGGAAGAGCAGCTCCGTCTTGCCGAGGTTCAGCTTGAGGTGGTGATCCGTCATCCACACGGATATGTCTGCCAGACATGCAGAGATGCGATTCGCCACCTGGTCATCAGAAGGGGGAAAGGAGAAGATTAATTGTGTGTCGTCTGCATAGCAATGATAGGAGAGACCATGTGAGGTTATGACAGAGCCAAGTGACTTGGTGTATAGCGAGAATAGGAGAGGGCCTAGAACAGAGCCCTGGGGACACCAGTGGTGAGAGCACGTGGTGTGGAGACGGATTCTCGCCACGCCACCTGGTAGGAGCGACCTGTCAGGTAGGACGCAATCCAAGCGTGGGCCGCGCCGGAGATGCCCAACTCGGAGAGGGTGGAGAGGAGGATCTGATGGTTCACAGTATCGAAGGCAGCCGATAGGTCTAGAAGGATGAGAGCAGAGGAGAGAGAGTTAGCTTTAGCAGTGCGGAGCGCCTCCGTGATACAGAGAAGAGCAGTCTCAGTTGAATGACTAGTCTTGAAACCTGACTGATTTGGATCAAGAAGGTCATTCTGAGAGAGATAGCGGGAGAGCTGGCCAAGGACGGCACGTTCAAGAGTTTTGGAGAGAAAAGAAAGAAGGGATACTGGTCTGTAGTTGTTGACATCGGAGGGATCGAGTGTAGGTTTTTTCAGAAGGGGTGCAACTCACGCTCTCTTGAAGACGGAGGGGACGTAGCCAGCGGTCAGGGATGAGTTGATGAGCGAGGTGAGGTAAGGGAGAAGGTCTCCGGAAATGGTCTGGAGAAGAGAGGAGGGGATAGGGTCAAGCGGGCAGGTTGTTGGGCGGCCGGCCGTCACAAGACGCGAGATTTCATCTGGAGAGAGAGGGAGAAAGAGGTCAGAGCACAGGGTAGGGCAGTGTGAGCAGAACCAGCGGTGTCGTTTGACTTAGCAAACGAGGATCGGATGTCGTCGACCTTCTTTTCAAAATGGTTGACGAAGTCATCTGCAGAGAGGGAGGAGGGGGGGAGGGGGAGGAGGATTCAGGAGGGAGGAGAAGGTTGCAAAGAGCTTCCTAGGGTTAGAGGCAGATGCTTGGAATTTAGAGTGGTAGAAAGTGGCTTTAGCAGCAGAGAGTGAAGAGGAAAATGTAGAGAGGAGGGAGTGAAAAGATGTCAGGTCCGCAGGGAGGCGAGTTTTCCTCCATTTCCGCTCGGCTGCCCGGAGCCCTGTTCTGTGAGCTCGCAATGAGTCGTCGAGCCACGGAGCGGGAGGGGAGGACCGAGCCGGCCTGGAGGATAGGGGACATAGAGAGTCAAAGGATGCAGAAAGGGAGGAGAGGAGGGTTGAGGAGGCAGAATCAGGAGATAGGTTGGAGAAGGTTTGAGCAGAGGGAAGAGATGATAGGATGGAAGAGGAGAGAGTAGCGGGGGAGAGAGAGCGAAGGTTGGGACGGCGCGATACCATCCGAGTAGGGGCAGTGTGGGAAGTGTTGGATGAGAGCGAGAGGGAAAAGGATACAAGGTAGTGGTCGGAGACTTGGAGGGGAGTTGCAACGAGGTTAGTGGAAGAACAGCATCTAGTAAAGATGAGGTCGAGCGTATTTCCTGCCTTGTGAGTAGGGGGAAGGTGAGAGGGTGAGGTCAAAAGAGGAGAGGAGTGGAAAGAAGGAGGCAGAGAGGAATGAGTCAAAGGTAGGCGTGGGGAGGTTAAAGTCGCCCAGAACTGTGAGAGGTGAGCCGTCCTCAGGAAAGGAGCTTATCAAGGCATCAAGCTCATTGATGAACTCTCCGAGGGAACCTGGAGGGCGATAAATGATAAGGATGTTAAGCTTGAAAGGGCTGGTAACTGTGACAGCATGGAATTCAAAGGAAGCGATAGACAGATGGGTAAGGGGAGAAAGAGAGAATGACCACTTGGGAGAGATGAGGATCCCGGTGCCACCACCCCGCTGACCAGAAGCTCTCGGGTGTGCGAGAACACGTGGGCAGACGAAGAGAGAGCAGTAGGAGTAGCAGTGTTGTCTGTGGTGATCCATGTTTCCGTCAGTGCCAAGAAGTCGAGGGACTGGAGGGAGACATAGGCTGAGATGAACTCTGCCTTGTTGGCCGCAGATCGGCAGTTCCAGAGGCTACCGGAGACCTGGAACTCCACGTGGGTCGTGCGCGCTGGGACCACCAGATTAGGGTGGCCGCGGCCACGCGGTGTGGAGCGTTTGTATGGTCTGTGCAGAGAGGAGAGAACAGGGATAGACAGACACATAGTTGACAGGCTACACAAGAGGCTACGCTAATGCAAAGGAGATTGGAATGACAAGTGGACTACACGTCTCGAGTGTTCAGGAAGTTAAGCTTAAGTAGCAAGAATCTTATTGACTAAAATGATTAAAATGATACAGTACTGCTGAAGTAGGCTAGGTGGCAGAGGCTGCGTTGTTGACTATGTAGGCTAGCTGGCATTGGCTGCGTTGTTGACACTACACTAATCAAGTCGTTCCGTTGAGTGTAATAGTTTCTACTGTGCTGCTATTCGGGGCTAGCTGGCTAGCTAGCAGTGTTGATTACGTTACGTTGCGTTAAAAGAACGACAATAGCTGGCTAGCTAACCTAGGAAATCGCTCTAGACTACACAATTATCTTTGATACAAAGACGGCTATGTAGCTAGCTATGTAGCTAGCTACGATCAAACAAATCAAGCCGTTGTACTGTAATGAAATGAAATGAAAAATGTGATACTACCTGTGGAGCGAAGCGAAATGCGACCGGATTGTTGAGTGCAGAAGTTCTGTTCGGTAGACGTTGGCTAGCTGTTGGCTAGCTAGCAGAGTCTCCTATGTTAAGGACGACATAAAACTACACACTCTAAACTACACAATTATCTTGGATACGAAGACAGCAAAGACAACTATGTAGCTAGCTAACACTACACTAATCAAGTCGTTCAGTTGAGTGTAATAGTTGTGCTGCTAATCGGTAGACGGTGGACTAGCTAACGGTGGACGTTAGCTAGCTGGCTAGCTGCAGGGCAGTGTAGACTGCGTTAGGACGACGAAATACGATAATTACACAATTATCTATGATACAAAGACGGCTATGTAGCTAGCTAATAAGAAATTGCTAAGATTAGACAAATCAAACCGTTGTACTATAATGAAATGTCATGAAATGTAATACTACCTGCGGACCGAGTGCAGATGCGACCGCTCGCTCCAACCCGGAAGTCACAGTCAGAAGAAGGGAAGGAAAAAAGTAGTTGAGTGTCATCCGCATAGCAATGATAGTAGAGACCATGTGACAATATAACTGTGACAAGTGATTTGGTGTATAGAGCGAAGAGGGTCTAGGACTGGGCCCTGGAAGCACCAGTAGGGAAAGTATGTGGTGCAGACACAGATCCTCTCCAAGCCACCTGGAAGGAGCGGCCTGCCAGGTAGGATGCAATCCAAGACTGTGCAGAGCGTGAGATGCTCAGCCCCGAGAGTGTGAAGAGGAGAATCTGATGGTTAATGGTGTCGAAGGCAGCAGATGGATCTAGTAGGATGAGAACACAGGTGAAAGAGTCAGGTTTGGCAGTGCAGTGAGCCTCCGTGACACAGAGGAGAGCAGTCTCGGTTGAGTGTCCCGTCTTGAAGCCTGACTGGTTAGGGTCAATAAGATTGATCTGAGAGAGATAGCAAGAGTTGTTTTGGAAAGAAAAGAAAGAAGGGATACCGGTCTGTAGTTTTTGAGTCGACTGATGGTTTCTTGTGGAGGGGAGCGACTCAGGAAGTGAAGAATGGGAGAAGGTCTCCAGAGATGGTCTGGAGAAGGGAAGAGGGGGTGGGGTCGAGTGGGCAGGTTATGGGCGGCCGGAGAAAAGGGGAGAAAGAGATCACAATGTAGGGTAGTTCTGTGTGAGTGGGACCAGTGGACTCAATAGGCTGAGTGAATGAGGAGCGGATGTCGTCAGCCTTATTTTCAAAGTGGATAAGGCCCTCTCACCGTGACTGATATGGAGAATTTAACGACCTGTGGGGGGGTGGAGGGCGAACGGTGGATAGGGTGTCTCCTGAACTGGAAACATGACAGACGTCTACAAATGAGACATGTTCCTGACAAGTCATTTGATCATTTTTAAACAACCACAGACCGTGTATATGGCAAGGAAGGGGAACTGGACTGCTCACTTTTCTCTATTGCTGCCTCAGTGGTTATTATATGTATTTTTTATCAACCAGGTGATTCATCAAGGCTGTTCCCTGGATAGACAACCATAGATTCAACCAAGTCATCATCATTTATGTAGATGTATTGTAGGCCTACAAGCTCTTCTGTGAAGTGGTCTATGACTCATGGATTCCTATAGTCTTCCTCTGAATGTAGGCCTATGTTCAAACAATCACCACTGTCTCTTTAACTGTATTTATTTTATGCAGGTGCATAGTGTGTTGTGAGAATGTTCTAGAGCCCTCTGGGAAATAACATTTGTTTGTTTTCCTCCCAAATCCAGGGACTGAAAGGTGACCAGTAGTGTTAAGTACATATCACCACAGCACAGGAGATACAAGAGGCATTGTGGGTCACTCAAACCAAAATATTCCAAGATTTTATTTTAGTGAGCAACATGGTCTCAGCGCATTTTGTATTATGTAAATTCTGGACACTATTTAGTATGATTTGGTACAGGGTATGTTCTTATGGCACAGGGCAGGTTTCAGACATAGGTGGTTGCTTAGGGCTCCCGGCCACTACGCGGCCCTTGACTGAAAAAAATAAAATAAATAGAATACACCAGGTGCAATTGTAAAATTGGGTTGTATATTAGCAGTTTGTTATGTCAGTCACTGACAGTCAGTCACTCAATTAGCCATGTCAGCTAACAAACACTGAATGTCAAGCTGACAGGCACATCTTCCCCTTCCTGGAATAGAACCACCTCATTGTGCAAAAACTGGTTAAATCAACATTGTTTCCATGTCATTTCAACCCACAAAAATCTATGTGATGACACTGAATCAATATGGAAAATTCATTGGATTTAGAAAAAGTCATACTGGAATTATAATTTTTTTCAACCAACTTTTAACCAAAATCCCAGGACATGGTGAAATTCACACTCAAACAAATGTAAATCAAAACTAGACGTTGAACTGATGTCTGTTGTAACGGCTGTTTGAAGAAGAGGACCAAGTTGCAGCGTGATAAGTGGTCATGATTTATTAATAGAACGGAACACTGAATAACAACAAAGAGAACGAACGAAACCGAAACAGTTCTGTCTGGTGCAGACACAAAAACAGAATACAACTACCCACAAACCACAGGTGGGAAAAGGCTACCTACGTATGTTTCTTAATCAGAGACAACGATAGACAGCTGCCTCTGATTGAGAAACACACACACACACACACACACACACACACACACACACGGCCAAACACACAGAAATAGAAAACATAGAACCCAAAACATAGAATGCCCACCCCAACTCACACCCTGACCAAACCAAAATAGAGACATAAAAAGGATCTCTAAGGTCAGGGCGTGACATCTGTGTCCAGTGGGAATTCTCATCATCTCTGTAGCTACATGCTGCATTTTGCTGAAGGACTAGACTACTGAAAGTGTGTCAATATAGCAGCAGACTAATTGCACAGTTAAGTCAGGCCAGAAATGAGTATCTTCAAGGGCAGAAAATTATCCAACAGAAATGAGAGGTGCAAGCTGATAGTTTTCAAGTAAACAGGTGAAGAATTCATCACGGACTTGGTGGCAATGGTACATTGGAATTCAATGCTGTTCTTATACAAGAAGTTAACATAATTTTCATAATTATAGATCTTTGCCTTAGTCGGGCTCTTATCAAAAGCCAAGGGCAATCAGTCTCATTACCCTTCTGGTATTTAGCTGCTATGGTCCAACTATTTTGTAATAACATGGGGAACACAACGGCTTTTGAATTACTGAACAAAATACATCTCAAGTGTCTCAAGCCATGCTGCCTCAATATACTGAAGGGTAATTTAGCGTCTCAATTGAACTAATGAATCAAATGCTGGCTTTAAATATACCACGTCTTTGAAACCCGCTGCATTTTCAAAGCACACATTAATAAAGGAAGGGAAGTATGCAACAGAAAGCTTTTACTAGCAGGACAGAGTGACACTAAGCTTAAAATGTGGAGACATCAAGAAAGAAATAACCTTTTTTAGTTGACGAAAATCTTACAGGAACAGTTGTGTAAATCCAAGGAGAGGGAGGATCCTGAAAGCTCCCCAGAGGATTTGTGTTGCATGGTCTTTAAATGGGCGGCAGGTAGCCCAGTGGTTAAGAGCATTGGATCAGTTAACGGAAGGTTGCTGATTTGATTCCCTGAGCCGACTAACTGATTAAAAAAAATGTATTGTCCGATGTGCCCTTGAGCAAGGCATTTAACTATAACTGCTCCTATAAGTCGACTCAAATGTAATGTACTGTATATCAAGATCATTCATTGTGCTTTCCCATTGCATCTGCACAGGAGTTCTTATCTTGCCTCATTTACACATCAATATCTGTTTGATCAGCATCATGTATGCAACTTAAAAGTGCCTTTGGGGCCACAGAACTAGGCAATATTTTTAAGCACATAAGACAATTCGTCATTACCCTTTTCATTCCAACTAATTAGTTAACTGGAAAGACATGTGTGAAGCATCTAGAACACATTTGTGTTCCCAATTGGATTCTGTGTGTTGCTAGTGCCATGTCAATTGCTTCCAGCCTCGTTTGAGCAATTAGAAGGAATACTGTTTTGCCGTACCTCTATTTTCATTCTGTGTGTGATTCGTCAGCCGTGCTCACCCAATCTTGAATGACAAACTGTCAGGGAGTTATCCTCATCTCTCGTGAACAGAAATAAATGTTGCTACAGTGTCTTGACATTGAGAATTCACCAGGCTTGTGTACACTTAAACAGTCCAGACAGGTAGTGTATACCACAACCAATATCTAATTGTGGCTTTTACTTTTCCTGCTCACAGTGAATCATTTAACTCCTCCCGCTCCTGTTCACATTTTAATACCTCAAAGTATTTCATATTGATTTTGTCATAAGCTCCAATCAATACCCCTACACTGATTTGTGGCTACTGTTTAAGTCGAACAACAGGCCCAGCTGACAGTAAGAACATGCAGTAGGGCTGCAGGGATACATGATGAATTACTAATATTTAGTTAGTTAAGCATACATATGTACAGTCCCAGTCAAAAGTTTGGACACATCTACTCATTCAAGGGGTTTCCTTTATTTGAAATATTTTCAACATTATAGAATAATAGTGAAGACATCAAAACTATGAAATAAAACATTTGGAATCATGCAGTAACCAAAAAAAATCAAAATTTATTTTATATTTGAGATTCTTCAAAGTAGCCTTCCTTTGCCTTGATGACAGCTTTGCACACTCTTGGCATTCTCTGAACCAGCTTAACCTGGAATGCTTTTCTAACAGTCTTGAAGGAGTTCCCACATATGCTGGGCACTTATTGGCTGCTTTTCCTTCACTCTGCGGTCCAACTCATCCCAAACCATCTCAATTAGTTTGAGGTCGGGTGATTGTGGAGGACAGGTGCTGTAGCACTTCATCGCAGGTAGCCTGGGTGTTAGAGCGTTGAGCCAGTAACTGAAAGGTTGCTGTATCGAATCCCAGAGCTGACAAGATGAAAATCTGTCATGCCCCTGAGCAAGGCAGTTAACTCACTGTTCCCCGGGCGCCGAAGATGCTCCCTGCATCTCTCTGATTCAGAGGTTGGGTTAAATGTGGAAGACACATTTCAGTTGAAGGCATTCAGTTGTACAACTGACTAAGTATTCAGTTTTCCATCACTCTTATTATTGGTGAAGTAGCCCTTACACAGCCTGGAGGTGTGCTGGGTCATGTTGAAGAAACAAACATATTTTTCCAACAAGCCCAAAGCTGATGGAATGGGGTATTGCTGAACAATGCTGTGGTTTCCAGGCTGGTTAAGTGTGCCTGGAATTCTAAATAAACCACTAAGAGTGTCACCAGCAAAGCACCCCCATACCATCACACCTCCTCCTCCATGCTTCACAGTGGGAACCACACATGCGGAGATCATCCGTTCACCTACTCAGTGTCTTACAAAGACAAGGCGGTTGGAACCAAACATCTAAAAAGGACAGATTTCCACCTGTGTAATTTCCACCATTGCTCGTGTTCACTGGACCAAGAAAGTCTCTTCTTCTTATTGGTGTCCTTTAGTATTGGTTTCTTTTCAGTAATTCGACCATGAAGGCCTGATTCACACAGTCTCCTCTGAACAGTTGATGTTGAGATGTGTCTGTTACTTGAACTCTGTGAAGCATTTATTTGGGCTACAATTTCTGAGACTGGTAACTCTAATGAACGTATCCTCTGCAGCACAGGTATCTCTGGGTCTTCCTTTCCTGTGGCGGTCCTCATGAGAGCCAGTTTCATCATAGCGCTTGATGTTTTTTGCAACTGCGCTTGAAGGAACTTTCAAAGTTCTTGAAATGTTTAATAATATGGACTTGGTCTTTTACCATATAGGGCTATCTTCTGTATACCCCCTACCTTGTCACAACACAACTGGTTGGCTCAAACGCATTAAGACGGAAAGAAATTCGACAAATTAAATTTTATCAAGGCACACCTGTTAATTGAAATGCATTCCAAGTGACTAGCTCATACAGCTGGTTGAGAGAATGCCAAGAGTGTGCAAAGCTGTCATCAAGGCAAGGCAACTCTGCCAGGACCTAGGATCAAGAGAGACGCTCAAGTGTTTTAGTACTATATCTCTTGACACAATGATGAAAATAATCATGGCCTCTAAACCTTCAAGCTGCATACTGGACTCTATTCCAACTAAACTACTGAAAGAGCTGCTTCCTGTGCTTGGCCCTCCTATCTTGAACATAATAAACGGCTCTCTATCCACCGGATGTGTACCAAACTCACTAAAAGTGGCAGTAATAAAGCCTCTCTTGAAAAAGCCCAACCTTGACCCAGAAAATATAAAAAACTATCGGCCTATATCGAATCTTCCATTCCTCTCAAACATTTTAGAAAAGGCTGTTGCGCAGCAACTCACTGCCTTCCTGAAGACAAACAATGTATACGAAATGCTTCAGTCTGGTTTTAGACCCCATCATAGCACTGAGACTGCACTTGTGAAGGTGGTAAATTACCTTTTAATGGCATCAGACCGAGGCTCTGCATCTGTCCTCGTGCTCCTAGACCTTAGTGCTGCTTTTGATACCATTGATCACCACATTCTTTTGGAGAGATTGGAAACCCAAATTGGTCTACATGGACAAGTTCTGGCCTGGTTTAGATCTTATCTGTCGGAAAGATATCAGTTTGTCTCTGTGAATGGTTTGTCCTCTGACGAATCAACTGTACATTTCGGTGTTCCTCAAGGTTCCGTTTTAGGACCACTATTGTTTTCACTATATATTTTACCTCTTGGGGATGTCATTCGAAAACATAATGTTAACTTTCACTGCTATGCGGATGAAACACAGCTGTACATTTCAATGAAACATGGTGAAGCCCTAAACATTTCCCTCGCTAGAAGCATGTGTTTCAGACATAAGGAAGTGGATGGCTGCAAACTTTCTACTTTTAAACTCGGACACAACAGAGATGCTTGTTCTAGGTCCCAAGAAACAAAGAGATCTTCTGTTGAATCTGACAATTAATCTTAATGGTTGTACAGTCGTCTCAAATAAAACTGTCAAGGACCTCGGCGTTACTCTGGACCCCGATCTCTCTTTTGAAGAACATATCAAGACTGTTTCAAGGACAGCTTTTTTCCATCTACGTAACATTGCAAAAATCAGAAACTTTCTGTCCAAAAATGATGTCACTTCTAGGTTACTGCAATGCTACTGCAATGCTCTACTTTCCGGCTACCTGGATAACGCACTAAATAAACTTCAGTTAGTGCTAAATACGGCTGCTAGAATCCAGACTAGAACCAAAGAATTTGATCATATTACTCCAGTGCTAGCCTCCCTACACTGGCTTCCTGTCAAGGCAAGGGCTGATTTCAAGGTTTTACTGCTAACCTACAAAGCAGTACATGAGCTTGCTCCTACCTATCTTTCTGATTTGGTCCTGCCGTACATACCTACACGTACGCTATGGTCACAAGACGCAGGCCTCCTAATTGTCCCTAGAATTTCTAAGCAAACAGCTGGAGGCAGGGCTTTCTCCTACAGAGCTCAATTTTTATGGAATGGTCTGCCTACCCATGTGAGAGACGCAAACTCGGTCTCAACCTTTAAGTCTTTACTGAAGACTCATCTCTTCAGTGGGTCATAGGATTGAGTGTTGTCTGGCCCAGGAGTGTGAAGGTGAACGGAAAGGCTCTGGAGCAACGAACCGCCCTTGCTGTCTCTGCCTGGCCGGTTCCCCTCTTTCCAATGGGATTCTCTGCCTCTAATCCTATTACAGGGGCTGAGTCACTGGCTTTCTAGGGCTATTTCATACCGTCCCTAGGAGGTGTGCGTCACTTGAGTGGGTTGAGTCACTGATGTGATCTTCCTGTCTGGGTTGGCGCCCCCCCTTGGGTTGTGCCGTGGCGGAGATCTTTGTGGGCTATACTCAGCCTTGTTTCAGGATGGTAAGTTGGTGGTTGAAGATATCCCTCAAGTGGTGTGGGGCTGTGCTTTGGCAAAGTGGGTGGGGTTATATCCTTCCTGTTTGGCCCTGTCCAGGGGTGTCCTTGGATGGGGCCACAGTGTCTCCTGACCCCTCCTGTCTCAGATTCCAGTATTTATGCTGCAGTAGTTTATGTGTCGGGGGGCTAGGGTCAGTTTGTTATATCTGGAGTACTTCTCCTGTCCAATCCGGTGTCCTGTGTGAATTGAAGTATGCTCTCTCTAATTCTCTCTTTCTCTCTTTCTTTCTCTCTCTCGGAGGACCTGAGCCCTAGGACCATGCCTCAGGAATACCTGACATGATGACTCCTTGCTGTCCCCAGTCCACCTGGCCATGCTACTGCTCCAGTTTCAACTGTTCTCCTGTGATTATTATTATTTGACCATGCTTGTCATTCATGAACATTTGAACATCTTGGCCATGTTCTGTTATAATCTCCACCCGGCACAGCCAGAAGAGGACTGGCCACCCCACATAGCCTGGTTCCTCTCTAGGTTTCTTCCTAGGTTTTGGCCTTTCTAGGGAGTTTTTCCTAGCCACTGTGCTTCTACACCTGCATTGCTTGCTGTTTGGGGTTTTAGGCTGGGTTTCTGTACAGGACTTTGAGATATCAGCTGATGTACGAAGGGCTATATAAATACATTTGATTTGATTTGATGGTGGCTACTTAAAGAATCTCAAATATAACATACATTTTTATTTGTTTAACACTTGTTTGGTTACTGCATGATTCCATATGTGCTATTTCATGGTGTTGATTTATTCATTATTATTCTACAATGTAGAAAAGATTAAACATAAAGAAAAACCCTTGAATGAGAAGGCGTGTCCAAACTTATGACTGGTACTGTATATCTCATGGTTGTTTGCCAGTATCTTAACCCCTAGAGGCCCTTGCGGGGGAAAAAAACTCATTAATTTCACATGTGAATACATTTGAAGTGTTCCAAAAACATGTTTCCATGCGATCACGTCATCTTATTTGAACATAAAACTACACATGTGAAAACGTGAAGTATTTACAAAACATGTTTTCAAGTGAAATTTCATGTGAAATCATGTGATTTTCCACATGTGAAAGCATGTGTTTTTTCTGTAAGGGGGAAACAATGCTAAAGGAAGCATATGAATTTAATGTAAAGATGTGTATCTTTTTGTTCTGTTCGCCTACTAAGTCCTGTGACAGTAAATCACATAATTTCTATCACCTGAATACATTGTGCAGTAGGGTGAAAATACATATATAGTCAGGTTTGTATTTAGAACTATTTATTCTCTATACCAGAGCTCTGTCGAGAATGTTAGTATTTCCCAGAAGCAATCAGGGGTAGCTAGGAAATGCATTGTGGGAGAAAGTGACACCCCAATTACCTGCTGGAGGCTATAGGGGCAGCTCTTCGATCCGTCCTTTTAGCTCCCCTCAGATTTACTGGAATCAGTGGTTGCTGCTGAGCAGGGCACTTTATAAATACATCTCCTCTCAATTACTGTGTCCGTCCGCCCTGGGCGGCCAAGTGGAGCCGGGATGGCTTCATCCCCTGGGACTCGATGCTATAGATCAGCCCCCCGAATGGCTACCTAACCCCTTCAATCTCCGTTATCGCCCACGCAAGGGACACACAAGACATGTTCCCATCTAATCAGTGCAGTGCCGATCACTGGGAGGTAGCAACACAGAAACAAATGCTTTTTATCCCTTGCTTTCAGGTTGATGAGCAGTACAGGGGAAAGTGGATCTGGTATTTTATTGTATTTTTTTATTTTAAAAAGGTAATGTAATCATATAATCCACTGATTATATGCATGCAGCCAGTTTGTCAAGTTAACAAGCGTTTTTGTTCTCATCTCCTGCTTTTACCAGTCTTACCTTCATACAAGATAGTATGAACTGGTCATGACTCAGCAGACCCTGGCCAGCTGTGGGGTTACCACCCACGGAATTGCTCCAGCAGCATGTCCAGCGCCCGCTCATGGCGCTCTGCCAACGTTTGGACCCCTCCATAAGACCAAGAAGCTATTCCTCGTGCCTACCAATGGAGGCTCCTTCAGAGGAGATGGCACAGACTGCCCCTCAGTACCTCGACGGTTAGCAGCGCTGCCCCACCGGCCACTCCACCTTCCTGGGAGCCCCGGTTACCTCCTCCGAAACACTTTCATGGAGAGCCGAGCACCTGTCGGGCATATTTAGCTCAGTGTGCTCTCATTTTTGAGCTTCAGCCCTCCTCCTTCCCCTCAGATCGCTCCAATATAGCCTACTTCATCACGCTGATGTCTGAGATGGCTATCACCTGGGCTACCGCCGAATGGGAACACTGGCGACCATGTGGGTGAGTCTGGAAGGGTTTGTAGGAGAGGTGAGGAAGGTTTTTGATGACCCGTTCTCCGGGAGAGAAGCTGCCTGGAGGCTAATCCAGCTCCGGCAGGATTTCCACAGAGTGGCCGACTATGCGGTTGATTTCTGCACGTTGGCAGCGCAGAGTTCGTGGAACCAGGAAGCACTGTTTGACATGTTCCTGCACGGCGTCTCAGAGGTGATGAAGGACAAACTTGCTGCTCGGGATTTACCCACGGATCTTGAGTACCTCATCGCTTTCACCATCCGCATTGATGGGCGATTGCGGGAACGACGGCTGGACAGGAAATTTGATTTCGCTTGCAAGTCCAGGGATTCCACCTCGCCTCTGAGTCATCCCGGAAGTCCTCGACGGTTGTATTGCCGAGAGTACCCGAGGTTTCCCGACCATCCTCGAGAGTCACTGAAGATGGCCGAGGCACTGTTTCCTGAGCCGATGCAACTAGACAGAGCTGGTCTGAATGGAAACACAGGATTAACACAAGGAGCTGTCTGTATTGTAGGACTTTTGGTCATTTTGTGTCCTCTTGCCTAGTAAAAGACCAGGCTCACCAGTAGGAGCGAGCACTCTGGTGGGCCATATGGATAACTTTTCTGTTTCCCTTACTCACACCCCTTTTCATGTCATTCTGCGATGGGTAAACCAGTCCAAATTTCTCCAGGACCTCATTGACTCTGGGGCCGATGAGAGCTTTTTGGACGCCACACTGGCTTCCAAGCTGAACATCCCCACTCAGCCACTCTCCATTCCCATGGATGTTAGAGCCCTGGACGGGTGCTTTATAGTTCGGGTCACACATAACACCACTCCCATCAACCTACACAGCGAGACCATTTAATTCCTGCTCATCAAGTCCCCCCAGATTCCAGTGGTTTTGAGATTAACCTGGCTCCAGCAACACAATCACCTCATCAACAGGTCTATGGGTGCTGTCATGGGATGGAGTCCATTCTGCCACGCCCATTGTCTGGAAGTTAGTGCAACCTGCCCGGGGAGGTCTTCCTGGGGGCTCGGAAGTTGCTCCGGATCTCTCCGCCATTCTCGCGGAGAACCAGGACCTCCAGGAGGTGTTCAGCAAGTCCCGGGCCACTTCCCTTCCACCACAGCGCCCCTATGACTGAAGGATTTACCTTGTCCCTAGCACTACAACACCCCGGGGATGACAGCACTCTCTGTCGGGACCAAAGACCAAGGCTATGGAGACCTACATTGGGGATTCCGTAGCTACAGGATTTATCCGTCCCTTTTCCTCTCCCGCTGGCGCAGGGTTTTTTTTCGTGGGGAAAAAGGACAAGACCCTGCACCCGTGCATTGACTACCGGGGACTCATTGACATTACTGTGATGAACCGTTATCCACTATCACTCATTTCCTCTGCCTTCTAGCTGCTCCAGGGGGCCACTGTTTTCTCTAAGCTGGATCTACGAAATGCCTACCACCTGGTGCGGATACGAGAGGGGGACTAGTAGAAGACCGCCTTCAACACGGCCAGCGGACACTACAAATATCTGGTCATGCCTTTGGCCTCACCAACGCCCCTGCCGTGTTCCAGGCTCTGCCGTGTTCCAGGCCCTGCCGTGTTCCAACCGGTTCATCTTCAGAACAAGACTCCACGGCAAGCTCCGGCTGGTCTTCTCCAACCAACTGGTATGGGTTGAATACGCCCGAAACACCCTTCCTTGTTCTGCCACGGGTCTCTTGCCCATTGAGTGTTCCTTGGGATAACAGACTCCGCTCTTCTCCGAGCAAGAGGAGGAAGTCAGCAATCACTCAGCCCAGACGGTCATCCGCCACTGTAGCCGGACCTGGAAGAGAGCCCGGGCCGCTCTGTTGAAGACCACTTCCAGGTATTGGCAACAAGCGGTTCGCCACCGGACCACTGCTCCACTCTATCGGCTCGTGCAGAGGATACGGCTCTCCACCCAGGACCTGCCCCTCCGGGTGGAGTACCGTAAACTTTCCCCTCATTTCATTGGCCCATTCCCCATCTCTAGAGTCATTAGCCCCACTGCTGTTCATCTTTTGTTACCCCATACCCTCCGTTTTCACCCTACTTTCCATGCATGTGTCTAGGATTAAGCCTGTGTTTCACAGCCCTTTGTCTTCTGTTTCCAGGTCCACCCCTCCTCCCCATGTCATCGATGGCCATCCGGCATACACGGGGCAGGGGTTTTCAGTACCTGGTTGACTGGGAGGGTTATGGCGCAGAGGAGAGGTGCTGGGTCCCCGCTAGAGAGATCCTGGACCCAGCCCTCATCGAGACTTCCACCACAGGCATCCCAGTCAACTAGGTATGCGCTCAGGTAGGACGCCAGGTGGCGACCCTAGAGGGGGGGTACTGTCACACCCTGATCTGTTTCACCTGTCTTTGAGATTGTCTCCATCCCCCTCCGGGTGTCGCCCATCTTCCACATTGTCCCCTGGATATGTATACCTGTGTTCTATGTTTGTCTGTGGCCAGTTTGTCTTGATGTGTCAAGTCAACAAGTGTTTTTTTTCTCAGCTCCTGCTTTCCCAGTCTCTATTTTCTCGCCCTCCTGGTTTTGACCCTTGCCTGTCCTGACTCTGAGCCCGCCTGCCTGCCCTGACCCTGAGCATGCCGACCTGTACCTTTGCCCCACCTCTGGATTATTGACCTCTGCCTACCCTGACCCTGAGCCTGCCTGCCATCTGGTACCGTTGACCCACCTCTGGTTTACTGATCCCTGCCTGCCTTGACCTGTCTCTTAATATCCTACATCTGTAATGGTTAAAATGTGATATGATGATGATGATGATGAGAACGCCGCAGCCCGTCTGGTGTTCAACCTTCCCAAGTTCTCTCACGTCACCCCGCTCCTCCGCTCTCTCCACTGGCTTCCAGTTGAAGCTCGCATCCGCTACAAGACCATGGTGCTTGCCTACGGAGCTGTGAGGGGAACGGCACCTCAGTACCTCCAGGCTCTGATCAGGCCCTACACCCAAACAAGGGCACTGCGTTCATCCACCTCTGGCCTGCTCGCCTCCCTACCACTGAGGAAGTACAGTTCCCGCGCAGCCCAGTCAAAACTGTTCGCTGCTCTGGCCCCCCAATGGTGGAACAAACTCCCTCACGACGCCAGGACAGCGGAGTCAATCACCACCTTCCGGAGACACCTGAAACCCCACCTCTTTCAGGAATACCTAGGATAGGATAAAGTAATCCTTCTCACCCCCCTTAAAAGATTTAGATGCACTATTGTAAAGTGGCTGTTCCACTGGTTGTCTTAAGGTGAACCCACCAATATGTAAGTCGCTCTGGATAAGAGCGTCTGCTAAATGACTTAAATGTAAATGTAATGATAATTGAACTGGTTATACCTGTATGTCTGAAACCATGTGTTGCTTGACATCACTGAAGCCAGTGAACCGATAGCAGCATAAAGAGCATGCAAGGTGTATTCATGCTACCACAGTATGATCTCATTTATGATTTCCAAATTGATTTTGTCAGCTGCTCTGTGTTTCTCATTAACCTCTATGTTGTGTCAACTATTAACCTGAAAGGTTTTTCAACAAGAAACCCTGTACACACAGAATAAGTTTTTCAAACTGCATTGCACTCTATGCATAGTTGGGGAACATGTATTTGAAGATTAAACTCTTCAACTTTACATCATTCATCACACAACCCTACCTCCTCCCAGGAACCCAGAGCTGGAATATCTCATCTTTGACAACTCAGGGGAGATAGTTCAAACTAAATCAAAAACATGCGTACATCTAGTATGTGTGACAAAGGGGGATCTAGTTGATTTCCTGTCCATTCCCACACAGTTGTAGAACAATCTCTTTGCAATGAATAATTTTTTGGGAAATTATTATAATCCCAATATCCTTGCACAGCGACACAGCGACAAAATGTGTGCATAACAGGTTGGTCTATGTATCCTACTTTAGGAGCAGGTCAGATTCTAAGGTGGGGATATAGCTACTGTACACACAAGCTTCTTTCTTTCAGTTCTACAGGCCTTCTACTCTCTCTATACCCTAACCATGCTAGCATCCATGTTGTTATACTTTCAGTCACTGCAAATTTATGATAATTGCATTTCTTGGTTTTGTTTTGCTGAGTGCTCAGTGTTGTGACTAATTCATTTGACTCCATAGCCTGTAATGTTATTAAGTGCATTGGAATTGCGTGTGCTTTTAGAGACGATTCACATTTGAGTTAGAAAATGTTTTGTCTTTCAAAATGGCCCCAATTAAGTTCATTGAAGGATACTGGAAAAAAAATGAAAAGGTATTGTATCCATTCATCACAAATTTTTGTCATGATTCTCCAGTGTTGGTATATATATTTATATCATAGCAAATTATTGATTATACCACTAAATCAGCATAATTCCTGAATGTCTCAACCATTGTAGAACATACTTTATTGGTTTAAACTTCTCTCTCCATTTTTCATTCAAATCATTCTGGAACACTGGTGAGAAAAAAAGGATAGCATACAAACGCCCTAGATGGGGGATGGCAGATGGGAGGTTTACAACAGCAACACAACAACAGCACACAGGGGAGTCACAGGCACACACATTACCATACAATACTAACCCAACCCACCACGGTAGCCCTTGACTCCCATTGGAGATGTGACAGCACATAGGGTCCCAAATGGGCACCACTATCCTGCAGGCATATGTTGCCATGGTTTCAGATGGGTCTCTTCAGCATTCTTAAGCCAGGGCATGTTGGGCATAATGTTGCCTCGAGCAAATGTTAACTATTTAATTGTTACTTCCCTATTTTTAAGTGTGTATCTCCTTTAGAATAACATTTCTTAAAGGTGGGGAAGTAGCGTACTCAACACCTTTTGTTAATGGAAAATGGTATATTGTGAGGCTGATCTGTCAATTAATTATGATGCGTTTTGCATTATATGATGACGTGGCAAGAGACACTTTGCTTCTTGAAAATCCTATACCTTAAACTTCACTGCTGACATACAAAACATTTTGGGACTGTATTAACAGTGGATTGAGTAAAATGAAAATAAAAACATCATTTTTGGAGTGGACGTTTTCTTTAAAGTCATAGCATCAATAAAACAGGATAAGACATACTCTTTAACATGTTATGGTGCCTAAATGCTGTACATTGTCTACACAGAGGAAAATAATTGTCGCCTGAGGATGAAATCCTAACAATGACAGAAAGCATCTCTCTCACACACACGCACACGCACACACACACACACACACACACACACACACACACACACACACACACACACACACACACACACACACACACACACACACACACACACACACACACACAGAGAGAAAAACAATGTACAAATACACAACACACACGCACACACACCTTGCTACGTGTATAATGTTAAGGAAGCATTGCTGAACCCTGTCGCTGTATATGTTACCTATCCACCCGTAGGCGATTTTGATGGAGCAATTACGCTGTCACCTGCTGCGCTAACAATATGTTTAAACAGTGAGCCACTGATATCTCAAACAGGGCATGCTGTTTTGTAAACCTTCGGCGCCTGCAGCATTTCCGCTTCCATTTGTGCAATCCACACAGAGCTTTCAGAGGTGAGAACAATAGTGCTACCAGGATTTTGCATTCAGTGCTGAACTTCACCACCGTAGGACAGAGGGGGCAGGTTCCCAATTTATGCTCTGAATATAAAGTCTAGTGACCTCAAAGCATGACACCTAAAGCTTTACATCTGAATGGTCACCCTCACCCCTGACACAGTTGTTGTTGTGTTTTTGTTTTGTTTGTGGTGAGAAAAGATTATCACATTGACCAGAGAAGAGGGTCTTCTCCTGATAATGCATGTTCTCCTTTTGCAACCAAACTGCCTGTCCAACGTTTACTAATGTGATTAATGGAATTTCACTGAAATGAACTGAAATGGCACTTTTAATATAAACGTGGGAGAGCAGCACAGAAGGTTGGTGGCACTGTAATTGGGGAGGACAGGCTGGTGGTCATGGCTGGAGCAGAATAAGTGGAATGGTATCAAATGCATCAAAAACATGGGTCCCATGTGTTTGATGTCATTCCATTAGCTTATTTCCAGCCATTGTTATGAGCCGTCCTCCACTCAGCAGTCTCCACTGGAGAGAAGACAGATAAAACATTTTGTAATGGGAATTGTATTGATAAAAACACCATACAGTCATCATGATGCACACACTAATAACTGCAGCAAGGCAACTCCACATGGGGGAACGTCACAAAGAGAATATACAGTGTCATTAAATGTGTAGCATGTAATTTCTCATCGATTTGTGACTAATACACTTGTTTGGTTTCTGATTGCATGGGGCTATAGTTAATTTGCTGTTCACTTCAGGTATTGAGGGAAACAAAAACTAAACCAATATGAAACATTTTGTTACATTAGAGTCTTTTTGTTACATTATAGTCTTATTCTGAAATGGATTAAATCATTTTTTCCCTCATTAATCTACACACAATACCCCATAATGACAAAGCAAAAACAGGTTTTTAGAAAAAAACTGAAATATCACATTTACATAAGTATTCAGACCCTTTACTCAGTACTTTGTTGAAGCACCTTTGGCAGTAATTACAGCCTTGAGTCTTCTTGGGTATGACTCTACAAGCTTGGCACACCTGTTTTGGGGGAGTTTCTCCCATTCTTCTCTGCAGATCCTCTCAAGCTCTGTCAGGTTGGATGCGGAGCGTCGCTGCACACTATTTTCAGGTCTCTCCAGATATGTTCGTTCGGGTTCAAGTCAGGGCTCTGGCTGGGCCTCTCAAGTTTATTCAGAGCTCCGGGCAGCCGAGCGGAAATGGAGGAAAACTCGCCTCCCTGCGGACCTGACATCCTTTCACTCCCTCCTCTCTACATTTTCCTCTTCTCTCTCTGCTGCTAAAGCCACTTTCTACCACTCTAAATTCCAAGCATCTGCCTCTAACCCTAGGAAGCTCTTTGCAACCTTCTCCTCCCTCCTGAATCCTCCTCCCCCTCCCCCCCCCTCCTCCCTCTCTGCAGATGACTTCGTCAACCATTTTGAAAAGAAGGTCGACGACATCCGATCCTCGTTTGCTAAGTCAAACGACACCGCTGGTTCTGCTCACACTGCCCTACCCTGTGCTCTGACCTCTTTCTCCCCTCTCTCTCCAGATGAAATCTCGCGTCTTGTGACGGCCGGCCGCCCAACAACCTGCCCGCTTGACCCTATCCCCTCCTCTCTTCTCCAGACCATTTCCGGAGACCTTCTCCCTTACCTCACCTCGCTCATCAACTCATCCCTGACCGCTGGCTACGTCCCTTCCGTCTTCAAGAGAGCGAGAGTTGCACCCCTTCTGAAAAAACCTACACTCGATCCCTCCGATGTCAACAACTACAGACCAGTATCCCTTCTTTCTTTTCTCTCCAAAACTCTTGAACGTGCCGTCCTTGGCCAGCTCTCCCGCTATCTCTCTCAGAATGACCTTCTTGATCCAAATCAGTCAGGTTTCAAGACTAGTCATTCAACTGAGACTGCTCTTCTCTGTATCACGGAGGCGCTCCGCACTGCTAAAGCTAACTCTCTCTCCTCTGCTCTCATCCTTCTAGACCTATCGGCTGCCTTCGATACTGTGAACCATCAGATCCTCCTCTCCACCCTCTCCGAGTTGGGCATCTCCGGCGCGGCCCACGCTTGGATTGCGTCCTACCTGACAGGTCGCTCCTACCAGGTGGCGTGGCGAGAATCCGTCTCCACACCACGTGCTCTCACCACTGGTGTCCCCCAGGGCTCTGTTCTAGACCCTCTCCTATTCTCGCTATACACCAAGTCACTTGGCTCTGTCATAACCTCACATGGTCTCTCCTATCATTGCTATGCAGACGACACACAATTAATCTTCTCCTTTCCCCCTTCTGATGACCAGGTGGCGAATCGCATCTCTGCATGTCTGGCAGACATATCCGTGTGGATGACGGATCACCACCTCAAGCTGAACCTCGGCAAGACGGAGCTGCTCTTCCTCCCGGGAAGGACTGCCCGTTCCATGATCTCGCCATCACGGTTGACAACTCCATTGTGTCCTCCTCCCAGAGCGCTAAGAACCTTGGCGTGATCCTGGACAACACCCTGTCGTTCTCAACTAACATCAAGGCGGTGGCCCGTTCCTGTAGGTTCATGCTCTACAACATCCGCAGAGTACGACCCTGCCTCACACAGGAAGCGGCGCAGGTCCTAATCCAGGCACTTGTCATCTCCCGTCTGGATTACTGCAACTCGCTGTTGGCTGGGCTCCCTGCCTGTGCCATTAAACCCTACAACTCATCCAGAACGCCGCAGCCCGTCTGGTGTTCAACCTTCCCAAGTTCTCTCACGTCACCCCGCTCCTCCGCTCCCTCCACTGGCTTCCAGTTGAAGCTCGCATCCGCTACAAGACCATGGTGCTTGCCTACGGAGCTGTGAGGGGAACGGCACCTCAGTACCTCCAGGCTCTGATCAGGCCCTACACCCAAACAAGGGCACTGCGTTCATCCACCTCTGGCCTGCTCGCCTCCCTACCACTGAGGAAGTACAGTTCCCGCTCAGCCCAGTCAAAACTGTTTGCTGCTCTGGCCCCCCAATGGTGGAACAAACTCCCTCACGACGCCAGGACAGCGGAGTCAATCACCACCTTCCGGAGACACCTGAAACCCCACCTCTTTAAGGAATACCTAGGATAGGATAAAGTAATCCCTCTCACCCCCCCTGAAAAGATTTAGATGCACTACTGTTCCACTGGAGGTCATAAGGTGAATGCACCAATTTGTAAGTCGCTCTGGATAAGAGCGTCTGCTAAATGACTTAAATGTAAAATGTAAATGTAAGGTGAACCTTCACCCCAGCCTGAGGTTCACCCCAGCCTTAGTACTCTGGAACAGGTTTTCATCAAGGATCTCCTTGTACTTTGCTCCATTCATCTTTTCCTCGATCCTGACAAGTCTCCCAGGCCCTGCCACTGAAAACATCCCCACAGCATGATGCTGCCACCACCAAGCTTCACTGTAGGGAAGGTGCCAGGTTTCCTCCAGACGTGATGCTTGGTATTCAGGCCAAAATGTTCAGTCTTGGTTTCATCAGACCAGAAAATATAATTGCTCATGATCTGAGAGTCTTTAGATGCCTTTTGGCAAACTCCAAGCGGGCTGTCATGTGCCTTTTACTAAGGTGTGGCTTCCGTCTGGCCACTCTACCAAAAAGGCCTTATTGGTGGAGTGTGGATGTCTGAGATGGTTGTCCTTCTGGAAGATTCTCCCATCTCCACAGAGGAACTCTGGAGCTCTGTCAAAGTGACCATTAGGTTCTTGGTCAACTCCCTAACCAAGGCTCTTCTCCCCCAATTTCTTAGTTTGGCTGGGGGCCAGCTCTAGGATGAGTCTTGGTGGTTCCAAATGTCTTCCATTTAAGAATGATAGAGGCCACTGTGTTCTTGGGGACCTTCAATGCTTCAGACATTTTTTGGTACCCTTCCCCAGATCTGTGCCTCGACACAATCCTATATCAGATCTCAACGACCTCATGGCTTTGTTTTTGCTCTGACATGCACTGTCACCTGTGGGACCTTATATAGACAGGTATATGCCTTACCAAATCATGGCCATTCAATTGAATTTACTACAGGTTGACTCCAATTAAGTTGTAGAAACATCTCAAGGATGATCAATGGAAACAGGATGCAACTGAGCTCTATTTCGAGTCTCATAGCAAAGGGTTTGAACATGTAAGTCTGAATACTTATGTAAATTAGGTATTTCTGTTTTTTGTTTAGTTTTTTTCTAAAGTAAAACAATTCAACGTTTTCATTTTGTCACTGGGGTATTGTGTTGAGATTGATGGGGAACATTTTTTTTTTAATCCATATTAGAATAAGGCTGTAATGTAGCAAAATGTGGAAAAAGAGAAGGGGTCTGAATACTTTCTGAATGCACTGTATTTCCCTTATATAATGGACAAACCAGGGATTATATACATATTATTGCTCAGTTGTGTTGTCTCCAACAGAAATGTGAAGGCCCATATAGAAATCGGTCTGCAATCAGTTGGTTGTAAAAATTATAATTTCAGTTCATGTGACAAAACATAGTGTAGAGAGTCATTGTACCATCAAAACCACTGATAATTTTTTTTCAATAACCATGAAGTACGGTATCGTATTTCCAGCTGTTTGAAGCTAGTGTGCATAACCGACACTAAAATTACACACAAAGAGAGAAAATGAGAGAAAATAGACCCCATAGAATGGATCTAGTGCTTATCAGATTTGCGTTCAATGAGGACAGATCTATAACTCCCATTTCTTTGTGAACTGTCGGAATGCGGACTCTGGCTCCACTCAATATTTATTTTCCAATACAATAATAAATACTGTAATGCAACCTAGCCAGTGTCCCAAATGTTGTTGACAACATTTGCTCTTTTGTCAACCTACATTGCTGCTCACATACACATAGCTGCAGGAAGTAGGGGTGCTGAGGGTGCTTCAGCACCCCCTGAAGAATCCAAATGATCAGCACCCCAACCCTAAAACATCTTCCCGCTGCCATGCATATGCAGCAGAAATGTATTGTTTTTTCACTCCCTGATCTGTTTCACCTGTCGTTGTGCTTATCTCCACCCCCTTCAGGTGTCGCTTATTATCCCCAGTGTATTTATCCCTGTGTTTCCTGT
Source organism: Oncorhynchus nerka (assembly GCF_034236695.1). Taxonomy (NCBI): domain Eukaryota; kingdom Metazoa; phylum Chordata; class Actinopteri; order Salmoniformes; family Salmonidae; genus Oncorhynchus; species Oncorhynchus nerka. The sequence continues at coordinate 18,569,172 of NC_088422.1, read as the reverse complement.
CTTTCTGTGCCAGTTTTTCTTGTTTTGCTATGTCAACCAGTTTTCCTAACTCCCTTTTCCCAGTCTTTGTTTTTTGCTAGCCCTCCTGGTTTTGACACTTGCCTGTCCTGACGCCGAACCCACCTGCCACCGAACCCACCTGCCTGACCATTCTGCCTGTTCTGACCTTGAGCCTGCCTATCCCCTTGTACTGTTTGGACTCGGATCTGATCACTGAACCCCTACCTGTCCTGACCGCGAGCCTCCCTATCGCCTGGTACTGTTTGGACTCTGACCTGGTTTATGAACTCTCGCCTGTCCCTGACCTGCCTTTTGCCTAACCCTTTTGTTATAATAAATATCAGAGCTCAACCATCTGTCTCCTGTGTCTGCATTTGGGTCTCGCCTTGTGCCCTTATAGTATGAACTGGCCACGACAGACCCAGCAGACTTGTACCAGCTCCGTCACATTGTTTACCTGCAGGGAGCCACCATTGGGAGGCACGAGGAGTAACTTCGGGACCTATTGGAAGGGCTTCGTTCCCTGACAGAACGCCACGACCAAGGGTTCAAGGCTATAATGGAGCAAATCCGTGAATTAGCTCATAGGCAGCACGCCACATTTGAGACCTCCCAACCACCCAGTAACCTTTCTACTACAAGTGGATTTGTTCAACATACCCCAACTCCCCGAGAATCCCACTTACCTCATCTGAAGCATTATGCAGGCGATCCTGGTACCTGCCCGGGAGTTTGTTTCCCATTGATCCCTCATTTTCGAACTCCAGCCCTCTTCGTTCCCGTCGGACCGATCGAAGATAGCGTATTTAATCACGCCAATGTCCGGAAGGGCGCTCTCCTGGGCAATGGCTGTGTGGGAGCAGCAATCTGCTGTGTGCCTTAACCTGGAGGAATTCATGGTAGAAGTGAGGAAGGTTTTTGATTCTCCGGTGCCCAGGAGCGAGGCAGATCCAACTACTGCAGGTACATCAGAACTACTGTTGTCTGGCAGACTATGCAGTACATTTTCGCACATTGCCTGCCAAGAATTCCTGGAATCCGGAGGCTCTGTTTGACACCTTCCTCCTTAGACTATCTGTGGGGATAAAGGACGAGTACGCAGCTCGGGAAATACCACGGGACCTCAATTCCCTCATCGCCCTGGTGATTAGAATTGAGAGGAAGTTGGGTCTCAGGAAAACCCCCTGATTTCCCATGGAATTATGGGTGAGTTGGATGCTCCTGAGCCCATGCAACTGGGAAGAGCTAGGTTATCGGTTGGGGAACGCTCAAGTAGGTAGAATTCTAACTGATGTCTGTACTGTGGAGGGGCGGGACATTATATAGCCACTTGTCCTGTTAATAAGAAAACCTTTTCTTTAGTGTGAACAAGTACTCTGGTGAGCCAGACTGGGAGTCCCCTAATTTCCATCACCCGGCCACCTTTTTTTGTGATTCTGCTTTGGGGAGACCAGTCTAAGTCTCTTCGGGTACTCATTGACTCTGGGGCTGATGAAAGTTTTATGGATGCTACCATGGTTTCTGAATTAGGTACTTACATTCAACTTCTCTCCGTCTCCATGGATGCAAGGGCTATTGGAAGAGTCACTGATAGCACAGTGCCCGTTCATATACAGGTATCAGGAAACCACAGTGGGACGATCCTGGTACCTGGGTCCTCATCGATTCCTCCCATGTTCCTGTGGTTTTGGGATTTTCTTGGCTCCAGAACCACAATCCTGTTATTGACTGGACCACAAGCTCCATCCTCAGTTTGAGCCCATTTTGTCATTCTTATTGCCTTAAAGTGGCACAGCTGTCCTTGAGACATCCCCCTCAGGACGTTAACAAAGCCTCGGATGCAGTTACAATGTTTCCTGGGGTTCGCTCATTTCTACTATCATTTCATTCGGGGCTACAGCACCCTGGTGGACCCCCTCTCAGCACTCACCTCGCCCAAAGTACCATTCACATGGTCTCCAGCTGTCGACAGAGCCTTCGTGGACCTGAATCATCAGTTCTCCACAGCCCCCATCCTCGTTCATCGGGATCCTTCCTGTCAATTTGTGGTAGGTTGATGCTTCTGATGTTGGATTGGGGTGCATACTGTTCCAGCGATCTGCCCAGGACCAAAAACAACATCCCTGTTCTTTCCTGTCCCATCGTCTCAATCCTGCAGAGAGGAACCATGACATTGGCAACCGAGAACTACTGGCTGTCAAGGTGGTGCTGGAAGAGTGGAGGCAATGGCTGGAAGGAGCAGAGCAGCCACTCTTGGTTTGGACCAACCATAAAATGTTGAATATCTCCATATAGCCAAGCGCCTTAACTCCAGGCAGGCCCGGTGGGCTTTATTGTTTACAAAATTCAACTTCATAATTTTCTACCACCTAGGGTACAAAAATGCCTGATGCCCTCTCCCGCCTATACATTTTCTCTGCCACACCCTCGGTCTCCGAAACCATTCTCCCCATCTCATGCCTTGCGGCTTCAGTGGGTTAGGGTATTGAAACCTTGGTCCGCAAGGTACAACGTTCCCAGCCTGAACCTGAAGGGAGCCTGGCTAACCGGTTGCTTGTCCCTAACTCAGTCCTGTTCCGGGTCCTGGAATGGGCTCATTCCTCCAGGCTGACCTGTCATCCAGGTTCCCGTCATACACTAGTCTTCCTCTGACAACGTTTCTGGTGGCCCACAATGGTTCCTGACGTCTCTGCCTTCGTCGCCGTGGGAACTGTGTGTGCTCAGAAGTAGACTCCTCGGCAAGCTCCTTCTGACCTTCTTCAGCCACTACCTGTCTCTCATCGTCCCTGGTCCCATATCTCTCTGGACTTTGTCACTGGGCTCCCTCCGTCTGATGGCAACACTGTCATTCTGAAGATAGTGGATTGGTTGTCCAAGGCTGCCCCTTTCATCCCTCTCCCCAAACTACCCTTTGCCAAAGAGAAGGCTCAGCTTATGGTACAGCACGTCCTCTGGATCCATGGACTCCTGGTGGACATGGTCTCCAACCGGGATCCTCAGTTTTCGTCTCAGTTCTGGAAGATGTTCTGCACCCTTATTGGGTTGTCGGCCAGCCTGACCTCCGGATTCCATCCGCAATTCTACGGCCAGTTGGAGCGAGCTAAACAGGACCTGGAAACCACCCTAAGATGCCTGGTCTCAACCAAACCCACTACCTGGAGTTGACAACTGGTATGCCCGGGAACACCCTTCCCTGTTCAGCCACAGGACCCTTTTGAGTGCTCTATGGGTTATCAGCCTCCGCTCTTCCCAGAACAAGGGCGGGAAGTCAATGTACTTTCGGCCCAGATGTTTGTCCGCAGCTGTCGACGTACCTGGAGAAGAGCTCGGGTGGCACTTCTCAAGACCAACTCCACGTATCGTCAACAAGCGGACCACCACCAAACTCCAGCTACCCGCTACCACATTGGGCAGAAGGTATGACTTTCCACACGGACCTACCCCGTCGGTTGGAGTCCCACAAACTGTCCCACCGTTTCATTATTCCTTTTCCCATCACTAGAGTCCTTAGTTCCACTGCTGTCTGTCTTTTGTTATTCACCCTACTTTCCATGCCCGTGTCTCACAGCCCTTTGTCTTCTGTCTCCAGGCCCACCTCTCCTCCCCGTGTCATCGATGGATATCCAGCTTACACAGTGAAATGCCTCCTGGGTGTTCGACCATGGGGCAGGGGTTTCCAGTACCTGGTTGACTGGGAGGTTTACGGCCCAGAGAAGAGGTGCTGGGTTCCCACTAGAGACATCCTGGATCCAGCACTTGTCGCCAACTTCCACCGCCGACACCCCTGTCAACTAGGTATGCGCACAGGTACGACGCCAGTTGGCACCCCGAGAGGGGGGTACTGTCACACCCTGATCTGTTTCACCTGTCCTTGTACTTGTCTCCACCCCCTCCAGGTGTCGCTTATTATCGCCAGTGTATTTATCCCTGTGTTTCCTGTCTCTCTGTGCCAGTTGGTCTCTGACCTGGTTTATGAGTTCTCGCCTGTGCTCTTATAGTGTTAACAGAATGGGTCAGGAGTATAAAAGGTTAATTCTGCAATCATGCTTACTGTGAGATACTGTGGTTGCTAGAGGCTTGTGCTAGATGACTCACACCTGGCTGTTGGACAAAGTGATGGATCCCACTGGTCAGTGTGTGGGCTGAGGGAACCATGATCCTACTGGTCAGTGTGTGGACTGAGGGAACCAGGATACTACTTGTCAGTGTTTGGGCTGAGGGAACCAGGATCCTACTAGTCAGTGTGTGGGCTGAGGGAACCAGGATCCTACTAGTCAGTGTGTGGGCTGAGGGAACCAGGATCCTACTAGTCAGTGTGTGGGCTGAGGGAACCAGTTTATGCCAGCTTCAGCTGTAGTGTGGAAGGAGAGAGGGTAACTCAGCTCTAGAGATGCTATACCAATGGGCTTGCGTTTAGCTATAGAGGAAAGAAAGGAAGAATGATATCAGTTGAGCACTGTTCAAAACATGGTTAGAATAAGAGCAGAACGGAGGTCTTTGCAGTGACTCAGTCATTGTGGTGCATTGACTGAAGTCCATTGCACACACGATCTGAGTGTGTGGTTTAGTAGATTTCTCCCACTGAGTATCTCTGTGGCACCAGAAGATAATGGGAAGATGGGCCAGCACCATATTAGTCATTTCCTCTTTGACTTTTAGAAAACTACAGCAACAAAGCAGCATTAGTGATTTCTTCAACAAACATCCCACAGGCTAAATATAGTCACAGACAGAACATTAAGTTAAATCTAAGTGATAGGGGAAAAGATCACAGAATTCATGCAATGTTTATGATTAACCAATGTTATATCAATATGTCAGGAATGGATGATTAAAAAATCATCAAAATATTAACATGGTTTATCATCAAGGGAAGTGAATGACAATAGAACCTCTTACTGGAAATCGTCCAAAATAAGTCTCTCACGTTATGCGCCAGTACAGACGGGAATGATGTGTGTTTTGTTTCACACGGACGTTTCTTCAATGTATCCATCTCTGTGTGGCTTGTGCTGGAAAATGTCAGTTTTAAGCGAAGGAATCCATCTTTTTGTCGCCGTGGGGATAAGTGATGCACATATTTTTAAGTCCTCCAATGAAGGGCGTGTGGATCTTTCTCATCATCTGTCTGCATGACACATTCTCAGTAAGCATCCCCATAGGCTGCCAGGACGACAACAGCAGTAGAATACAAATCTGACCTCTGATACTTCAGGTTAGATAGCATATAAAAAAAGACTTCATTGTTTTCATCAATCCATCAATCAAAGCTTAAAAAAAGGTGGTACTGACTGAACCTCTCTGTGTAAGTTTATGTGCTATTTTAACCAGTGAGTCTACAAATCCAATTCAATAACGGTGCACTGTGTTATGGAGCTTTGCTCCCAGACTTCCATTGGCATGTGAGTCACAGCTCTCCATTTGTCCCGCTAACCAAGGTCGTATACTGCCAATGACCAGGTAGAGATTATAGGAAAATGTAACGTTTTCATTAATCTCATATCTAGGCTCCCTTAAAAATCAAGTGACATTGATTTTTGCTTTTAGTGTACTGAAATAGCCTCAATATTGTTGTTGATCTCACAGGGCCAGCACACCGCGAGTGACATAAGATGGGTGACGGAGCAATCTAATTCTATGGGACAACAGAGTAAACCTAAGGACAGCACATTCACATCACATTTTATTACACGAAAAGAAAGGGAAAGGAATCAAGTGAGGGTTGAAAACAACCACGCCTGTTAAGCTTTGACAGCTATCCTGGCGGCTCCACGGGCCCCAGAACCCATTCAATAACCTGGACGGGAACACTTCCAGTTCTTTATATTTCACGGAGAATCCATTAAAAGGTTCTCTCTCTCTGGGTTTACAATGCATTCGCCTTGTACCCTATAAATCATTCCCAGACTAGGCCCCTCTGCCTACTGTGCTCTCCCATTTGTCCTGTTTATACATCCAAATACCCATCCAGACAGCATTGAGAGTTTACTCATTTTGAGAATGATTAGGATGTTAACACATGGAGAGATGCCAGGTCATATAGAACCCGATGGGTTCTGACATATTGTCAATATAGTTAATGCACATATGGGTTACTATCCATTGGTTTATTTGTGTCTTGCTGTCTTGTCAATGAGGAGTCTACAAGGTACATATTAAGTTACGATGAGAGTTTTTCAATGCAGTATTTAACAAGTCCAATATGAAGGTGCAGTGAGATACCATATGGGTTGGACAATTCTTTTCTTGTCAATCATCTTGAAAAAACATACTTAAAAAGTGGAAATCAACCAATCCTCCATTGTTAGCACATGGAGTGGTCAAATGCTTTATTATCTAAAAGTTTAAATTGCGTGGGTGACAGAGAGAAACAAAATGGGGCAGTTTCAGGCCATGTGGTGGAGAGTGATGCGGGAGCTGAAGTTGGGGTGTGAGCAGGTGTGTCTGGGCAGGGGTGATGTTGTGGATGTTTGTGTGTATGTCTATATGCTGTCATTTACATGTGGATGTTTTGAACAAAACAATCATCATTATCTAGAACAAAATCACACACCAAAATAGAGTTGTATTAAGATATATTGAATTGTTTTAAAGAAGGTAATTCAAAGGATAATTTAGCCATTTCATTTAGAATCATAAGATCGCTTGAAGTATCGAGAAACTATATTTAAAACATATTTGATGAAAACAATTTTTGGGTATAGACGTATTGAATAACAGATTCACTTCAGAGAACAACAGATAGTCCCCCCCAAAAAATCAAAAGGAAGTTATATCAGAGAGATACAATGCATTCGAAAGTATTCAGACCCCTTGACTTTTTCCACATTTTGCTATGTCACAGCCTTATTCTAAAATAGATTAAATAAATAAAAATCCACATCAATCTACAAACAATACCCCATAACGACGAAGTGAAAAGAGGTTTTTAGACATTTCTGCAAATTTTTATATCAAAAAGAATACAGAAATACCTTATTTAAATATGTATTCAGACCCTTTGCTATGAGACTCGAAATTGAGCTCAGTTGCATCCTGTTTCTATTGATCATCCTTGAGATGTTTCTACAAACTGATTGGAATCCACCTGTGGTAAATTCTATTGATTGGACATGATTTGGAAAGGCACACACCTGTCTGTATAAGGTTCCAAAGTGCATGTCAGAGCAAAAACCAAGCCATGAGGTTGAAGGAATTGTCTGTTGAGCTCCGAAACAGGATTGTGTCAAAGCACAGATCTGGGGAAGGGTACTAAAATAATTCAGCAGCATTGAAGATCCCCAAGAACACAGTTGCCTCTATCATTCTTAAATGGAAGGCGTTTGGAACCACGAAGACTCTTCCTAGAGCTGGCCACTCGGCCAAACTGGGGGGGGGGGGGGTGGGTCTTGGTAGTTCCAAACGTCTTCCATTTAACCATCTCTGCAGCACTCCACCAATCAGGCGTTTATGGTCGAGTGGCCAGACGGAAGCAAATCCTCTGTAAAAGACAGCGTCAGGAACTGGGAGTCCAGTCAGGATCGAGGGATAGATAGATGAATGGAGCAAAGTACTGAGAGTTCCTTGATGAAAACCTGCTCCAGAGCACTCAGGACCTCAGACTGGGGCAAAGGTTCACCTTCCAACAGGACGACCTTAAGCACACAGCCAAGACAACACAGGAGTGGCTTCGGAACAGGTCTCTGAATGTCCTTGTGTGGCTCAGCCAGAGCTCGGACTTGAACCCGATCAAACCTCTATGGAGAGACCTGAAAACAACTGAATTTTTCAACATTTTGTTACTGTCGCCCCCTGACCTTAGAGAGCCTTTTTATGTTTCTATTTGGTTTGGTCAGGGCGTGATTTGGGTGTGCATTCTATGTGTTGTATTTTTTTGTGTTTGGCCGAGTGTGGTTCCCAATCAGAGGCAGCTGTCTATCGTTGTCTCTGATTGGGAATCATACTTAGGTAGCCTTTTTTCCCACCTATGTTGTGGTATCTTGTCATTGTATTGTTGCTGTTGAGCCCTACAAGGCTGTATATTTTGTTGGTTATCTCATTCTTGTTTTTGTGGTTATCATTAAAGAATATGATTAACCTACCCCACGCTGCATCTTGGTCTAATTCCACCAACCACGATCGTCACAGTTACGTTACAGCCTTATTCTAAAATGGATTAAATTGTTTTTTTCCCCTCATCAATCTACACACAATACCCCATAATGACAAATCATGAAAAAAATATTTGTTTGATTTATTCCATTCCAGACATTACAATGAGGTCGTCCTCCAATATCTCCTCCCACCAGCCACCACTATTAGCTAGTCTGTATAATGTGGCTGCTAAGGGAAAATAGAGTTAAAGACATACACATTGGAAAGCCACCGAATCAATATGAACATAAAGCAAGGCTCATCACAGCGATAATATTCCACTTACAAACTGATCTATAAAATGTGAATATTTGATTAGAGGTAAGTTTGATCATTTCTATAAACTCCTTTCGATTCATACGAGCCTCACAAGAGTTGTCTGAAGGCAGACTGATAGTTTTATCAAATTAATATAAGTATATATGTAAGTAGTTAACTGTGAAAAAGGGGTTAAATGATAAAACAAATCGGAGAAAAATTTCCATATTACGACAGATGTCCAACAATTTCATATTTAATCGTTGCCCTGGGGATGCCTAAAGTGGGATGCAGCCAGTTGATGCCACTGTAGTGAGTTCTTTGGGGGATTTCACGTGATTCTGAAATTGGGATACTCACTCATTCAACTCCCTTTTTGCTGTGCATAGATTGTGTGTGTGCGCACACTGCTTTTGTGTGTGTGTGTTTGTGTGTGTGTGTGTCTCTGCGTGTGTGTCTTTGTAAATATGTATCGTCACTGCATACGTTATTGAATGTACATTTTAAAACATTGGTAATTGTTTTCAACAGAGTGTTATCTAGAGGCAAATGCACACCTATTTAGGCGAGGTGCTGGCAAGCGGAGTAGAACACTTGAAAAATAATGGAGAGCCACACACTAGGAGCTCAGATGCAATAATTTAATAACCAGCATTTCGACAGACAAGCCGTCTTCATCAGGGTATAATGACAAACACTGCGGGTCACTAGTTTATATAGTGTCAAAGGACACACACAGGTGTCTGTAATCCTGGCTGTGTTTGGCCTGATATCATTGGTTAATCTTCAGATATAAAAATAACATACCAAAAGCATGGACACATACGATCATAGATGTATGATCGTGTGCTATCCAAGTTTTTGGTATGTTATTTTTATATCTGAAGATTAACCAATGACATCAGGCCACACCCGGCCATGATTACAGACACCTCTGTTTGTCATTATACCCTGATGAAGACAGCTTGTCTGTCGTTATTAAGGACAACAAAGTCAAGGTATTGGAGTGGCCATCGCCAAGCTCTGAACTAAAATCCTATAGAAAATTTGTTGGCAGAACTGAAAAAGCATGTGCGTGCAAGGAGGCCTACAAACCTGACTCAGTTACACCGGATCTGTCAGGAGGAACGGGCCAAAATTCACCCAACGTATTGTGGGATGCTTGTGGAAGGTTACACAAAATGTTTCACCCAAGTTAAATAATTTAAAGCAATGCTTCCAAATACTAATTGAGTGTATGTAAACTTCTGACCCACTGGGAATGTGATGAAAGAAATAAAAGCTGAAATTAATAAATCTCTCTACTATTATTCTGACATTTCACATTCTTAAAATAATGTGGTGATCCTAACTGGCCTAAAACAGGGAATTTTTACTTGGATTAAATGTCAGGAATTGTGAAACACTGAGTTTAAATGTATTTGGCTAAGGTGTATGCAAACTTCCGATTTCAACTGTATACTGGAGTTGCTTACCAAGAAGACAGTGAATGTTCGTGAGTTGCCAAGTTACAGTTTTGACTTAAATCTATTTGAAAATCCATGGCAAGAACTGAAAATGGTTGTCTAACAATGATCAGCAACCAATTTGACATAGCTTGAATCATTTGGAAAAGAATAATGGGCAAATGTTGTGTTTTCCACACAATCCAGGTGTGGAAAGCTCTTAGAGACTTATCCAGAAAGACAGCTGTCATCATTGATAGGTGCTTATACAAAGTATTGACTCAGGGGTGTGAATACTTAAGTTCGATTTTTTTGTATTTCATTTTCAATAAATTAGCCAAAAAAATCTAAAATCATGTTTTCACTTTGTCATTATGGGGTATTGTGTGTAAATCCATTTAGTCCATTGTTTTATTCAGGCTGTAACAAAAACAAATGTCTTATAAGTCAAGGGGTATGAATACTTTCTGATCTAGGCAATGTATCTATTTAAATTTTGGAGAATTGCAAACCATTACCCGGAACATTTCATATTCCATACTTTTATCTCCTTATTACGCTCCATAAAGTCTAGCAGCTTGTTTTACCTTGCGGGGAATGTACGTCAGAACAATGATGAATTAGCAGTGCAATGCACTGCAGACTCTGCTATCTTATCTTTTCATGGGCTATTTGAAACTTGTAGGTTCCTTATGCATCCAAATAAATCATTTCTTATCAAGGCACATAAAGCATAGTGTGTGCTCAAAGCAGGACCATAGTCAATGGGGCCTTCTTGCAAATAGGGTATGAACGAGTCACTTTGTCCCCCGCTCAGAAAATAAAATAAAATAACTGGGCCTGAGTGCATCAGAAACAACACAAACAAATGCATTATGTAATGGTGTGGAGTTAACTATAATGTTACTTAAAAATCTCTATTAATGTGGCTTACTGTAAATGTATAGTGTAACCCATATCACAGCAATTCACAAATCCCATATCTAGACATTGATGTTTTGACATTCTGGTCACTATGATTTTGACTTTGTGTCGGACCGTACGCGGTTTGAGCTTACATTTCTCTCAACTTTATAGGGGTGAAAAACAGTTTGAAGTTGATTACTTGATGAATGTCTCGCTAACTGTGTTTTTATACATTTATTTTTACTTCTGTGCTGAGGCCTTCTTTCCAGATGCATCGCTCTACACATCCATCATGTAGCATTAACACCCTGATTCGTCTGCTCTCTTCCTCTTCTCTGCGGACTCCAGTGCATTGACCTTCCCCTCAGCATCCGGGGTAAAATGCTGCGAGAGCTCCAATTGAGCACATCCTCCGCAGCCCGTTCAAGACTCCCTGAGGTGGTGTGGTTTTGAGAAGCAATTAATCGCCTTCGACATCCCTGACACTTTCATGTCAATCAGACAGAGAGACTCTAAACGGCTCCCACTAGGAGCAAAGGAAAGGAGTGGGAATCAGGAAAGAAATAAGCTTTTCCTCCTAGATTCATCTCCACATTCCTCAAGAAATTTCAACCTGGACCTACTCAAAAGCCTGTCTTCAGCATTTCTAAGGTCTAGAGATGGAGGGATAGAAAAATGGAGGGATGGTTTATGGGGGTAGGGAAGTTAATCAGGAAGCAAACGCTCTATCACACCAGGAATACCCCAAGATCACAATCAAAAGCAATTCTATCAATGTCACAGCATGATTTATGACAGAAAAAATAACACAGATGAATTATCTCTGTATTGTGGACTGATTAAAGACAAGGAACTGTTCATAGGTGTCACGAGTGGCGCTCGGCGGTCGTCATCACCGGCCTATTAGCTGCCACTGATTGTCTTTCCTCCCCCTCCTTGTATGTTTATTGGTAGCACCTGTTTAGGTATGATTAGTTTGTCTTTATTAGACAGCCGCCCCGCCTGGTTTTTGTGCGGGATTATTTCAGTGTAACCTTCGGCTCTGTTGTAGAGGTACGTGTTAGTGCCTGGTCGTGACTTTTCCGTTGTACATTTTCATTCCCTGTGTTTGGGGTCGTTACTATTGTGAGTACCCTGTGGTGTGTTGGTGCAATTAAAGACGCACAGCATTGCACTCTCTGTCTCCTGCGTCTGACTCCACACCCACGACACCCGCAGCATTACAGAATCCCGCACCTAAATCAAATTGAATGGAGTCAGCAGGAGCAGCAGCCAACCCTCTCCCATCGATGGAGGAACGGGTTCTCCACCACACCACCGTTCTCCATCGGATCGGATCCGCGATGGATCAAGTAATGGAGAGAATGGACCGATGGGAGAGGAGTGGTCTCCTCTCTCCACCTTCGGCACCCACGGCCCGGACTCCCCATCACTCGACTCCAGCACCCTCCGTCTGACGCTACCGAGGGCTTATGATGGAGCGGCGTCGGGTTGCCAGGGTTTCTGCTTCAGCTGGAGCTATACCTGGCCACCGTTAGACCCACTCCCTCAGGAGCGGAGAGGGTGAGTGTCCTCATCTCCTGCCTCACGGGTCGTGCTCTGGAGTGGGCGAACGCAGTCTGGAATGGCCCAGACTCAGCGCGGAGCACTACCCAGAGTTTTCCCTCCGCTTCCGTGCCGTGTTTGATCACCCTCTAGACGGCCGAGCGGTGGGAGAACGACTTTTTCATCTCAGGCAGGAGAGGAGGAGCGCCCAGTATTACGCGCTGGAGTTCCGGACCTTGGCAGCCGGATCTGGGTGGAACGACAGGGCCCTTATGGACCACTACAGGTGTAGTCTCCGAGAGGACGTCCGCCGGGAGTTAGCGTGTCGGGACACCACTCTGTCACTGGATCAGCTGATTGACATGTCCATTCGACTGGACAATCTGCTGGCTGCCCGCGGGCGTTCAGAGAGGGTCCTGTGCGTTCCACCACCCAGCCCCTCCGCTCCCATTCCGATGGAGTTGGGAGGGGCTGCGCCGAGGGGTACCGGAGGAGGAGGCCTTCCCTGCACCAACTGTGGTCGGAAAGGACACACGTCTGATCGGTGCTGGGGGGGTCCGTCTGGGAGTAGAGATGGCAGGCGGAACGCTTCTCGATCATCCCAGGTGAGTCTGCATCAAACTCACCCAGAACCCCCTGTTGGCCACATGTTTGTCTTAACCTTTTTTCTTCACTTTTTTCCCTCTTCCCAGCATAGGGCGCTAGTCGATTCAGGCGCAGCTGGGAACTTTATGGATCGCGGACTCGCCCTTAAGTTAGGGGTTCCGCTGGTGCCGATAGATTCTCCTTTCCCCGTGCACTCCCTAGATAGCCGGCCATTAGGGTCAGGGATGGTCAGGGAGACCACGGTCCCACTGGACATGGTGACGCAGGGGAATCATAGGGAGCGTATCAGTTTTTTTATTATTGATTCGCCTGCGTTTCCAGTGGTGCTGGGGACTCCCTGGCTGGCCCGGCACAATCCTAAAATTTCGTGGAAACAGGGGTTCTCCAGGGGTGGTCAGAGGAGTGTTCTGGAAGGTGTTTGGGAGTTTCCATCGGTGCTACGTCGGTGGAGAGTCCAGACCAGGGTTCCACGGTGTGCATTCCCCCCGAGTATGCCGATTTGGCAATCGCTTTCAGTAAAGTGAAAGCGACTAAATTACCACCTTATCGACCGGGAAGGGATTGTACGATAGATCTCCAGGTAGACGCTGCGCTTCCCAAGAGTCACGTGTACCCGCTGTCCCAGGAGGAGACGTTGGCAATGGAGACATATGTCACGGAGTCGCTGGGACAGGGGTACATTCGGCACTCCATTTCACCCGTCTCCTCGAGTTTCTTTTTTGTGAGGAAAAAGGAGGGAGGTTTGCGTCCGTGTATTGATTATAGAGGTCTAAACGCCATCACAGTGGGGTATAGTTACCCTCTACCTCTCATCGCTACGGCGGTGGAATCATTCCACGGAGCGCAGTTCTTCACAAAACTGGATCTCAGGAGCGCGTATAGTCTGGTGCGTATTCGGAAGGGAGACGAGTGGAAAACCGCATTTAGTACCACATCAGGCCACTATGAGTACCTCGTCATGCCGTATGGGTTAAAAAATGCTCCAGCCGTTTTTCAATCCTTTGTAGACGAGATTCTCAGGGACCTGTGCGGGCAGGGAGTGGTTGTTTATATCGATGACATTCTGATCTACTCGGCCACTTACACCGCGCATGTGTCTCTGGTGCGCAAGGTGCTTGGTAGACTGCTGGAGCATGACCTATACGTCAAGGCTGAGAATGTTCTCTAAACGAGCCGTCTCTTTTCTGGGATATCGCATTTCCACCTCGGGGGTAGTGATGGAGGGCGACCGCATTAGGGCCGTGCGTAATTGGCCGACTCCAACCACGGTAAAGGAGGTGCAGCGGTTTTTGGGTTTTGCCAACTACTACCGGAGGTTTATCCGGGGTTTTGGCCAGATAGCGGCTCCCATTACCTCACTGCTGAAGGGGGGGCCCGGTGCGGTTGCAGTGGTCAGCAGAGGCGAACGGAGCGTTCAACAAGTTGAAGGCGCTGTTCACTGATGCGCCCGTGTTGGCGCATCCGGACCCCTCTCTAGCATTCATAGTGGAGGTGGACGCGTCCGAGGCTGGGGTGGGTGCCGTGCTATCGCAGCGCTCGGGTACGCCACCAAAACTCTGCCCCTGCGCTTTCTTCTCAAGGAAGCTCAGCCCAGCGGAGCGTAACTATGATGTGGGGACCGGGAGTTGCTAGCGGTGGTTAGAGCTCTGAAGGTGTGGAGACACTGGCTTGAGGGGGCTAAGCACCCTTTTCTCATCTGGACCGACCACCAGAACCTGGAGTATATTCGGGCAGCTAGGAGACTTAACCCACGTCAGGCAAGGTGGGCCATATTCTTCACCCGGTTCCGGTTTACTTTGTCTTATAGACCGGGCTCCCAGAACGTAAAGGCTGACGCACTGTCCCGCCTTTACGACACGGAGGATGGGTCCACCGAACCTGCTCCCATCCTTCCCGCCTCAAAGCTGGTAGCACCAGTGGTATGGGAGGTGGACTCGGATATCGAGCGGGCGTTACGGGCTGAACCCGCTCCTCCTCAGTGTCCAGCGGGGCGAAGGTACGTGCCGCTTGGTGTTCGGGACAAGCTGATTCGGTGGGCTCATGTCCTACCCTCCTCGGGTCACCCTGGGGTGACGAGGACAGTGGGGAGCCTTCAGGGGAGGTATTGGTGGCCTACTTTGGCTAAGGACGTTAAGGGTTATGTCTCCTCCTGTTCAGTGTGCGCTCAGAGTAAGGCTCCTAGGCACCTTCCTAGAGGGAAGTTACAACCCCTCCCCGTTCCACAGCGGCCATGGTCACATCTGTCCATAGATTTCCTGACCGATCTTCCGCCGTCTCAGGGGAACACCACGGTTCTTGTGATTGTGGATCGGTTCTCTAAGTCCTGCCGTCTCCTCCCGTTGCCCGGTATCCCTACAGCCCTACAGACTGCGGAGGCGTTATTCACCCATGTCTTTCGGCACTACGGGTGCCGGAGGACATCGTTTCTGATCGGGGCCCCCAATTCACGTCTCGGGTATGGAGAGCGTTCATGGAACGCTTGGGGGTCTCTGTCAGCCTGACCTCCGGTTATCACCCCGAGAGTAATGGGCAGGTGGAGAGAGTGAACCAGGAGGTGGGTAGGTTTCTGCGGTCGTATTGCCAGGATCGGCCAGGGGAGTGGGCACGCTACATTCCCTGGGCTGAAATGGCTCAGAACTCACTACGCCACTCCTCTACTAACGTGTCCCCTTTTCAGTGTGTGTTGGGGTACCAGCCGGTCCTGGCACCATGGCATCCGAGCCAGACCGAGGCTCCTGCGGTGGAGGAATGGGTACAGCGCTCCAAGGAGACCTGGAGGGCCGTCCAGGAATCTCTACAACAAGCGAGTGGACGGCAGAAGAGGAGTGCTGACCGCCACCGCAGTGAGGCCCCGTGTTTGTACCGGGGACAGGGTCTGGCTCTCGACCCGAAACCTACCTCTCCGCTTGCCCTGCCGGAAGCTGGGTCCGCAGTGTGTAGGGCCCTTTAAAGTCCTGAGGAGGATAAACGAGGTGTGTTATCGATTACAACTCCCTTCCTATTATCGTATTAACCCCTCGTTTCATGTGTCTCTCCTCAGGCCGGTGGTAGCTGGTCCCCTGCAGGACAGTGAGGTGCTGGAGGTCCCTCCCCCTCTGGACATCGAGGGGTCCCCGGCGTACACGATCCGGGCCATTCTGGACTCAAGACGCCGGGTGAGGGGCCTGCAGTACCTCGTGGACTGGGAGGGGTACGGCCCGGAGGAGAGGTGCTGGGTACCGGTGGGGGACATCTTGGATCCATCCATGTTGAGGGATTTCCATCGCTCCATCCGGATCGCCCTGCACCTCGTCCTCCGGGCGACCTCGAGGCCGGTGTCGGCGCGCTGCGGGAGCCGCGCGTCAGGGGGGTACTGTCACGAGTGGCGCTCGGCGGTCGTCATCACCGGCCTATTAGCTGCCACTGATTGTCTTTCCTCCCCCTCCTTGTATGTTTATTGGTAGCACCTGTTTAGGTATGATTAGTTTGTCTTTATTAGACAGCCGGCCCGCCTGGTTTTTGTGCGGGATTATTTCAGTGTAACCTTCGGCTCTGTTGTAGAGGTACGTGTTAGTGCCTGGTCGTGACTTTTCCGTTGTACATTTTCATTCCCTGTGTTTGGGGTCGTTACTATTGTGAGTACCCTGTGGTGCGTTGGTGCAATTAAAGACGCACAGCATTGCACTCTCTGTCTCCTGCGTCTGACTCCACACCCACGACACCCGCAGCATTACAATAGGCTGTTGAAAAGCTTGATTATTTCACTCACTCGGAGTAGGATGTAGCAAGTTAGATGGATTTCTGTAGTTCTGTGGAAAGGAATTTCCCAATGCTTTGTGCAGACAGAGAAGCGCAGTTGGGTAGGGTTGTGGATTTGCACTACGTGACGTAAAGTACAGTGGGGCCCTGTCCGGGGGTGTCCTCGGATGGGGCCACAGTGTCTCCTGACCCCTCCTGTCTCAGCCTCCAGTATTTATGCTGCAGTAGTTTATGTGTCGGGGGGCTAGGGTCAGTTTGTTATATCTGGAGTACTTCTCCTGTCCTATTCGGTGTCCTGTGTGAATCTAAGTATGCTCTCTCTAATTCTCTCCTTCTTTCTTTCTCTCTCTCGGAGGACCTGAGCCCTAGGACCATGCCCCAGGACTACCTGATATGATGACTCCTTGCTGTCCCCAGTCCACCTGGCCGTGCTGCTGCTCCAGTTTCAACTGTTCTGCCTTATTATTATTCGACCATGCTGGTCATATATGAACATTTGAACATCTTGGCCATGTTCTGTTATAATCTCTACCCGGCACAGCCAGAAGAGGACTGGCCACCCCACATAGCCTGGTTCCTCTCTAGGTTTCTTCCTAGGTTTTGGCCTTTCTAGGGAGTTTTTCCTAGCCACCGTGCTTCTACACCTGCATTGCTTGCTGTTTGGGGTTTTAGGCTGGGTTTCTGTACAGCACTTTGAGATATCAGCTGATGTACGAAGGGCTATATAAATACATTTGATTTGATTTGATATTTAGTCAGCCACAAATTGTGCAAGTTCTCCCACTTAAAAATATTTCATTTTAATTTAAATTAATTTAAATTTTCACCATAGGTACACTTCAACTATGACAGACAAAATTAGGGAAAAAAATCCAGAAAATCACATTGTAGGATTTTTTATTAATTTATTTGCAAATTATGGTGGAAAATAAGATTTACCAAACTTTCCAGTTGGCACTATGCAATGGGGCAGGTAGCGTTATCCTGGCATAACCCAGATTCGTCCGTCTGACTGCCAGATGGTGAAGTGTGATTCATCACTTCAGAAAACTGTAACGAAACAGGGCCGAGACCCAGATGCAGACACAGGAGGCAGATGGTTCGAGTCGCTGATATTTATTAAAATACAAGGGGCAGGCAATAGGCAGTTTGAGGACAGGCAGAAGTTCATTAACCAGGTCATAATCCGAAAGGTACAGGGCGGCAGGCAGGCTCCATGTCAGGGAAGGCTGAATGGTCAGGCAGGTGGGCTCAGTGTCAGGGCAGGCAGAAAAGGTCAGAACCGGGATGGCTAGAAAACAGAGACTAGGAAAAACAGGAGCATGAGACAAGACGAACTGGCAACAGACATACAGAGAACACAGGTATAAATGCACTGGGGATAATGGGGAAGGTGGGTGACTCCTGGAGGGGGTTGGAGACAAGCACAAAGACAGGTGAAACAGTTCAGGGTGTGACAAGAACGCGTTTCCGCTGCTCCAGAGTCCAAAGGCAGCGAGCTTTACACCACTCAA
Organism: Oncorhynchus nerka; assembly: GCF_034236695.1. Taxonomy (NCBI): domain Eukaryota; kingdom Metazoa; phylum Chordata; class Actinopteri; order Salmoniformes; family Salmonidae; genus Oncorhynchus; species Oncorhynchus nerka. The sequence goes on along the minus strand of NC_088422.1, from coordinate 18,551,027 downwards.
GCCGACACTTGGCATTGCGCATGGTGATCTTAGGCTTGTGTGTGGCTGCTCGGCCATGGAAACCCGTTTCATGACGCTCCCAACGAGCAGTTCTTGTGCTGACGTTGCTTCCAGAGGCAATTTGGAACTCGTAGTGTGTTGCAACCGAGGACAGATGATTATTAAGCGTTATGCACTTCAGCACCCGGTGGTCCCGTTCTGTGAGCATGTGTGGCCTACCATTCCCTTGACTGAACTGTTGTTGCTCCTAGACATTTTCACTTCACAATAACAGCACTTACGGTTGACCGGGGCAGCTCTAGCAGGGCAGAAAATTGATGAACTGCTTTGTTGGAAAGGAGGCATCCTGTGACGGTGTCACATTGAAAGTCACTGAGCTCTTCAGTAAGGCCATTCTACTGCCAATGTTTGTCTATGGAGATTGCATGGCTGTGTGCTCAATTTTATACACCTGTCAGCAACGGGTGTTGCTGAATGAGCCGAATGCACTCATTTGAAGGGTTGTCCACAAATGTTTGCATATATATTGTACTTCCACTCCTTTGTTCAACTGACATGTACATGTTCGTGAGAGTCACACCTTTGCACAGAGGGGTCATACTAGTTTGTAGCCCAAACTGTTTCGGACACTACAGACAGAAGTTGGCAGATCGGCTGTACCAAATTCAGATAAGTCTTCTGACACTTGTGGAGGTCGTACAAAAAAACGGAGAACACCATCATGTTCGTGGGAGTCTCATCTTTCCATAATATTTGTAGGCCAAATTGTTCTCATGGTCTGACAAACACCTTTCACCACAGATGCAGTAGTGCGACATAGGCCTATGTGATGGATTGAGACGCAACAAATGCAAAAAAACAGATATCTCTAGCTTAAAGGACAGATTTTTATTGGTATTTTTTTATTATGCTAATTAGATTTCCGCGGGGCACGGAAATCGACCTTAGGGAGTTAACAATAAAACAAAGCAGACTTGTTTCTCTCTCTTTCATACTTAAAGTTTCAAATTATGTTATAACACAAATTAAAGGACAGGAACTCAGACACAATAATTTAAGCCATTTTGCCACAACTTTGGAAGTATGCTTGGGGTCATTGTCTGTTTGGAAGACCCATTTGCGGCCAAGCTTTAACATCCAGACTAATGTCTTGAGATGCTGCTTCAATATATCCACGTAATCTTTCTCCTCATGATGCCATCTATTTTCTGAAGTGCACCAGTCCCTCCTGCAGCAAAGCACCCCCACAACATGATGCTGACACCCCCGTGCTTCACGGTTGGGAGGGTGTGCTTCGGCTTGCAAGTCTCCCCCTTTTTCCTCCAAACATAATGATGGTCATTATGGTCAAACAGTTCTATTTTTGATTCATCAGACCAGAGGACATTTCTCCAAAAAGTACGATCTTTGTCCCCATGTGCAGTTGCAAACCGTAGTCTGGCTTTTTCATGGCGGTTTTGGAGCAGTGGCTTCTTCCTTGCTGAGCGGCCTTTCAGGTTATGTCGATATGGGATTAGTTTTACTGTGGATATAGATACTTTGTACCTGTTTCCTCCAGCATCTTCACAAGGTCCTTTGCTGTTGTTCTGGGATTGATTTGCACTTTTCACACCAAAGTACGTTCATCTCTAGGAGATAGAAACGCGTCTCCTTCCTAAGCGGTATGATGGCTGATGGGTCCCATGGTGTTTATACTAGCCTACTATTGTTTGTATAGATGAACGTGGTACCTTTAGGCATTTGGAAATTGCTCCCAAGAATGAACCAGACTTGTGGAGGTCTACAATTTATTTCTGAGGTCTTGGCTAATTTCTTTTGATTTTCCCATGATGTCAAGCAAAGAGGCACTGAGTTTGAAGGTAGGCCTTGAAATACATCCACGGGTGCACCTCCAATTGACTCAATTGTTGTCAATTAGCCTATCAGAAGCTTCTAAATCCATGACATTATTTTCTGGAATTTTCCAAGCTGTTTAAAGGCACAGTCATCTTAGTGTATGTAAACTTCTGACCCACTGGAATTGTGATACAGTGAATTATATGTAATTATAAATAATCTGTCTGTAAACAATTGTTGTAAAAATTACTTGTGTAATGCTCAAAGTAGATGTCCTAACCGACTTCCCAAAACTATAGTTTGTTAAAAAGAAATTTGTGGAGTGATTGAAAAAAGAGTTTTAATGCCTCAGACCTCTTATCACAGCCATTAAACCCTGTAACTGTTTTAAAGTCACTGTTTGCCTCATGATGAAATCCCTAAGCATTTTCCTTCCTCACCGGCAACAGAGTTAGGAAGGGCGCCTGTATCTTTGTAGTGAAAGGGTGTATTGATACACCATCCAAAGTGTAATTAATAACTTCACCATACTCAAAGGCATATTCAATGTTTTTATTTTTAATTTTTTACCCATCTACTAATAGGTACCCTTCTTTACAAGGCATTAGAAAGCCTCCCTGGTCTTTGTGGTTGAATCACTGTTGGAAATTCACTGCTCAACTGAGGCACCTGACAGATAATTGTATGTGTGGGGTACAGAGTTGAGGTAGTGATTTAAAAATCATGTTAAACACTATTATTTCACAAGGAACAAGTCTTATTATGTGACTTATGAAGCACATGTCGACTCCTGAACTTATTTAGGCTCGCCATAACAAAGAGGTGAATAGATGTAGTATTGACTCAAGACATTTAAGCTTTTAATGTTTTATTAATTTGTAAAATTTTTGAAAAACATCATTTCACTTCGTCAATATGGGGTATTGTGTGTTGGCCAGTGACAAAAAAATCTCAATTGAAAGCATTTTAAATTCAGTCTTCAACAGAAAGAAATGTGGGAAAAGTCAAGGTGTATGAATGCTTTCTGAAGATTGTCACATGATTGCCTGACCCACTTGCTTACTAGGTACAGTTTTGAATGTTGTGAATATGTATTGTAAACTGTTAAACGTTATGATTACTATGATTGTTGCTCTCTGGGCAATCATAGTTTTATCTGGGCAATTGTTTTATATGGCTGTTATGTGTAGAATATGGATGTTATTATCTGCAGTGTGTGAACAACATATTGTATATCTGCGGGGGTCTCTGGTCTCTGAAACCTTGACCAAGCTACTGGACCACTACTGTTTCAAAATGACCTTTTCAAACAAACAGCTATTTTATTAACGGGTGTTTCGAAGGGGATGTCATTTTCTTAAATATACTGTAGGGAAATGTCACAAGGGCCACACTGAACAGCAAAGTGCTGTAAAATACAGCACTCTGGTTGGAAGATGCATTATATGATTTTTGAGTGGAACATTAATCTGACAATTACCTGGTTATTGCATCAGGAGACAATGTTTTTCACCTCGTTGAGCCTTTCTCAGTAATGGGAAATTATCAGCAAAGATTGCATGGGTGGTTTAAGTAAGTTTAATAACAAAATAGTCTCCAGCACACCTTCAGAGCAAGAGAATGGGAGAATTTCTTCAACATGATATGGCAACGTGGGAGATAGACGTGAGTAACATCACTTTGAGTAGTAGATGGAGTGTATCAATGAAACACATAATATGTTCACAGTGCAGTCTATTTGCTCCATAAACTCTGCCTCAAATTAAAATGACTACATTGTAATGTCAACAATACCAAACAGTTATTCCCAGCAGTGTTACAAAGTCTATTTTTACTGAAGCCGTGTTTGTATATGAAACAAACAAGAGCCAATAGCTAGTTATTACCTCAGAATAAAGATCATTAGTTGAATGATTACTGCTTGTGTATAGATGTGTTTAGGAGATACAGATGATCCTGCGTAGTAACATTTCATTAAGATATTATCTCGGCTTAAGCCTCTCACTCGCGCTTTGTGTGTTCGCTCTGTCACACACTTTTGTCACTGCTGTGTGGCTGTTCAAAAGCATTTTAAAAAATGTTTCTAACAGATGTAAGACAAAATCAGTTATAGAAAGTGCCAATACATTTTTTTAAACAGATAACCCACTGTAGTGATGTCAAATGATGGCTTAGTGGCGTTAAAGCCTATATCCAGCATATTCATCACATCTGCACACAGACAAGCACACACAACACACACACATTTCTCTCTAGCAGACTGTCACTGTTGAAACAGAGTGTGAGGGCTGGATTTATTATTCAAAACGTAGTTATTCGCAGGCTTGAAGGCAGATATGCTGTCTTGGTTTGTTTACCTCCAAAATATCCCCAGAAGCTGTCACTGAGCACACACCTGGGGAAGTAGTCAACCTGCTGCTGCCTCCCCACAAAGGTGCTGGGAGTGTGGGCTAAAGCCAACCCGCTGGGTCCCCACATCATCAGCTAGAGTGGAGGTCCCTGTGACATGGGGGGTATGGGGGGGGGTATAGGGAGGACGGGATATAGGAAGAGGGGTATAGGGAGGAGGTATAGGGCCCAGTGTGTTTCCTAGTCAGGTCATGTGGTCAGTAAAAACATATGGCTGGCCCTAGTGATGTTGGGTAAAATATAACCTCTGTAGAGATTTAAGAGTTCCTTTTGTAGGGTTTTTGAGAACTGTGATTTGTAATGCTTGTTTGTAATGCTTGTTTTATACTCAGACGTTAAAGATAAGCGAGACTTTCTATCATACTGTCACTGTTTAAAAAGAGCATGAGGGGGTATAGGAAGGAAGTATAGGGAGGGCGTATAGGGAGGACAAGTTATAGGAAGGGGGGTACATGGGGGAGGGATATAGGAAGAGGGGTATAGGGAGGCTATATAGGCAGGGGGTATAGGGAGGGGGGTATAAGGCAGGGGCTATAGGGCGGGGTGTATAGGGCCCAGAGTTTTTCCTAATCAGGCCATGTGGTCAGAAAAAACACTTGGCTGGCCCTACTGATGTTGGGTAAAATGTAACCTTTGTAGAGATTTAAGAGTTCCCTTTGTAGGGTTTTTGAGAACTGTGATGTTTTAATGCTTGTTCGTAATGCTTGTTTTTAATGCTTAGTTTTAATGACGATGTTAAAGATAAGCTATTTATTCTGAATTTTGTAGTGTCATGCTGTTTTATCTATCTTGGAAAAAAGTGCAGTATTTCATCATGGCAATAAATGGTATGATTAACTCCTTAGTGGGATGATGTAGACTAGAGCAATAGCATCATGAAGATGGAGGGAGGGTGAAGACGGAGGGAGGAGCGAGGGAGAAGAAGGAGGGAGAGGGAGGGAGGAAGGGAGAAGAAGGAGGGAGAAGGGAGGGTCAAGACAGAGGGAGGGTGTCTTTGATATAGTTTGTGTACATTTGCATCCCTGGGTTAGTAGTGTTCATGCTTGTGTGTACAGTATCCATTTAATTGCAAGAAAGTGTTAGTGTGTTTCTGTGTGTGTTTCTGTTTGTTTATCTTTATTGTTTAAGGGGTTTGGGGTCTGTCTGCAGTGTGGGCTTTTAAATGACATTTGTAACAAATCAGAAGTTTATATAGAAGTCTGTGGACAGAGTAACACAAGCTTCCTTTGATGTATCGCTCTGGGTGTTCCGCATTATTGCCTCTATTTACACAGACTATTGAGTCATTCAAAACACACACACAATAACAACACGTTTCAGAGTGTACATCCTACGCCTGCATAACCACAACAAAAAGCATCTAAATAATGATGCTTTCAACTTCAAACCATTTCAAGCCTGTTTTTATGAAAATGAAATGTAATATAAAGGTAACAATAATGAGAAATAAAACCTGGTCATGCTTCAGTTGGTTCTACTATTGACACGGATTAAATGCATTTGAATCCATTTCATTTATCTTTTTACTGAATACATTTTCAAGCAGTATTTCTTTAATAAAACACTATTGTCACAGCTAGGAGTAAAGTGATAGTCGCAAAATATATGACACCTTTTTAAAAAACATTTAGGCTTCGCTACAGACGGCAGGCCTTTTTTTGCAATGAAAAAGTAATTGTTCTGCACCTTTTAGCCATGTGGTATTTTCTTAAAGGTTATGTTTGTAGAGAACAGCCTGTACACAACCACCACGTCTCAGGGAAAGAGGATGTAAATGAATGCAAAAAGGAAACACTATTGTCTCATTTATGAGAAGCAACGTTTCTGGGCAAGTCTGAAGAATCATTATACTGCTCTGTCACAAGGCACTAAGAGACTGTCTTGGACAAATCGGAAAATCTGACAGTGTATTTGCCCACAACAAATACAACTTTACGAACACTGGCGGAGATTCAAACCATCGAAAGATGATCAAAGTTGTCACTCCAATTGACTCTTATAGGTGATTTATGTTTGAGGCGGCATCCCCACAGCAATTTTGGCAAGCACAATATCAACGAACGTCTGGTAAATTACCTTTAAAAATGTACTTCATCAGTGCAAAGGTTGTTAATTTGCATTGGTTTTAATCGTGGCTATAAGCATCCGACCAGCATGATGAGTATCTCCATAAAGAGTGGAGATACCTTTTATAAATCATACTTTGTTAAAGGTCAGTTTTTACAATATTTCACTGCTATTTATCATACAGTATTCTGTACCTACTTCTGAACCTTACCCTGAAAGAAAGTAACCTTGCACAAGTTTTGGCTTGTGTGCCAGAACGACTCATAGGAGCAGGAGCCCATATCCTGTTTCTGTAGCGTGAGGTAGCTTGACAGGACGCTAGTCTATGGCAGGGCCTTACCCCCAATATACCTCCTTAATGCAGAGTGCCAAGCAGAGATGCATTGAGTCACATTTTTACAGTCTTTGGTATGACTCGGCCGGGGATCAGGGCTGAAACTCTAACCACATGGCCACTGAGTTGGTCTCAAACGTGTGCATGTTCAGCTGTTGGGGGTGATGGACATTGATCTAGTACACAGGTGACTGTGACACATAAGGCAGCCATGTTGTGAGATTCACAATATTAGGTGACTTCTTTCAATGTTGTCAACAAATCAAGAAGCCACATTTAAGTGTGCTTTGGGTCTATGTGTCAATTTGCCATTAATTAAGCATATCTATAGTTTACAATCCATTGAGGCCTCTCCTGTATCCAACCCCCCTACCCCCCACCCCCAAACCCATTTTGTAACCTCTCCATCTTTTGTTCACTTACCATCGATGACAGATGTGTTCAAAGCCACACACAAACTCAAATCCATTACTATGTGTACAAACAAGTGGCAGAAGAAGACAAAGGAGGGCTGAAAATAGCAGCAGCCATCCTTCACTTCTTCGAACAACTACGTTTCCCCAGAGCTCCTTTCCTAGTCTTTCTCCCTCCTGTTCCCTTGGGGTGACCTGGGAAGAATTCGTCAAGCTATTTTTCCGAGTCACAGCCTCCGAGAGCTATAATTTGCCTCGACACGAGCAGCGCTCCATCGAGCTCGTATATCCTTCATGTGTCGAGCATTGCCGTTGGGCCGGGTCTCTGCGATCAGCAGTGAAATGCTTGGTCACTCAGCACACAGGGTATTGGGCCCTGAGAAATTGCCTGGCAAATTCCACCCCACGCTCAGCGGTAGACCGAGGGGGCTCATATGAGAACACCTGTCAAAACAGCTCACAGTTCACCTGGCTGCCAATCTCACAGTATGTGTCTGCTTTACCACCTTGAGGCTCTAGATATGGTGTAACGCAAGGCAAGGTCCACTGACATCTCTCTCTGAGCATAGTGGCCAAAACTTTCGGTTAGACTTTGGTCAATATATCAGTGTAATTCTTGTGGCTCAACCCATTTCTCCACAATATATACATCCTTGATTTATGTTGTTGTGAATCAACTGCTCAGCAACGAGAGTAATGCAGTATGTTGACTGCAAATTTGAATATATCTAAAATGGTACAGAAGCATTGACACCATATGCTAGTGCGTGTAGGATCACACAATATTCGTCATACATATTTTTACAATACATCTAAGTTATATAAGCGCACGCACAATCACACACACACACACACACACACACACACACACACACACACACACACACACGCACACGCACGCACGCACACACACACACCACCACCAAAACACGAAACAGAGAGAGATAGCTAGGCATCATTCTGTCAGATGGTGTCTTTTAATCAGATCTGCATTGGACACCAATGTCTTGCTCCCAGACAAGCTAAACACCTTCACCTGCGTTGAGGATAACACAGTGCTACCAACGATGCCCGCTCCCAAGGACTGTGGGCTCTCGTTCTCCGTGGTCGACGTGAGTAACACATTTAAACGTGTTAATCCTCACAAGGCTGCCGGTCCAGACGGCATACCTAGCGGCATTCTCAGAGCATGCGCAGACCAGATGGCTGGAGTGTTTGCGGACATATTCAATCTCTCCCTATCCCAGTTTGCTGTCCCCACTTGCTTCAAGATGTCCACCATTGTTCCTATACCCAAGAAAGCAAAGGTAACTGAACTAAATGACTATCGCCCTGTAGCACTCACTTCTGTCATCATGAAGGCTAGTTAAGGATCCTATCACCTCTACCCGAGGTCCTGGACTTCCTGACGGGCCGCCCCCCAGGTGGTGAAGGTAGGAAACAAAACCTCCACTTTGCTGAACCTCAACACAGGGGCCCCACAAAGGTGCGTGCTCAGCCCCCTCCTGTACTCACTGTTCACCCATGACTGCGTGGCCACACACGCCTCCAACTCAATTGTCAAGTTTGCAGATGACACAACAGTAGTAGGCCTGATTATCAACAATGATGAGAAAGCCTACAGGGAGGAGGTAAGGGCCCTGGTGGAGTGGTGCCAGGAAAATAACCTCTCCCTCAACGTCAACAAAACAACGGAGCTGATCGTGAACTTCAGGAAACAGCAGAAGAAACAGCAGAGGGAGCCCCTATCCACAGTGACGGGACCGCAGTGGAGAAGGTGGAAAGCTTAAAGATCCTCTGTGTACATATCACTGACAAATTGAAATGGTCCACCCACACAGACAGTGTGGTGAAGAAGGCACAACAGCGCCTCTTCAACCTCAGGAGGCTGAAAAATTCAGCTTGGCCCTTAAGACCCTCAGAAACTTTTACAGATGCACATTTGAGAGCATCCTGTCGGGCTGTGTCACCACCTGGTATGGCAATTGCACCCTCTCCAGAGGGTGGTGCGGTCTGCCCAACGTATCATCAGGGGCACACTGCCTGCCCTCCAGGACACTTACAACACCTGATATCACAGGAAGGCTAAAAAGATCATCAAGGACTTTAACCACCCGAGCCACGGCCTGTTCACCCCGCTATCATCCAGAAGGCGAGGTCAGTATAGGTGCATCAAAGCTGGGACCGAGAGACTGAAAAACAGCTTCTATCTCAAGGCCTTCAGACTGTTAAATAGCTATCACTAGCTGGCTACCACCCGGTTACTCAACCCTGCACCTGAGAGGCTGCTGCCCTATATACAAAGACATGGAATCACTGGCCACTTTAATAATGTTTACCTACTGCTTTACTCATCTCATATGAATATACTGTATTCTATTCTACTGTATTTTAGTCAATGCCACTCCGACATTGCTCGTCCTAATATTTATGTTTAAGAAATTAATTAATTTCTTAATTCCGTCCTTTTACTTTTAGATTGCTGTGTGATTTGTTAGATACTACTGCACAGTTGGAGCAAAAGAATCACAAGTGTTTTGCTACACCTGTTAAATATGTGTATTTATTTATTTTATTTAACTAGGCAAGTCAATTAAGAACAAAATCTTATTTACAATGACAGCCTACCCCGGCCAAACCCAGACAACGCTGGGCCAGTTGTGTGCCACCCTATGGGACTCCCAATCACAGCCTAATGTAAAACAGCCTGGATTCAAACCAGGGACTGTAGTGATACCTCTTGCACTGATATGCAGTGCCTTAGACCGCTGTGCCACTCGAGAGCCCAATACATTTGATTTGATTTACAAAAGATCCAAATAGTTTAACCAGTCAAAGTAAAAAAATAAAAAGTAAAAAGTAAAAGTAAAAAGAAAATGACAATTTGTCAAAAGCTGATTCCTCAAAGGTAAACGGAACTGTTAGCCCTGGCATTTCTTTTGATGGATTATGAGCTTTGCTTTATCAGTAGATTAGGACACCTGGAGCAGCAGAATTCTAATGAAGCTGGCAGAGAGTGTGTGGTAGAGGGAGAGGAGAGCGAAGCTGCAGCTCAAGGCTCCCTTCCCTCCACTGGATATATCTGTCAGGCTTAACGCCGCTGAACACTCGCAGGCATGCTTAACCCTGAAGTTATTTTGGAGGTTATGATTATCTGTGATATTTGAGCCTTACTGACAGGATGCTATATAAGTCAAATGAAAACAATCACTGAATTGTTTCACTACTTTTCATTACCAATCAGAAGTACAGAGCAACAAAGCACTATGCCTAGCTTCCAGGGTCGGACACACAATGGTGTCAAAAGGGACTGAGGTAGTCTACAACCCAACATGTAAATGCTGAAGCCAATTTTCATAGGAATTGAAATATAATGGTCCAACATTAACAAGCACCCTGGTTCATAAAAACTCTGCTTGGCCCAATGCTTGGCACAATGCCTCTAAGATGGCCGGTTCCATCAAACTCATCTTATTTGACACATACAAAGGTGAGACTCCACTATTTTCCCTCCATTGGTATTTAACATTTGAAAAGGAGTAATCCCACAGTGGCGAAAAAAGGGCGGGCCTGCCAGCACAGTGCAAGACCCTCCGCCTGGTTCGCGCGATGACTGACGCCCAGGCCTCTCTGCAGCGTAATGCTAGGAAGCCTCTGGCAGATCGATCAAGCCTCTCGTTGCAATGCTGGCATGCTACTGTTACAAATGCCCATGAAAAGAGATGGATACTTCCACCATGCTCTCTATTTCAATGATGAATTGATCCCTGGCAGCATTTCCCCCTGCATTCCTTATTTTGGCACTTTTCTTTAGTTACATTTAGGTCAAGCCACACACCTCTAACTGGGCACAGATATCATTTCAACGTCTAGTTTTGATTACATTTTGGTTTAGTTGTCAACTAACAAATTAAAATGGGAACTTAACAAGGAATGTCACCATGTCATTGGATTTCGGTAATGTATAGGTTATACGATAACTTTTTGAAAATCCAATCAGTTTTCAACATTGATTCAATGACAATTATTTTTTGTTGTTGTAATGATGTGAAAACAATGTTGATTCAACCCGTTTTTTGCCCAGTTGGCTGTAACTGGTTGAGAGCGTGAATGATGAATCCATAGACGCATTGCAATGTGAGTGGATTTATGTGGCTAAAACCTGTGGTTGTGTTGTTTTTGTTGTGTGATATTGTTTGGTTGTGTGCTGAGACTTATGAAGCACAGTCTGTCTGCTCAACACAAGAGACCTCTGAAGGATTTAAAGCTAGCAAAGAATCAAAGCTTGGAATGAGTCATGAAAATAATGTAGCACAGATGAAAATCCACAATGGACTGTGTCTAGCACCAGCTGGAAAATGTCTACTCCTTTTTTTATTTTAAATAATGCCAATACACACATACTACACATCTAAGAAGTAATCCCAGAACAACAGACAGAGAATAAAAGATTTGAAAGGTCAAAAGTGAATGCAAAAACACAATACCCATACAGCATCTGTTACAACTCCGCATATAGAGCCTTTCTCTCGTGTCAGACAGAGCTTATCGTACACATGTAAGATGAATGCCTAGACAGACTGGATCCTTTTAAGGACGTGTTCAGTTGTGATCCATGTAAGAATGGAAGTCAATAACTATGGAAGGTGGGTCACTGTGCTCTTAGAAGAAGTACAAGGTTTGCCGAGCAGCATATCCTGGATGGAGGGAGTTGACACTCAATTTAAGAATCAACAATCCGGATGACTTGTCAGCCAGGTTTTTAAATCAGTAAAGAACAGGTCATGCCACAGGACAGCTGATTATAGAATCAAGTATTAACTCCATCCACTCCACATACTTCAGAGAAGGGGAATTGTGGGGAATGCATTAGCTGCAACAATTGATTTCTATGCCCACTCTCCCATACACACAATTACACTCTTACAGACCATATTCTTAGGTTTTGTCTTTTCATTTACAGGATGTAATGGGCCATAATGGGCCAGTCAGCTTGTTTACTCAGAAATGGTTAGTGATGCCACAGAAAGCACAAAGGAGCTCACTAAAAAGCAAACAATCTAGGCTTGAAAATAAATGTCCCTCCAGTATAAGTTAGAGATGGTCAGTTACAGACTATCTGTGAATCACAGCAGATGCAAAAATAAAAAGTTCACCTCACAATGGTGTTATCTGCATTTAATAAAACTTAGCAATTGAATAATAATTCTGAAAATGGGAAATCTGGGTTTGACAGTTATGGATTGTTACCCATCAGTGTACTGCAGTCTCTCCTACAGGACTACAAAGACAGTTGACAGACTGTGAGAAATTGATGGACTCCAAAGAGAGCTCGGGCCTATCAATCATGGAAATTACGTCTCACATCGTCTCCTAGACTACTTCAGAGTATGTCCTTTAACTTATGATAGCATCATTTTAGAGTCTGGGCACATACGACTTTCCAAACCCAGCCCAAAACCTTTCCAAACCCAGCCCAATACCTTTCTAAACCCTTTCCAAACCCAGCCCAATATCTTTCCAAATCCAGCCCAAAACCTTTCCAAACCCAGCCCAATAACTTTCTAAACCCTTTCCAAACCCAGCCCAATATCTTTCCAAACCCAGCCCAAAACCTTTCCAAAACCAGCCCAATACCTTTCTAAACCCTTTCCAAACCCAGCCCAATATCTTTCCAAACCCAGCCCAAAACCTTTCCAAACCCAGCCCAATAACTTTCCAAACCCAAACCTAGCCCAATACCTTTTCAAACCCAAAACCTTTCCAAACCCAGCCCAAAACCTTTCTAAACCCTTTCCAAACCCAGCCCAATATCTTTCCAAACCCAGCCCAAAACCTTTCCAAACCCAGCCCAATAACTTTCCAAACCCAGCCCAAAACCTTTCCAAACCCAGCCCAAAACCTTTCCAAACCTAGCCCAATACCTTTTCAAACCCAGCCCAATACCTTTCCAAACCCAGCCCAAAACCTTTCCAAACCCAGCCCAATACCTTTCCAAACCCAGCCCAATACCTTTCCAAACCCAGCCCAATACCTTTCCAAACCCAGCACAATACCTTTCCAAACACCGCCAAAACCTTTCCAAACCCAGCCCAAAACCTTTCCAAACCCTTCCCAATACCTTTCCAAACCTAGCCCAATGCCTTTCCAAACCCAGCCCAAAACCTTTCCAAACCCAGCCCAATACATTTCCAAACCCAGTCTCCATGCACAACATACTAGTAAACAAAGATTCTATCTGTCATATGAAAGAGAACGATGAAGAAAGTGAGTAAAAAAGAGATATGCCATCACCTTTAGCCATGTCCAACCCAGCTGGTGCTGAATAGACTAATACTGGCTGCCACAGTGTTGAGAGGGGCCTATCATGTATTGCAGTGAAACAGTGGTAATCCCACATGACCTCGGACTCCATTTTCCATGGCTGAAGGCAGCAGGCAAACCTCCTGCTGTCCATACTCATCCTGCCTTTGATTTATTGGTTGGACCACTGCAACGCCCGTACAGACAGATCATAGCCACGCCACACACTCCCATGCACACCTGCAGCTTAAAAGGTCAAAAGTCAGGAGCAGATCTAACAGTGCAAGATCAATATCCCGTTCCTCGGGGGAGGAAGTCATTCTTGCAAGGTTAATTTAGCCGCCTCAGAATACATGAAATGAGTGATTATGATCTTGCTGTGTTTCGATGGAGGTTGAATATAATCGAAACCTTGCATTGTAAGTTGTAGCAAAATATAATAATAGTACATTACCGCTATTATCAATCTGAATATGGGCAAAGCAGCGACACGACTCAATTTAACATTGTTTGCCGCAATTTAGTCATGGAGGTGCATTTGATGAATCTTAGTTGCACCACAGTGCCTTCTGAAAATGTTGATACATGTACTTTTAGAGTAAATATTTTCACTGTGTGAAGATGTAAATAAAAGCCTGAAAAAAAAGTTATAAAAGCCGTGTATTTGGACTGCGTGAGCGTGTCTGGCTCGTGGACTGAGGCAAGTAGCGGGTGTTCATAAAAAGTCTGTCTAGCCTTTGCCTGGCCAGAATCAGATGTTTAACTAATGGAGGCTAGATCCAACCAACAAAGCCATCAAACCACATTCCAAAAACATCTACCAAAGAAAATAAAAACAGAATCAACAAAACCCTTGGGCAGCCAGTCATGCATAAACAAGCCTGTAATAAATTATGCACTATTCATGAATAATTAAAGCGTAACTGAATTGAAGGGGAGGCCAAAAGCGAGTTCTAAAAATAATAGGAATGAAAATAAGTAAAAGGAATGGCTTTATTCCCAGTCTTGGCCAGCAAAGCTAACACCTGAATTAACCTTTATTGGCACAAACATTATTTTCTGCCACGGCAAGCCAACCACATTGCATGGATCAGGTTAGGTTCAAAGTTATCTCCAAGCCTGCACACCCACAGATCCACAGTTCTTTAGTGTGCATACACAGAAGCGAGACCTTGAGCCTGTGGCAAACAAAACGGCAGAAGGGCTGAATAAACATTTGAGAATTATAAAAATAACACATGATGGGGATCAAATTATCGAATGATGTCGCACCTAAATTAAACAAAATAACACTTCAAATGAAATTAGTCATAGTGAGTATGAAAACACTTTTTCAGACCGTGAGTCCAACCTTTTTTACGGTTAATATTGCTATTTCTATCTATAACGTCAAACTTTCAAATGTTTGAGAACTGCCAAAAACAGCAATCTTCAGATTTCAAGTTTGGACCTATGGGAGTGGATGGGGAAGAAAACAAAACATGTTCTGATTGAGAGAGAGAAGACTCCAACAGAGAAGTGGAGGGTATACTCAGGAGTATAAGCCTGAAGTTTTAAGGGCAATGCATGAACCACTCTCCAGGTATTATATACCTGGGCCCTTCACAGACAAGTCCAGCTTCTTGCTTCAGGGCAACTTAAGACACCTGCTTGCATAGAAATGGTTTTGCTGCTGTTGATTTATGTTTTATTGAGAGATGTCTTGCTCACTAAAGATCAATCAATGATAGACCTCAGATTATGCCCAGTTTGTATGTGTGAGAACATACATGTTTTATAAGTTCATGTTTGAGAGTATACGGGAAAATACCTTACTCTAAACTGAACCAATAGCTGCGCATATTAGGTTTTTTGTGTGTCTGTTGTAGTACAACACTTCTTACTGAGGGAGGTCTGATAATTACATTACAGCATATCATTACTTCAATCATCCGACCAATTTCACAATCAAGTTCCACATCAATAAAACTCAAATCAATAAAACTGAGAATGTGGGGAAAGGCTATTTAACTTGAAGGCATTCACTCAACATGCACCACTGCAGAACTCCTTCATAACAGTTGTCCTATCTTGGAATACATAATGTGTGCCAATGGTTCAACTGGTGTTACAAGCTTTGTTTTTTTCATTTAGGTTTTGAGGTTGGACATATAGTTCGTTAGCAAGTAGGGTGTCACTTCGTTAATCAGTATGTGCTACACCTGTGCTGGTTGCCATCTCGTTAGTGGGAAAGTGTTTCACCTGTACTGGCCCAGGTGCTATTTAAGAGTGGCTGGTCCAGTGCTCCAGTTGTCCTGACAGATCTGGAGGGTTAACACCTTTAGTTGGCTCTCCCTATTTAGAGTTCTAGACAAGCAATCCTTTATCTGATTTTATTTTGTTCCACCATTTTGGTTTTCTTCCCGTCTTGAAGTTTGTGGTTTTTTTGTTTTGTTTGCATCTTAGTGGGAAAATTTAGTGGGCGCTCATGATGGGTGTCTTTTAGGACCCAGTTGTTGATGCTATGCAACTTTCAGGGACACCCCAAACAGTGTATTTTAGAACCCTTCCTAAATCTCCATCTGTTTAGTTTGGGTTGTTGTCAGTGACTCTTTGTTTAGTTCCCCCTTCTGTTTGGGGAACGTAACAGTGGGTAATTACAATGGATATGCTGTATCTTGTAGTCATGACGATGGACATCATGTATTACATTTTGAAAAAGAAAAGGCAGAGTAAGTCAGTTCAATGATTATCATAGGGCCTGCTAGCCCATTAATCATTCCAATGTTTCATTGAGGAGTTACGGCGTGGAAATAGACTGTGGTAATAGAGATTGACACAAGAAAAGGGAAAGGGGGATACCTAGTCAGTTGTACAACTGAATGCCTAAAACTGAAATGTTTCTTCGGCATTTAACCCAACCCCCCTGAATCAGAGAGGTGTGGGGGCTACCTTAAATTGTCATCTCCGTCTTAGGCGTCGGTTACTGCCTTGCACAGGGGCAGAATGACCGATTTTTGCCTTGTCAGCTTGGCGATTCGATCCAGCAACCTTTCAAGAGAGAAGGTGGTGGAGGAGGGGAGGAAGAAGGGCTCAAATAGAGAAGAGGGGGGAAGAAGGGCTCAAATAGAGAAGCGAGGGGAAGAAGGGCTCAAATAGAGAACAGGGGAGAAGAAAGGCTCAAATAGAGAAGAGGGGGGAAGAAAGGCTCAAATAGAGAAGTGAGGGGAAGAAAGGCTCAAATAGAGAAGTGAGGGGAAGAAAGGCTCAAATAGAGAAGAGGGGGAAGAAGGGCTCAAATAGAGAAGAGGGGGAAGAAAGGCTCAAATAGAGAAGAGGGGGAAGAAAGGCTCAAATAGAGAAGGAGGGGGAAGAAGAGGGGGAAGGGGACTCAAATAGAGAAGAGGGGGAAGAAAGGGCTCAAATAGAGAAGAGGGGGCAAGAAGGGCTCAAATAGAGAAGAGGGGGAAGAGGGCTCAAATAGAGAAGAGGTGGGGAAGAGGGCTCAAATATAGAAGAGGTGAGGAAGAAGGGCTCAAATAGAGAGGAGGGGGGAAGAAAGGCTCAAATAGAGAAGTGAGGGGAAGAAGGGCTCAAATAGAGAAGTGAGGGGAAGAAAGGCTCAAATAGAGAAGTGAGGGGAAGAAAGGCTCAAATAGAGAAGAGGGGGGAAGAAAGGCTCAAATAGAGAAGCGAGGGGAAGAAGGGCTCAAATAGAGAAGTGAGGGGAAGAAGGGCTCAAATAGAGAAGTGAGGGGAAGAAAGGCTCAAATAGAGAAGTGAGGGGAAGAAAGGCTCAAATAGAGAAGTGAGGGGAAGAAGGGCTCAAATAGAGAAGTGAGGGGAAGAAAGGCTCAAATAGAGAAGAGGGGGGAAGAAAGGCTCAAATAGAGAAGAGGGGGGAAGAAAGGCTCAAATAGAGAAGCGGGGAGAAGAAGGGCTCAAATAGAGAAGCGAGGGGAAGAAGGGCTCAAATAGAGAAGCGAGGGGAAGAAGGGATCAAATAGAGAACAGGGGAGAAGAAAGGCTTAAATAGAGAAGAGGGGGGAAGAAAGGCTCAAATAGAGAAGAGGGGGAAGAAAAGACTCAAATGGAGAAGCGAGGGGAAGAAGGGCTCAAATAGAGAAGCGGGGGGAAGAAGGGCTCAAATAGAGAAGTGAGGTGAAGAAAGGCTCAAATAGAGAAGCGAGGGGAAGAAGGGCTCAAATAGAGAAGCGAGGGGAAGAAGGGCTCAAATAGAGAAGAGGGGGAAGAAGGGCTCAAATAGAGAAGAGGGGGAAGAAGGGCTCAAATAGAGAACAGGGAAAGAAAGGCTCAAATAGAGAAGGGGAAGAAGGGCTCAAATAGAGAAGAGGGAAAGAAGGGCTCAAATAGAGAACAGGGGAGAAGAAAGGCTCAAATAGAGAAGCGGGGGAAGAAGGGCTCAAATAGAGAACAGGGGAGAAGAAAAGGCTCAAATAGAGAAAGAAAGGGCGAGGGGAAGAAGGGCTCAAATAGAGAAGAGAGGGGGGAAGAAGGGCTCAAATAGAGAACAGGGGAGAAGAAAGGCTCAAATAGAGAAGAAAAGGCTCAAATAGAGAAGCGGGGGAAGAAGGGCTCAAATAGAGAAAGGGAGAAGAAAGGCTCAAATAGAGAAGAAGGGGAAAGAAGGGCTCAAATAGAGAGAAAGGGGAAGAAGGGCTCAAATAGAGAAGAGGGGGAAGAAAGGCTCAAATAGAGAAGAGGGGGAAGAAAGGCTCAAATAGAGAAGGGGAAGAAAGGCTCAAATAGAAAGGGGGGAAGAAAGGCTCAAATAGAGAACAGGGGAGAAGAAAGGCTCAAATAGGGGGGAAGAAAGGCAAATAGAGACGAGGGGAAGAAGGGCTCAAATAGAGAAGGGGGAAGAAAGGCTCAAATAGAAAACAGGGGAAAGAAAGGCTCAAATAGAGAACAGGGAAAGAAAGGCTCAAATAGAGAACAGGGGGCTCAAATAGAAGAAAAAGGCTCAAATAGAGAAGTGAGGGGAAGAAAGGCTCAAATAGAGAAGGAGGGGCTCAGAAGTAGAGGGGGAAGAAGGGCTCAAATAGAAAACAGGGGAGAAGAAAGGCTCAAATAGAGAAGGGGGGAAGAAAGGCTCAAATAGAGAAGGAAGGGGGGAAGAAAGGCTCAAATAGAGAAGAGGGGGAAGAAAGGCTCAAATAGAGAAGAGGGGGAAGAAAGGCTCAAATAGAGAAGAGGGGGAAGAAAGGCTCAAAGAGAACAGGGGAGAAGAAAGGCTCAAATAGAGAACAGGGGAGAAGAAAGGCTCAAATAGAGAAGAGGGGAAAGAAGAAAGGCTCAAATAGAGAAGTGAGAGGGGGAAGAAAGGCTCAAATAGAGAAAGCTCAAATAGAGGGGGAAGAAGGGCTCAAATAGAAAACAGGGGAGAAGAAAGGCTCAAATAGAGAAGAGGGAAGAAAAGGCTCAAATAGAAAGGAGGGGGCTCAAATAGAGAAGAGGGGGAAGAGGGCTCAAATAGAGAAGAGGGGGAAGAAAGGCTCAAATAGAGAAGAGGGGGAAGAAAGGCTCAAATAGAAGGAGGGGGAAGAAAGGCTCAAATAGAGAAGAGCGGGCAAGAGGGCTCAAATAGAGAAGAGGGGGCAAGAGGGCTCAAATAGAAAGAGGGGGGAAGAGGGCTCAAATAGAGAAGAGGTGGGGAAGAAAGGCTCAAATAGAGAAGAGGGCTGGGGGGGGAAGAAAGGCTCAAATAGAGAAGAGGGGGAAGAAAGGCTCAAATAGAGAAAAGGGGGAAGAAAGGCTCAAATAGAGAAGAGGGGGAAGAAGGGCTCAAATAGAGAAGAGGTGGGAAGAAAGGCTCAAATAGAGAAGGAGGGGGCTCAAATAGAGAAGCGAGGGGAAGAAGGGCTCAAATAGAGAAGAGGGGGGAAGAAGGGCTCAAATAGAGAACAGGGGAGAAGAAAGGCTCAAATAGAGAAGCGGGGGAAGAAGGGCTCAAATAGAGAAAAGGGGAGAAGAAAGGCTCAAATAGAGAAGCGAGGGGAAGAAGGGCTCAAATAGAGAAGAGGGGGAAGAAGGGCTCAAATAGAGAACAGGGGAAGAAGAAAGGCTCAAATAGAGAAGAGGGGGAAGAAAGGCTCAAATAGAGAAGCGAGGGGAAGAAGGGCTCAAATAGAGAAGGGGGGAAGAAAGGCTCAAATAGAGAACAGGGGAGAAGAAAGGCTCAAATAGAGAAGAGGGGAAGAAAGGCAAATAGAGAAGAGGGGGGAAGAAAGGCTCAAATAGAGAAGAGGGGAAGAAAGGCTCAAATAGAGAAGCGAGGGGAAGAAGGGCTCAAATAGAGAAGCGGGGGGAAGAAAGGCTCAAAAAGAGAACAGGGGAGAAGAAAGGCTCAAATAGAGAACAGGGGAGAAGAAAGGCTCAAATAGAGAAGAGGGGGGAAGAAAGGCTCAAATAGAGAAGTGAGGGGAAGAAAGGCTCAAATACAGAAGCGAGGGGAAGAAGGGCTCAAATAGAAAACAGGGGAGAAGAAAGGCTCAAATAGAGAAGAGGGGGAAGAAAGGCTCAAATAGAGAAGGAGGGGGCTCAAATAGAGAAGAGGGGGAAGAGGGCTCAAATAGAGAAGAGGGGGAAGAAAGGCTCAAATAGAGAAGAGGGGGAAAAGAAAGGCTCAAAAAAGAGAACAGGGGAGAAGAAAGGCTCAAATAGAGAACAGGGGAGAAGAAAGGCTCAAATAGAGAAGAAGAAAGGCTCAAATAGAGAAGTGAGGGGAAGAAAGGCTCAAATACAGAAGCGAGGGGAAGAAGGGCTCAAATAGAAAACAGGGGAGAAGAAAGGCTCAAATAGAGAAGAGGGGGAAGAAAGGCTCAAATAGAGAAGGAGGGGGCTCAAATAGAGAAGAGGGGGAAGAGGGCTCAAATAGAGAAGAGGGGGAAGAAAGGCTCAAATAGAGAAGAGGGGGAAGAAAGGCTCAAATAGAGAAGGAGGGGGCTCAAATAGAGAAGAGCGGGCAAGAGGGCTCAAATAGAGAAGAGGGGGCAAGAGGGCTCAAATAGAGAAGAGGGGGAAGAGGGCTCAAATAGAGAAGAGGTGGGGAAGAGGGCTCAAATAGAGAAGAGGTGGGGAAGAAAGGCTCAAATAGAGAAGAGGGGGAAGAAAGGCTCAAATAGAGAAAGGGGGAAGAAAGGCTCAAATAGAGAAGAGGGGGAAGAAGGGCTCAAATAGAGAAGAGGTGGGGAAGAAAGGCTCAAATAGAGAAGGAGGGGGCTCAAATAGAGAAGAGGGGGAAGAGGGCTCAAATAGAGAAGAGGGGGAAGAAAGGCTCAAATAGAGAAGAGGGGGAAGAAAGGCTCAAATAGAGAAGGAGGGGGCTCAAATAGAGAAGAGCGGGCAAGAGGGCTCAAATAGAGAAGAGGGGGCAAGAAGGGCTCAAAGGGAGAAGAGGGAGGGCTCAAATATAGAAGAGGGGGGAAGAGGGCTCAAATAGAGAAGAGGTGGGGAAGAAGGGCTCAAATGGAGAAGAGGGGGAAGAAAGGCTCAAATAGAGAAGAGGGGGAAGAAAGGCTCAAATAGAGAAGAGGGGGGGCTCAAGAAGGGCTCAAATAGAGAAGAGCTGGGGAAGAAAGGCTCAAATAGAGAAGGAGGGGGCTCAAATAGAGAAGAGGGGGAAGAGGGCTCAAATAGAGAAGAGGGGGAAGAAAGGCTCAAATAGAGAAGAGGGGGAAGAAAGCTTCAAATAGAAGAAGGAGGGGCTCAAGTAGAGAAGAGGGGGAAGGGGGCTCAAATAGAGAAGAGGGGGAAGAGGGCTCAAATAGAGAAGAGGGGGAAAGAGGGCTCAAATACAGAAGAGGGGGAAGAGGGCTCAAATAGAGAAGAGGTGAGGGGAAGAAAGGCTGGGGAAGAGGGCTCAAATAGAGAAGAGGTGGGGAAGAAGGGCTCAAATAGAGAAGAGGTGGGGAAGAAAGGCTCAAATAGAGAAGAGGTGGGGAAGAAAGGCTCAAATAGAGAAGAGGGAGGAAGAAGGGCTCAAATAGAGAAGAGGTGGGGAAGTAGGGCTCAAATAGAGAAGCGGAAGGAAAGAAAGGCTCCGATAGAGAAGAGGGGGGAAGGAGGTCTCAAATAGAGAAGCAGGGGGGAAGAAGGGCTCAAATAGAGAAGCGGATGGGAAGAAAGGCTGAAATAGAGAAGTGAGGGGAAGAAAGGCTCAAATAGAGAAGCGAGGGGAAGAAGGGCTCAAATAGAGAAGCGAGGGGAAGAAGGGCTCAAATAGAGAAGTGAGGGGAAGAAAGGCTCAAATAGAGATGAGGGGTGAAGAAAGGCTCAAATAGTGAAGCGAGGGGAAGAAGGGCTCAAATAGAGAAGCGAGGGGAAGAAGGGCTCAAATAGAGAAGAGGGGGAAGAGGGGAAGAAGGGCTCAAATAGAGAACAGGGGAGAAGAAAGGCTCAAATAGAGAAGCATGGGGAAGAAGGGCTCAAATAGAGAACAGGGGAGAAGAAAGGGCTCAAATAGAGAAGCGAGGGGAAGAAGGGCTCAAATAGAGAAGTGGGGGGAAGAAGGGCTCAAATAGAGAACAGGGGAAAGAAAGGCTCAAATAGAGAAGCGAGGGAAGAAAGGCTCAAATAGAGAAGTGGGGGAAGAAAGGCTCAAATAGAGAAGCGAGGGGAAGAAGGGCTCAAATAGAGAAGCGTGGGGAAGAAGGGCTCAAATAGAGAAGAGGGGGAAGAAAGGCTCAAATAGAGAAGAGGGGGAAGAAAGGCTCAAATAGAGAACAGGGGAGAAGAAAGGCTCAAATAGAGAAGCGGGGGAAGAAGGGCTCAAATAGAGAACAGGGAGAAGAAAGGCTCAAATAGAGAAGAAGAAGGGCTCAAATAGAGAAGAGGGGGGAGAAGGGCTCAAATAGAGAAGAGGGGGAAGAAGGGCTCAAATAGAGAAGAGGGGGAAGAAAGGCTCAAATAGAGAAGAGGGGAAGAAGGGCTCAAATAGAGAAGCAGGGGAAGAAGGGCTCAAATAGAGAACAGGGGAGAAGAAAGGCTCAAATAGAGAAGCGAGGGGAAGAAGGGCTCAAATAGAGAAGAGGGGGAAAGAAAGGCTCAAATAGAGAAGAGGGGGGAGAAGGGGAGAAGAGGGGGAAGAAAGGCTCAAATAGAGAAGAGGGGGAAGAAAGGCTCAAATAGAGAAGAGGGGAAGAAAGGCTCAAATAGAGAAGAGGGGAAGAAGGGCTCAAATAGAGAACAGGGGAAGAAAGGCTCAAATAGAGAAGCGAGGGAAGAAGGGCTCAAATAGAGAAAATAGAGAACAGGGGAGAAGAAAGGCTCAAATAGAGAAGCTCAAATAGAGGGGAAGAAGGGCTCAAATAGAGAAGAGGGGAAAGAGGGGCTCAAATAGAGAAGAGGGGGAGAAGGGCTCAAATAGAGAAGAGGGGGGAAGAAAGGCTCAAATAGAGAAGAGGGGGAAGAAAGGCTCAAATAGAGAAGTGAGGGGAAGAAGGGCTCAAATAGAGAAGCAGGGGGAAGAAGGGCTCAAATAGAGAACAGGGGAGAAGAAAGGCTCAAATAGAGAAGTGAGGGGAAGAAGAAGGAGAACAGGGAGAAGAAAGGCTCAAATAGAGAAGAGGGGGAAGAAAGGCTCAAATAGAGAAGAGGGGGAAGAAGGGCTCAAATAGAAGCATGGGGAAGAAGGGCTCAAATAGAGAACAGGGGGAAGAAAGGCTCAAATAGAGAAGAGGGGGAAGAAAGGCTCAAATAGAGAAGGGGGGAAGAAAGGCTCAAATAGAGAAGAGGGGGAAAAAAGCTCAAATAGAGAAGAGGGGGAGGAAAGGCTCAAATAGAGAAGAGGGGGGAAGAAAGGCTCAAATAGAGAAGAGGGGGAAGAAAGGCTCAAATAGAGAAGGAAGGGGGCTCAAATAGAGAAGAGGGGGAAGAAAGGGCTCAAATAGAGAAGAGGGGGAAGAAAGGCTCAAATAGAGAAGAGGGGGAAGAAAGGCTCAAATAGATAAGGAGGGGGGCTCAAATAGAGAAGAGGGGGAAGGGGACTCAAATAGAGAAGAGGGGGAAAGAGGGCTCAAATAGAGAAGAAGGAGGGGAAGAAGGGCTCAAATAGAGAGGGGGAAGAAAGGCTCAAATAGAGAAGAGGGGGAAGAAGAGGGCTCAAATAGAGAAGAGGTGGGGAAGAAGGGCTCAAATAGAGAAGTGAAGGGAAGAAGGGCTCAAATAGAGAACAGGGGAGAAGAAAGGCTCAAATAGAGAAGAGGGGGAAGAAAGGCTCAAATAGAGAAGAGAGGGGAAGAAGGGCTCAAATAGAGAAGAGGGGGAAGAAAGGCTCAAATAGAGAAGAGGGGAGAAGAAAGGGCTCAAATAGAGAAGAGAGGGGAAGAAAGGCTCAAATAGAGAAGGAGGGGAAGAAGGGCTCAAATAGAGAAGCAGGGGGAAGAAAGGCTCAAATAGAGAAGAGGGGGAAGAAAGGCTCAAATAGAGAAGGGGGGGAAGAAGGGCTCAAATAGAGAAGTGAGGGGAAGAAAGGCTCAAATAGAGAAGAGGGGGAAAGAAAGGCTCAAATAGAGAAGAGGTGGGAAGAAAGGCTCAAATAGAGAAGCAGGGGAAGAAGGGCTCAAATAGAGAAGCGAGGGGAAGAAGGGCTCAAATAGAGAACAGGGGGAAGAAAGGCTCAAATAGAGAAGCGGGGGAAGAAGGGCTCAAATAGAGAACAGGGGAGAAGAAAGGCTCAAATAGAGAAGCGGGGGAAGAAGGGCTCAAATAGAGAAGTGGGGGAAGAAGGGCTCAAATAGAGAAGAGGGGAGAAGAAAGGCTCAAATAGAGAAGAGGGGGGAAGAAAGGCTCAAATAGAGAAGCGAGGGGGAAGAAGGGCTCAAATAGAGAAGGGGGGAAGAAGGGCTCAAATAGAGAAGAGGGGGAAGAAAGGCTCAAATAGAGAAGAGGGGGGAAGAAAGGCTCAAATAGAGAACAGGGGAGAAGAAAGGCTCAAATAGAGAAGCGGGGGAAGAAGGGCTCAAATAGAGAACAGGGGAGAAGAAAGGCTCAAATAGAGAAGCGAGGGGAAGAAGGGCTCAAATAGAGAAGAGGGGGAAGAAGGGCTCAAATAGAAATAGAGAACAGGGGAGAAGAAAGGCTCAAATAGAGAAGAGGGGGAAGAAAGGCTCAAATAGAGAAGCGGGGGAAGAAGGGCTCAAATAGAGAAGCGGGGGAAGAAGGGCTCAAATAGAGAACAGGGGAGAAGAAAGGATCAAATAGAGAAGAGGGGGAAGAAAGGCTCAAATTGAGAAGAGGGGGAAGAAAGGCTCAAATAGAGAAGCAGGGGAAGAAGGGCTCAAATAGAGAACAGGGGAGAAGAAAGGCTCAAATAGAGAAGAGGGGGAAAAAGGTTCAAATAGAGAAAGAGGGGGCTCAAATAGAGAAGAGGGGGGAAGAGGGCTCAAATAGAGAATAGGTGGGGAAGAAGGGCTCAAATAGAGAATAGGTGGGGAAGAAGGGCTCAAATAGAGAAGTGAAGGGAAGAAGGGCTCAAATAGAGAAGAGGGGGGAAGAAAGGCTCAAATAGAGAAGTGAGGGGAAGAAAGGCTCAAATAGAGAAGCGAGGGGAAGAAGGGCTCAAATAGAGAAGCAGGGGGAAGAAAGGCTCAAATAGAGAAGAGGGGGAAGAAAGGCTCAAATAGAGAAGAAAAGAGGGGGAAGAAGGGCTCAAATAGAGAAGTGGGGGGGAAGAAGGGCTCAAATAGAGAACAGGGGAGAAGAAAGGCTCAAATAGAGAAGAGGGGGGAAGAAAGGCTCAAATAGAGAAGCGAGGGGAAGAAGGGCTCAAATAGAGAAGCGTGGGGAAGAAGGGCTCAAATTGAGAAGAGGGGGGAAGAAAGGCTCAAATAGAGAAGAGGGGGAAGAAAGGCTCAAATAGAGAAGCGAGGGGAAGAAGGGCTCAAATAGAGAAGCAGGGGGAAGAAAGGCTCAAATAGAGAAGAGGGGGGAAGAAAGGCTCAAATAGAGAAGCGGGGGAAGAAGGGCTCAAATAGAGAAGTGAGGGGAAGAAAGGCTCAAATAGAGAAGAGGGGGAAGAAAGGCTCAAATAGAGAAGAGGGGTGAAGAAAGGCTCAAATAGAGAAGTGAGGGGAAGAAGGGCTCAAATTGAGAAGCGAGGGGAAGAAGGGGCTCAAATAGAGAACAGGGGAGAATAAAGGCTCAAATAGAGAAGCGGGGGGAAGAAGGGCTCAAATAGAGAACAGGGGAGAAGAAAGGCTCAAATAGAGAAGCGAGGGGAAGAAGGGCTCAAATAGAGAAGTGGGGGGGAAGAAGGGCTCAAATAGAGAACAGGGGAGAAGAAAGGCTCAAATAGAGAAGAGGGGGGAAGAAAGGCTCAAATAGAGAAGAGGGGAAGAAGGGCTCAAATAGAGAAGTGGGGGGAAGAAGGGCTCAAATAGAGAACAGGGGAGAAGAAAGGCTCAAATAGAGAAGAGGGGGGAAGAAAGGCTCAAATAGAGAAGCGAGGGGAAGAAGGGCTCAAATAGAGAAGCGTGGGGAAGAAGGGCTCAAATTGAGAAGAGGGGGGAAGAAAGGCTCAAATAGAGAAGAGGGGGGAAGAAAGGCTCAAATAGAGAACAGGGGAGAAGAAAGGCTCAAATAGAG
Source organism: Oncorhynchus nerka (assembly GCF_034236695.1). Lineage (NCBI taxonomy): Eukaryota > Metazoa > Chordata > Actinopteri > Salmoniformes > Salmonidae > Oncorhynchus > Oncorhynchus nerka. Next base: position 18,525,080 of record NC_088422.1, on the reverse strand, counting down.
AAGCGGGGGGAAGAAGGGCTCAAATAGAGAACAGGGGAGAAGAAAGGCTCAAATAGAGAAGCGAGGGGAAGAAGGGCTCAAATAGAGAAGAGGGGGGGAGAAGGGCTCAAATAGAGAACAGGGGAGAAGAAAGGCTCAAATAGAGAAGAGGGGGAAGAAAGGCTCAAATAGAGAAGCGAGGGGAAGAAGGGCTCCAATAGAGAAGCGGGGGAAGAAGGGCTCAAATAGAGAACAGGGGAGAAGAAATGATCAAATAGAGAAGAGGGGGAAGAAAGGCTCAAATTGAGAAGAGGGGGGAAGAAAGGCTCAAATAGAGAAGCGAGGGGAAGAAGGGCTCAAATAGAGAACAGGGGAGAAGAAAGGCTCAAATAGAGAAGAGGGGGAAAAAGGTTCAAATAGAAAAGGAGGGGGCTCAAATAGAGAAGAGGGGGAAGAGGGCTCAAATAGAGAAGAGGGGGAAGAAAGGCTCAAATAGAGAAGAGGGGGAAGAAAGGGTCAAATAGAGAAGGAGGGGGCTCAAATAGAGAAGAGGGGGAAGGGGGCTCAAATAGAGAAGAGGGGGAAGAAAGGCTCAAATAGAGAAGAGGGGGAAGAAGGGCTCAAATAGAGAAGAGGGGGAAGAAAGGCTCAAATAGAGAAGGAGGGGGGCTCAAATAGAGAAGAGGGGGAAGGGGGCTGAAATAGAGAAGAGGGGGAAGAGGGCTCAAATAGTGAAGAGGGGGCAAGAGGGCTCAAATAGAGAAGAGGGGGAAGAGGGCTCAAATAGAGAAGAGGTGGGGAAGAGGGCTCAAATAGAGAAGAGGGGAAAGAAAGGCTCAAATAGAGAAGAGGGGGGAAAAAGGTTCAAATAGAGAAGGAGGGGGCTCAAATAGAGAAGAGGGGGAAGAGGGCTCAAATAGAGAAGAGGGGGAAGAAAGGCTCAAATAGAGAAGAGGGGGAAGAAAGGGTCAAATAGAGAAGGAGGGGGCTCAAATAGAGAAGAGGGGGAAGGGGGCTCAAATAGAGAAGAGGGGGAAGAAAGGCTCAAATAGAGAAGAGGGGGAAGAAGGGCTCAAATAGAGAAGAGGGGGAAGAAAGGCTCAAATAGAGAAGGAGGGGGCTCAAATAGAGAAGAGGGGGAATGGGGCTGAAATAGAGAAGAGGGGGAAGAGGGCTCAAATAGTGAAGAGGGGGCAAGAGGGCTCAAATAGAGAAGAGGGGGAAGAAAGGCTCAAATAGAGAAGAGGGGGAAGAAGGTCTCAAATAGAGAAGAGGTGGGGAAGAAAGGCTCAAATAGAGAAGAGGGAGGAAGAGGAAGGTCAAATAGAGAAGAGTTGGGGAAGAAAGGCTCAAATAGGGGGAAGAAGGGCTCAAATAGAGAAGGGAGGAGGAAGAAGGTGGGAAGAAGGGCTCAAATAGAGAAGGGAGGAGGAAGAAAGAAGGGCTCAAATAGAGAAGGAAGAAGGGCTCAAATAGAGAAGGGGGAAGAAAGGCTCAAATAGAGAAGAGGGGAAGAAGGGCTCAAATAGAGAAGCGGGGGAAGAAGGGCTCAAATAGAGAACAGGGGAGAAGAAAGGCTCAAATAGAGAAGAGGGGGGAAGAAAGGCTCAAATAGAGAAGAGGGGGGAAGAAAGGCTCAAATAGAGAAGCGAGGGGAAGAAGGGCTCAAATAGAGAAGCGGGGGGAAGAAGGGCTCAAATAGAGAAGAGGGGGAAGAAAGGCTCAAATAGAGAAGGAGGGGGCTCAAATAGAGAAGAGGGGGAAGGGGGCTCAAATAGAGAAGAGGGGGAAGAGGGCTCAAATAGAGAAGAGGGGGCAAGAGGGCTCAAATAGGGAAGAGGGGGGAAGAGGGCTCAAATAGAGAAGAGGTGGGGAAGAAAGGCTCAAATAGAGAAGAGGGAGGAAGAGGGCTCAAATAGAGAAGAGGTGGGGAAGAAGGTGGGGAAGAAGGGCTCAAATAGAGAAGGGAGGAGGAAGAAGGTGGGGAAGAAGGGCTCAAATAGAGAAGGGAGGAGGAAGAAAGGCTCAAATAGAGAACAGGGGAGAAGAAAGGCTCAAATAGAGAAGCGAGGGGAAGAAGGGCTCAAATAGAGAAGCGGGGGGAAGAAGGGCTCAAATAGAGAACAGGGGAGAAGAAAGGCTCAAATAGAGAAGAGGGGGGAAGAAAGGCTCAAATAGAGAAGAGGGGGAAGAAAGGCTCAAATAGAGAAGAGGGGGAAGAAAGGCTCAAATAGAGAAGCGAGGGGAAGAAGGGCTCAAATAGAGAACAGGGGAGAAGAAAGGCTCAAATAGAGAAGAGGGGGGAAAAAAAGGCTCAAATAGAGAAGGAGGGGGCTCAAATAGAGAAGAGGGGGAAGGGGGCTCAAATAGAAAGAGGGGGAAGAGGGCTCAAATAGAGAAGAGGGGGCAAGAGGGCTCAAATAGAGAAGAGGGGGGAAGAGGGCTCAAATAGAGAAGAGGTGGGGAAGAGGGCTCAAATAGAGAAGAGGTGGGGAAGAAGGGCTCAAATAGAGAAGCGGGGGAAGAAAGGCTCAAATAGAGAAGAGGGGGAAGAAATGCTCAAATAGAGAAGAGGGGGCTCAAATAGAGAAGAGGGGCGAAGAGGGCTCAAATAGAGAAGAGGGGGAAGAAAGGCTCAAATAGAGAAGGAGGGGGCTCACATAGAGAAGAGGGTGCAAGGGGGCTCAAATAGAGAAGAGGGGGAAAGAGGGCTCAAATAGAGAAGAGGGGGCAAGAGGGCTCAAATAGAGAAGAGGGGGAAGAGGGCTCAAATAGAGAAGAGGTGGGGAAGAGGGCTCAAATAGAGAAGAGGTGGGGAAGAAGGGCTCAAATAGAGAAGAGGTGGGGAAGAAAGGCTCAAATAGAGAAGAGGGGGAAGAAAGGCTCAAATAGAGAAGAGGGGAGAAGAAAGGCTCAAATAGAGAAGAGGGGGGAAGAAAGGCTCAAATAGAGAAGCGAGGGGAAGAAGGGCTCAAATAGAGAAGAGGGGGGAAGAAAGGCTCAAATAGAGAAGAGGGGGGAAAAAAGCCTCAAATAGTGAAGCGAGGGGAAGAAGGGCTCAAATAGAGAAGCGGGGGAAGAAGGGCTCAAATAGAGAACAGGGGAGAAGAAAGGCTCAAGTAGAGAAGAGGGGGGAAGAAAGGCTCAAATAGAGAAGTGAGGGGAAGAAAGGATCAAATAGAGAAGCGAGGGGAAGAAGGGCTCAAATAGAGAACAGGGGAGAAGAAAGGCTCAAATAGAGAAGTGGGGAAGAAAGGCTCAAATAGAGAAGAGGGGGAAGAAAGGCTCAAATAGAGAAGGAGGGGGCTCAAATAGAGAAGAGGGGGAAGGGGGCTCAAATAGAGAAGAGGGGGAAGAGGGCTCAAATAGAGAAGAGGGGGCAAGAGGGCTCAAATAGAGAAGAGGGGGAAGAGGGCTCAAATAGAGAAGAGGTGGGGAAGAGGGCTCAAATAGAGAAGAGGTGGGGAAGAAGGGCTCAAATAGAGAAGCGGGGGAAGAAAGGCTCAAATAGAGAAGAGGGGGAAGAAAGGCTCAAATAGAGAAGAGGGGGCTCAAATAGAGAAGAGGGGCGAAGAGGGCTCAAATAGAGAAGAGGGGGAAGAAAGGCTCAAATAGAGAAGGAGGGGGCTCACATAGAGAAGAGGGTGCAAGGGGGCTCAAATAGAGAAGAGGGGGAAAGAGGGCTCAAATAGAGAAGAGGGGGAAGAGGGCTCAAATAGAGAAGAGGGGGAAGAAAGGCTCAAATAGAGAAGAGGGGGGAAGAAAGGCTCACATAGAGAAGGAGGGGGCTCAAATAGAGAAGAGGGGGAAGGGGACTCAAATAGAGAAGAGGGGGAAGAGGGCTCAAATAGAGAAGAGGGGGAAAGAGGGCTCAAATAGAGAAGAGGCGGGAAAGAGGGCTCAAATAGAGAAGAGGGGGGAAGAGGGCTCAAATAGAGAAGAGGGGGAAGAAAGGCTCAAATAGAGAAGAGGGGGAAGAAAGGCTCAAATAGAGAAGTGAGGGGAAGAAAGGCTCAAATAGAGAAGTGAGGGGAAGAAAGGCTCAAATAGAGAAGTGAGGGGAAGAAAGGCTCAAATAGAGAAGAGGGGGGAAGAAAGGCTCAAATAGAGAAGTGAGGGGAAGAAAGGCTCAAATAGAGAAGTGAGGGGAAGAAAGGCTCAAATAGAGAAGAGGGGGGAAGAAATGCTCAAATAGAGAAGCGAGGGGAAGAAGGGCTCAAATAGAGATGTGAGGGGAAGAAGGGCTCAAATAGAGAAGCGGGGGGAAGAAGGGCTCAAATAGAGAACAGGGGAGAAGAAAGGCTCAAATAGAGAAGAGGGGGAAGAAAGGCTCAAATAGAGAAGTGAGGGGAAGAAAGGCTCAAATAGAGAAGCGAGGGGAAGAAGGGCTCAAATAGAGAACAGGGGAGAAGAAAGGCTCAAATAGAGAAGTGGGGGAAGAAAGGCTCAAATAGAGAAGAGGGGGAAGAAAGGCTCAAATAGAGAAGGAGGGGGCTCAAATAGAGAAGAGGGGGAAGAGGGCTCAAATAGAGAAGAGGGGAGAAGAAAGGCTCAAATAGAGAAGGAAGAGGGAGAAGAGGGGGAAGAGGGCTCAAATAGAGAAGAGGGGGGAAGAGGGCTCAAATAGAGAAGAGGTGGGGAAGAGGGCTCAAATAGAGAAGAGGTCAAAAAGGCTCAAATAGAGAAGAGGGGGGAAGAAAGGCTCAAATAGAGAAGAGGGGGAAGAAAGGCTCAAATAGAGAAGAGGGGAGAAGAAAGGCTCAAATAGAGGGGGGGGAAGAAAGGCTCAAGTAGAGAAGAGGGGGGAAGAAAGGCTCAAATAGAGAAGAGGGGAAGAAAGGCTCAAATAGAGAAGAAAGAAGGGCTCAAATAGAGAACAGGGGAGAAGAAAGGCTCAAATAGAGAAGTGGGGGAAGAAAGGCTCAAATAGAGAAGAGGGGGAAGAAAGGCTCAAATAGAGAAGGAGGGGGGCTCAAATAGAGAAGAGGGGGGAAGGGGGCTCAAATAGAGAAGAGGGGGAAGAGGGCTCAAATAGAGAAGAGGGGGCAAGAGGGCTCAAATAGAGAAGAGGGGGAAGAGGGCTCAAATAGAGAAGAGGTGGGGAAGAGGGCTCAAATAGAGAAGAGGTGGGGAAGAAGGGCTCAAATAGAGAAGGGGGGAAGAAAGGCTCAAATAGAGAAGAGGGGGAAGAAAGGCTCAAATAGAGAAGAGGGGGCTCAAATAGAGAAGAGGGGCGAAGAGGGCTCAAATAGAGAAGAGGGGGAAGAAAGGCTCAAATAGAGAAGGAGGGGGCTCAAATAGAGAAGAGGGGGAAGAGGGCTCAAATAGAGAAGAGGGGGAAGAAAGGCTCAAATAGAGAAGAGGGGGAAGAAAGGCTCAAATAGAGAAGAGGCGGGAAGAGGGCTCAAATCAAATAGAGAAGAGGGGGAAGAGGGCTCAAATAGAGAAGAGGGGGAAGAAGGTGGGGAAGAAGGGCTCAAATAGAGAAGGGAGGAGGAAGAAGGTGGGGAAGAAGGGCTCAAATAGAGAAGGGAGGCGGAAGAAGGGCTCAAATAGAGAAGAGGTGGGGAAGTAGGGCTCAAATACAGAAGAGGTGGGGAAGAGGGCTCAAATAGAGAAGAGGGGGGGAAGAAGGGCTCAAATAGAGAAGAGGTGGGGAAGTAGGGCTCAAATAGAGAAGCGGAAGGAAAGAAAGGCTCCGATAGAGAAGAGGGGGGAAGGAGGACTCAAATAGAGAAGCAGGGGGAAGAAGGGCTCAAATAGAGAAGCGGAGGGGAAGAAAGGCTCAAATAGAGAAGTGAGGGGAAGAAAGGCTCAAATAGAGAAGTGAGGGGAAGAAGGGCTCAAATAGAGAAGTGAAGGGAAGAAAGGCTCAAATAGAGAAGAGGGGGAAGAAAGGCTCAAATAGAGAAGAGGGGGAAGAAAGGCTCAAATAGAGAAGAGGGGGAAGAAAGGCTCAAATAGAGAAGCGAGGGGAAGAAGGGCTCAAATAGAGAAGTGAGGGGAAGAAGGGCTCAAATAGAGAAGAGGGGGGAAGAAGGGCTCAAATAGAGAACAGGGGAGAAGAAAGGCTCAAATAGAGAAGGGGGGGAAGAAGGGCTCAAATAGAGAACAGGGGGAGAAGAAAGGCTCAAATAGAGAAGCTCAAATAGAGGGAAGAAGGGCTCAAATAGAGAAGAGGGGGAAGAAGGGCTCAAATAGAGAACAGGGGAGAAGAAAGGCTCAAATAGAGAAGAGGGAGGAAGAAAGGCTCAAATAGAGAAGCGGGGGAAGAAGGGCTCAAATAGAGAAGCGGGGGAAGAAGGGCTCAAATAGAGAACAGGGGAGAAGAAAGGCTCAAATAGAGAAGAGGGGGAAGAAAGGCTCAAATAGAGAAGAGGGGGAAGAAAGGCTCAAATAGAGAAGAGGGGGAAGAAAGGCTCAAATAGAGAAGAGGGGGAAGAAAGGCTCAAATAGAGAAGAGGGGGAAGAAAGGCTCAAATAGAGAACAGGGGAGAAGAAAGGCTCAAATAGAGAAGGGGGAAGAAGGGCTCAAATAAAGAACAGGGGAGAAGAAAGGCTCAAATAGAGAAGAAGGGCGAGGGGAAGAAGGGCTCAAATAGAGAAGAGGGGGAAGAAGGGCTCAAATAGAGAACAGGGGAGAAGAAAGGTTCAAATAGAGAAGCGGGGGGAAGAAGGGCTCAAATAGAGAACAGGGAGAAGAAAGGCTCAAATAGAGAAGCGAGGGGAAGAAGGGCTCAAATAGAGAAGAGGGGGGAAGAAGGGCTCAAATAGAGAACAGGGGAGAAGAAAGGCTCAAATAGAGAAGAGGGGGAAGAAAGGCTCAAATAGAGAAGCGAGGGGAAGAAGGGCTCAAATAGAGAAGCGAGGGGAAGAAGGGCTCAAATAGAGAACAGGGGAGAAGAAAGGCTCAAATAGAGAAGAGGGGGAAGAAAGGCTCAAATAGAGAAGAGGGGGAAGAAAGGCTCAAATAGAGAAGGAGGGGGCTCAAATAGAGAAGAGGGGAAGAGGGCTCAAATAGAGAAGAGGGGGAAGAAAGGCTCAAATAGAGAAGAGGGGGGAAGAAAGGCTCAAATAGAGAAGGAGGGGGCTCAAATAGAGAAGAGGGGGGCTCAAATAGAGAAGAGGGGGAAGAGGGCTCAAATAGAGAAGAGGGGGCAAGAGGGCTCAAATAGAGAAGAGGGGGAAGAGGACTCAAATAGAGAAGAGGTGGGGAAGAGGGCTCAAATAGAGAAGAGGTGGGGAAGAAGGGGGCTCAAATAGAGAAGATGGGGGAAGAAAGGCTCAAATAGAGAAGAGGGGGGAAGAAAGGCTCAAATAGAGAAGAGGGGGGAAGAAGGGCTCAAATACAGAAGAGGTGGGGAAGAAAGGCTCAAATAGAGAAGAGGGAGGAAGAGGGCTCAAATAGAGAAGAGGTGGGGAAGAAGGGCTCAAATAGAGAAGAGGTGGGGAAGAAGGGCTCAAATAGAGAAGAGGTGGGGAAGAAGGTGGGGAAGAAGGGCTCAAATAGAGAAGGGAGGAGGAAGAAGGTGGGGAAGAAGGGCTCAAATAGAGAAGGGACTAGGAAGAAGGGCTCAAATAGAGAAGAGGTGGGGAAGTAGGGCTCAAATAGAGAAGCGGAAGGAAAGAAAGGCTCCGATAGAGAAGAGTGGGGAAGGAAGTCTCAAATAGAGAAGCAGGGGGGAAGAAGGGCTCAAATAGAGAAGCGGAGGGGAAGAAAGGCTCAGAGAGAGAAGAGGGGAGGAAGAAGGGCTCAAATAGTGAAAAGGGGGGAAGAAGGTCTCAAATTGAGAAGTAGGGAGGAAGAAGGGCTAAGGTATTGAAGAGGGGGGATGGCTCAAATAGAGAACGGGGGGGAAGAAGGGCTAAAAAAGAGTGGTGTGGGAGGAAGTAGTGCTAAATTGAGAACAAGGGGAGAAGGGCTCAGATAGAGAAGTGTGTGGGGCGGGGGGTCTCAGATGGAGAGGTGGGGGGAAGAAGGGTTTAGATAGAGAAGAGGGGAGGAAGGAGGGCTCAAAAAGGGAAAAGGGGAGGAAGAAGAGCTCAGATAGAGAAGCGGGGGGAAAGAAAGGCTGAAAAAGAGTAGATGGGAGAGAAGGGCACAGATAGCGAAACGTGGGGAAGAAGGGCTCAGGTAGAGGAGAGGGAAAAGGGGACATAGTCAAATATTTGAGGTGAGGGAAGTAATAACTGAGTGAGCTTTTCTGATTTTGAGCTGAGGAGTTTGCTCTTTACAGGGGCCTGAGATCAAATCACTAATTTCACCTCTGTCCACTCGCATCTGTCAGAGAGTCCATCTCGGTTGGACACATCGATTCAGAGTGAATTAATCTCTTCAGAATATACCGCACACTATAATTCTAGGTTGCCACCATCGGCCCTATCCATTCAAGTGACTGGTGTAATTGGTTGGAGAGAATCCAAAGAGGACAACTTCTCAACTTGAGGGATATGGTAGGTGCTATCCTTTGGCGGGCTTCGTTAAAGGAATAATAAGCTCTTGACAATGACTTTTCCATGGATTTATTCAGCTTTAAAAAGCATATGCTCCTTTTTCTCTTCTGTGTGAGATGACTGAAGAGAGAGGACAACCATCAGTGACATTTAAAACTACATTTGTTGCATTTCACTTTGATTGAGGGTTTCAACCCTGCAAACGAACACCATCACTAGCACGGATTTAGTTCATGCTTCAGTAAAAAGACTGAATTATGCAAAATGCCCAAACACATTATTAATATGGGTTGAAACTTTGATCAAGTCAAACCAAATGTTATTTGTCACATGCGCCGAATACAACAGGTAGACCTTACAGTGAAACGCTTACTTACAAGCCCTTAACTAACAATGCAGTTTTAAGAAAAAAAAGTGTTAAAATATTTCCCAAAATTAACTGAAGTAAAAAATATATGAAAAAAAATAAATAATAATTATTAAGGAGCAAAAATAAAATAACAGTAGTGAGGCTATATACAGCGGGCACTAGTGCACAGTCAATGTGCAGGGGGGGACAGGTTAGTTGAGGTAGTGAAGACCATTTGTGCATGAAGGTAGAGGTAAAGTGACTATGCATGGATAATAAACAGAGAGTAGTAGCAGCAGTGTGGAATGGGGACAATGCAAACAGCCCGGGTGGCCATTTAATTAGCTGTTCAGGAGTCTTATGGCTTGTGGGGTAGAAGCTGCGAAGAAGCCTTTTGGACCTAGACTTGGCACTCTGGTATCGCTTGCCGTGCGGTAGCAGAGAGAACAGTCTATGACTAGGGTGGGCCTTTTGAGCATTCCTCTTACACCACCTGGTATAGAGGTCCTGGATGGTGGGAAACTTGGCCCCAATGATGTACTGGGCCGTACACACTTCCCTCTGTAGTGCCTTGCGGTTGTAGGCCGAGCAGTTGCCACACCAGGCGGCGATGCAACCAATCAGGATGCTCTCGATGGTGCAGCTGTAGAACTTTTCGAGGATCTGAGGACCAATGCCAAATCTTTTCAGTCTCCTGAGGGGGAATAGGCGTTGTCGTGCCCTCTTCACGACTGTTTTGATGTGTTTGGACCATGACAGTGGACACCAAGGAACTTGAAGCTCTCAACCTGCTCCACTACAGTTGATGAGAACAGGGGTCCTCCTTTTTCTGTAGTCCACAATCATCTCCTTTGTCTTGATCAAGTTGAGGTTGTTATCTTGGCACCACACTGCCAGGTCTCTGACCTCCTCCCTGTAGGCTGTCTCATCATTGTCGGTAATCAGGCCTACCACTGTTGTGCCAACTTAATGATGGTGTTGGCGTCTTGCTTGGCCATGCAGTCATGGGTGGACAGGGTGGACAGGAGCGGACGCACCCTTGAACGGATGAACCCATGAAGGGCCCCTGTGTTGAGGATAGAGATTGCATCATCTGTGGATCTGTTGGGGCGGTATGAGATTTAGAGTGGGTTTAGGGTTTCTGGGATAATGGTGTTGATGTGAGCCATGACCAGCCTTTCAAAGCACTTCATGGCTACAGACGTGAATGCTATGAGTCGGTAGTCATTTAGGCAGGTTACTTTGGTGCTCTTAGGCACAGGGACTATGGTGGTCTGCTTGAAACATGTTGGTATTACAAACTCGGTCAGGGACAGGTTGAAAATGTCAGTGAAGACACTTGCCAGTTGGTCAGCACATGCTCGCAGTACACATCCTGGTAATCCATCTAGCCCTGCGGCCTTGTGAATGTTGACCTGTTTAAAGGTCTTACTCACATCGGTTACGGAGAGCGTGATCACACAGTCCTCTGGAACAGCTGATGCTCACATGCATGCTTCAGTGTTGCTTGGCTTGAAGTGAGCATAGAAGATATTTAGATCGTCTGGTAGGCTTGTGTTACTGGGCAGCTTGCAGCTGTGCCTCCCTTTGTAAGTCTGTAATAGTTTGTAAGCCCTGCCACATCCGACGAGTGTCGGAGCTGGTGTAGTACGATTCAATCTTAGTCCTGTATTGACGCTATGCCTGTTTGATGGTTTGTCGGAGGGCATAGCAGGAATACTTATAAGCATCCGGGTCCCGCTCCTTGAAAGCTGCAGCTCTACCCTTTAGCTCAGTGCCTGTAATCTATGGCTTCTGGTTGGGGTGTATACTGTATGTACCGTGTATGTGTGGATGACATCATCAATGCACTTATTGATGAATCCAGTGACTTATGTGGTGTACTCCTCAATGCCTTCGGAAGAATCCTGGAACATATTACAGCCTGTGCTAGCAAAACAGTCCTGTAGCTTAGCATTTGCATCATCTGACCACTTCCTTATTGAGCGAGTCACTGGTACTTCCTGCTTTAGTTTTTGCTTGTTAGCAGGAATCAGGAGGATAGAATTATGGTCAGATTGGCCAAATGGAGGGCTTTGTACGCGTCTCTGTGTGTGAAGTAAAGGTGGTCTAGAGTTTTTTAATATTCTGGTTGTAACATGCTGGTAGAAATGAGGTAAAAACGGATTTGTTTCCCTGCGTTAAAGTCCACTAGGAGCGTCGACTCTGGATGAGCATTTTCTTGTTTGCTTATGGCCTTGTACAGCTCATTGAGTGCCGTCTTAGTGCCAGCATCAGTTTGTGGTGGTAAATAGACAGCTACGAAAAAATGGATGAAAACTTAGTCAGTAGTACACCAATGATTCACACATCTGGAAATCAAATAATACTTACGCAATAATGTTCTTATCTCTTGAATAAGATAGAGGGTATGCTCCTTGATACACTACAAGGCATTCGTCGAACATCTCATTCCAAAATCATGGGCATTAATATGGAGTTGGTAACCCCTTTGATGTTATAACAACCTCCACTCTTCTGGGAAGGCTTTCCACTAGATGTTGGAACATTTCTGTGGGGACTTGTTTCCATTCAGCCATAAGAGCATTAGTGAGGTCGGGCACTGATATTGGATGATTAGGCCTGGCTCGCAGTCGGCATTCCAATTCATCCCTAAGGTGTTCGATGGAATTGAGGGGCCTAGCCCGAACCATGAAAAACAACCCCAACCCGTTACTCGTCATCCAAACATTACAGTTGGGACTATGCATTCAGATAGGTAGCGTTCTCCTGGCATCCGCCAAACCTAGACGCTTCCTTAGGACAACCAGATGGTGAAGTGTGATTCATCACTCCAGAGGGTGCGTTCCACTGATCCAGAGTCCAATGGTGAGCTTGGCATTGCTTATGGTGATCTTAGTCTTGTGTGCGGATGCTCGGCCATGGAAACCCATTTCATGAAGCTCCCAACGAACAGTTATTGTGCTGACGTTGCTTCCAGAGGCAATTTGGAACTTGGTAGTGAGTGTTGCAAACGAGAACAGACGTTTTTAAGGCGCTATGCTCTTCAGCACTCGGCGGTCCGTTCTGTGAGAATGTGACCACTTCGCAGCTGAGCTGTTGTTGTTCATAGAAGTTTTCATTTCACAATAACAGGTGCAGCTCTAGCAGGGCAGAAATTTGACGAACTGACTTGTTGGAAAGGTGGCATCCTATGACTGTGCCACATTGAAAGTCACTGATCTCTTCTGTAAGGCCATTCTACTGCCAATATTTGTCTATTGGAGATTGCACTGCGTTGTGCTCGATTTTATACACCTGTCAGCAACGGCTGTGGCTGAAATAGCCGAATCAACTAATTTAAAGGGGTGTCAGAATACTTTTGTTTATATACAGTGCATTTGGAAGGTATTCACACCCCTTGACTTTTTCCACATTTTGTTACGTTACAGCCTTATTCTAAAATGGATTAAATAGTTTTTTTCTCATCAATCTAAACACAATATCCCATATTGACAAAATGAAAACAGGTTTTTAGTATTATTTTACACATTGATAAAAAAAATGTTTATACATTTTTTTTTATATATATATATATATATATATTTCTTATTTACAAAAGTGTTTAGACCCTTTGCTATGAGACTAAAAATTGAGTTCAGGTGCATCCTGTTTACATTGATCCTCCTTGAGATGTTTCTACAACTTGATTGGAGTCCACCTGTGGTAAATTCAATTGATTGGACATGATTTGGAATGGCACACACCTGTCTATATAAGGTCCCATAGTTGACAGTGCATGTCAGAGCAAAAACCAAACCATGAGGTCGAAGGAATTGTCCGTAGAGCTGCGAGACAGGATTGTGTCGAAGCACAGATTTATGGAAGGGCACAGAAAAATGTATGCAGCATTGAAGGTCCCCAAGAACACATTGGCTTTCTAGAGCTGGCTGGCTAAACTGAGCAATCAGGGTGAAGGACCTTGGTCAGCGAGGTGACCAAGAACCTGATGGTCACTCTGACAGAGCTCCAGAGTTCCTCTGTGGAGATGGGAGAAACTTCCAGAAGCATATCCATCTCTGCAGCACTCCACCAATCAGGCCTTCATGGTAGAGTTGCCAGACAGAAGCCACTCCTTAGTAAAAGGCACATGACAGCCCACTTGGAGTTTGCCAAAAGGCACCAAAAGGACTCTCAGACCATGTGAAACCAGATTCTGGCTGATGAAACCAAGAGTGAACTCTTTGGCCTGAATGCTAAGCTTTACGTCTGGAGGAAACCTGGCATGGGGATGTTTTTCAGCGTCAGGGACTGAGAGACTAGTCAGGATCGAGGGAAAGATGAATGGAGCAAAGTACAGAGAGATCCTTTATGAAAACCTGCTCCAGAGCACTCAGGGCCTCAGACTGGGGTGAAGGTTCACCTTCCTAACAGGACAGCGACCCTAAGCAGACATCCAAGACAATGCAGGAGCCGCTTCGGAACAAGTCTCTGAATTTCCTTGAGTGGCCCAGCCTGAGCCCGGACTTGAACGCGATTGATAATTTCTGTTGAGACCTGACAATAGCTGTGCTCCTCATCTAACCGGACATAGCTTGAGAGGATCTGCAGAGATGAATGGGAGAAATACAAGTGTGCCAAGCTTGTAGTGTTATACCCAAGAAGACTTATTTGGCTCTTTGGCTCTAATTGCTGCCAAAGCAGCTTCAACAAAGTACTGAGTAAAGGGTCTGAATACTTATTTAAATGTGATCTTTTTTACGTGTTTTTATTTTGCCATTATGGGGTATTGTGTGCAGATTGATTTTAGAATAAGTCTGTAATGTAACAAAATGTGGAAAAAGTGAAGGGGATCTGAATACTTTCTGAATGCACTGCATTGTGTATATCTCAGTGTCGACGAGAAGTGGTTCCGTAGACCATGAGTGTGCCGTTTTTCTTATCATCAATATTACTGATGCATGAATGTCTGAATGCTGTTTTTGGTTCTTGATTGATTTCTCAATCCAGAAACAGTCAACATGAAATCTAATTACATTTCTGTTCCGTACATTAAACATATTGTAGCAACATTATGATACTGGTAACAAGTTAGTTATCTGAAAATGTGATATATTGTTTCAACTAATGTCTTAATGAATGAGGCCAGTTTTAAACTGTTAAAGCTAGACTCCTTATTTGAAACAATAAGAAAGCGGGCACCCCACCTCTGTTTTGGTAAAAAGCTGAGGGCTGGGCCTGGAGAAATGTAACCACTCTCAAAATCATAGACAGAGCTAATGATACAAGGACTGAGCATCCATGATATCAACATTATACGTTTTAAGGCTACACAGTATTTGTTTACTTTTTTTATTTTTTTTTATTTTTTATTTCACCTTTATTTAACCAGGTAGGCTAGTTGAGAACAAGTTCTCATTTGCAACTGCGACCTGGCCAAGATAAAGCATAGCAGTGTGAACAGACAACACAGAGTTACACATGGAATAAACAATTAACAAGTCAATAACACAGTAGAAAAAAAAATGGGCAGTCTATATACAATGTGTGCAAAAGGCATGAGGAGGTAGGCGAATAATACAATTTTGCAGATTAACACTGGGGTGATAAATGATCAGATGGTCATGTACAGGTAGAGATATTGGTGTGCAAAAGAGCAGAAAAGTAAATAATTTAAAAAAAAAAAAAACAGTATAAAAACAGTATGGGAATGAGGTAGGTGAAAATGGGTGGGCTATTTACCAATAGACTATGTACAGCTGCAGCGATCGGTTAGCTGCTCGGATAGCTGATGTTTGAAGTTGGTGAGGGAGATAAAAGTCTCCAACTTCAGCGATTTTTGCAGTTCGTTCCAGTCACAGGCAGCAGAGTACTGGAACGAAAGGCGGCCAAATGAGGTGTTGGCTTTAGGGATGATCTGCTGAGATACACCTGCTGGAGCGTGTGCTACGGATGGGTGTTGCCATCGTGACCAGTGAACTGAGATAAGGCGGAGCTTTACCTAGCATGGACTTGTAGATGACCTGGAGCCAGTGGGTCTGGCGACGAATATGTAGCGAGCGCCAGCCGACTAGAGCATACAAGTCGCAGTGGTGGGTGGTATAAGGTGCTTTGGTGACAAAACGGATGGCACTATGATAGACTGCATCCAGTTTGCTGAGTAGAGTGTTGGAAGACATTTTGTAGATGACATCGCCGAAATCGAGGATCGGTAGGATAGTCAGTTTTACTAGGGTAAGCTTGGCGGCGTGAGTGAAGGAGGCTTTGTTGCGGAATAGAAAGCCGACTCTTGATTTGATTTTCGATTGGAGATGTTTGATGTGAGTCTGGAAGGAGAGTTTGCAGTCTAGCCAGACACCTAGGTACTTATAGATGTCCACATATTCAAGGTCGGAACCATCCAGGGTGGTGATGCTAGTCGGGCATGCGGGTGCAGGCAGCGATCGGTTGAAAAGCATGCATTTGGTTTTACTCGCGTTTAAGAGCAGCTGGAGGCCACGAAAGGAGTGCTGTATGGCATTGAAGCTCGTTTGGAGGTTAGATAGCACAGTGTCCAATGACGGGCCGAAAGTATATAGAATGGTGTCGTCTGCGTAGAGGTGGATCAGGGAATCGCCCGCAGCAAGAGCAACATCATTGATATATACAGAGAAAAGAGTCGGCCCGAGAATTGAACCCTGTGGCACCCCCATAGAGACTGCCAGAGGACCGGACAGCATGCCCTCCGATTTGACACACTGAACTCTGTCTGCAAAGTAATTGGTGAACCAGGCAAGGCAGTCATCCGAGAAACCGAGGCTATTGAGTCTGCCGATAAGAATATGGTGATTGACAGAGTCGAAAGCCTTGGCGAGGTCGATGAAGACGGCTGCACAGTACTGTCTTTTATCGATGGCGGTAATGATATCGTTTAGTACCTTGAGCGTGGCTGAGGTGCACCCGTGACCGGCTCGGAAACCAGATTGCACAGCGGAGAAGGTACGGTGGGATTCGAGATGGTCAGTGACCTGTTTGTTGACTTGGCTTTCGAAGACCTTAGATAGGCAGGGCAGGATGGATATAGGTCTATAACAGTTTGGGTCCAGGGTGTCTCCCCCTTTGAAGAGGGGGATGACTGCGGCAGCTTTCCAATCCTTGGGGATCTCAGACGATATGAAAGAGAGGTTGAACAGGCTGGTAATAGGGGTTGCGACAATGGCGGCAGATAGTTTCAGAAATAGAGGGTCCAGATTGTCAAGCCCAGCTGATTTGTACGGGTCTAGGTTTTGCAGCTCTTTCAGAACATCTGCTATCTGGATTTGGGTAAAGGAAAACCTGGAGAGGCTTGGGCGAGGAGCTGCGGGGGGGGCGGAGCTGTTGGCCGAGGTTGGAGTAGCCAGGCGGAAGGCATGGCCAGCCGTTGAGAAGTGCTTATTGAAGCTTTCGATAATCGTGGATTTATCGGTGGAGACCGTGTTACCTAGCCTCAGTGCAGTGGGCAGCTGGGAGGAGGTGCTCTTATTCTCCATGGACTTCACAGTGTCCCAGAACTTTTTGGAGTTGGAGCTACAGGATGCAAACTTCTGCCTGAAGAAGCTGGCCTTAGCTTTCCTGACTGACTGCGTGTATTGGTTCCTGACTTCCCTGAACAGTTGCATATCGCGGGGGCTGTTCGATGCTATTGCAGTCCGCCACAGGATGTTTTTGTGCTGGTCGAGGGCAGTCAGGTCTGGAGTGAACCAAGGGCTGTATCTGTTCTTGGTTCTGCATTTTTTGAACGGAGCATGCTTATCTAAAATGGAGAGGAAGTTGCTTTTAAAGAATGACCAGGCATCCTCAACTGACGGGATGAGGTCAATGTCCTTCCAGGATACCCGGGCCAGGTCGATTAGAAAGGCCTGCTCACAGGCCTGCTCACATTCTTTACAAACAGAGTGAAACAAGCTTATATTTTGTGCTCCGATGGGGTACGACAGTTGAACTAAGCTCGTGAGGAATTTATAAGTTATATTCTTCAGGAATCAATGGGCATATAATGAATGAATCATTAATATGTCATTAAAAAAGTCAAACTCAATGTAGCAACCAAGGATTCTAGCTTTAAAGATGATAGCTAGGCAAAGGTCGCCATATAAGTGAAAGAAGGTTTCTCTCTTTGCTTCTTTTCCTCGAGGCAGAGCACACTGTCCTTGTGCAAGAATTTTATGATTTCTTCAGATATCCTGTTGGGTTTGAGCTGTCTGTGGAGATAGACAAAAGGTTTGCTGACAATAAAGGTTTTCAATGTGAGTCACATGACAGGCTTCAGTTATTTCCTTTGAACAATGTCCTTCTCATGCAAAGAAAAATAATGTACAGTGAGCTCAAAGTATTGGGACAGTGACACATTTTTTATTGTTTTGGCTGAGTACTCCAGCACTTTGGATTTTAAATGATACAATGACGATGAGGTTAAGTTGCAGACTGTCAGTTTTAACTTGAGGGTATTTTCATCCATATCAGGTGAAAGGTTTCGAAATTACAGCACTTTTTGCACAAAGTCTCTCCATTTCAGGGTATCAAAAGTATGTACATAAAGTGTTATAATTACTAAATGGTTCACTCGATATGGATGAAAATACTGGCAAATTAAAGCTGACAGTCTGCACAAAAGTATGTGGACACCTCTTCAAATGACTGGATTCTGCTATTTCTGCCACACCCGTTGCTGACAGATGTATAAAATCGAGCACAAAGTCATGGAATCTCCATAGACAAACATTGGCTAAAGAATGGCACATACTGGAGAGCTCAGTGACTTTCAACGTGGCAACGTCATAGGATGCCATCTTTCCAACAAGTCACTTAGTCAAATGTTTGCCCTGCTAGATCTGCCCTGGTCAACTGTAAGTGCTGTTATTGTGAAATGGAGACGTCTAGGAGCAACAACGACTCAGCCGCGAAGTGGTACTCCACGTAAGCTCACAGAATGGGACCAACGAGTGCTGAAGCCTATAGTGCATTAAAATCGTCTGTCCTCGATTGCAGAGAACGCTAAGGAGAACGCTAAGAATAATGGTCTGGGGCTGTTTTTCATGGTTCATGCTAGGCCCCTTAGTTCCAGTTAAGGGAAATCGTAATGCTGCAGCATACAATGACATTGTAGAAGATTCTGTGCCTCCTGTTTCAGCATGACAATGCTCCCATGCACAAAGGTCCATACAGAAATGGATTGTCGAGATCGGTGTGGAAGAACTTGACCGGCCTGCACAGAGCCCTGACTTTGGGATGAATTGGAATACCGACTTCTGGAAATCCTTGCCAGAAGAGTGGAGGCTGTTATAGCAGCAAAGGTGGGACCAACTCCATATTAATTAATGATATATTTTTGACAAAGAGGTGTCCACATACCTTTGATCAGGTATTGTAATAGTCGCTGTATCATTTAAAATCCAAAGTGCTGGAGTACAGAGCCAAAACAACAACAAAAATGTGTCACTGTCCCAATACTTTTGGAGCTCGCTGTATTTCCTGCACTAAACATTTTGTCCATGACCTAATGGATTTGTGAAGTAAAGGTGGTCTAGAGTTTTTTAATATTCTGGTTGTAACACGCTGGTAGAAATGACCTAATGGATTTGTCAGATTTAATAATACCAGGGTCGATGTCAATGGAATGACCTCAAAGTACTTTTGTCCAATCAAAAATAAATTGAAGTACGTCATAATATTGGGATACAGGAGAACAATGACGTTAGTATTCAGAAGGACATTTATTTTCTTTTTTTCTCTCAATTACATGAATCGTAGACAGTGGATGTGAAAAGTACATTCACAATTTTTTAGATGTCCATCTGTGCTCTCCATTTTAAAACTTTTTTGTGTAAGGATGAAATGGTAAGATCAGTACAAAAGAATAAGCTACCCTTGCTTTCCAACAACATGCATTAAAATGAAGCAAACTGAAAATATACAGCAGCTCTTGGAGGACAATATGCATTTATTAGCTAAACAAATACACCAATACTTTAACCTCAGTAGGATATGATAAGACAATGTGCCGAAATGCATTGGTTTTAACAATAAAAACATACACTGAGTATACAAAACATTAAGAACACCTGCTCTGTCCAAATCATAGACTGACCAGTTGAATCCAGCTGAAAGCTATGATCCTTTATTGATGTAACTTGTTAAATCCACCAATCAGTGTAGATGAATTGGAGGAGGCAGGTTAAAGAAGGATTTGTAAGCCTTGAGACATGGATTGTGTATGTTTGCCATGCAGAGTTTGCCATTCAGAGTGTGAAGACACAAGATTTAAGTGAACGGGGTATGATAATAGGTGCCAGGAGAACTGCAACGCTGCTGGGTTTTTCAAGCTCAACAGTTTCCCGTGTGTATCAAGAATGATCCACCACCCAAAGGACATGTCCTAATGTTTGGTATACTCAGTGTATTCTTGAAGCCCACCTCTATTGTCCTCCAAGACACCATTTTAGGCTGGCATTAAGCAATTGTCAAATGCATGATGGGTGGCAATTTCGACCACCAGGGTTGGCAAAATCTGAGGTGTCCTAAAATAGTGCGTGGGGATATTTAAGACCAAAAAATGGTCTTAGTGGTAACACAGTTAGTTATGGCATGGATTTTGACAGCAGAAGTGCAGCCCATTCAGCAGTGATGCACAGTGCTAATTTAATGCATTTTTCCACATTTTGTTACGTTAGCCTTATTCTAAAAATTATTCAATCGTTTTTTTCCCCTAATCAATCTACACACAATACATCAGAATGACTAAGCAAAAACAGGTTAAGATATTTTTACAAATGTATAACAATAAAAAAACTGACATGTCACATTTACATAATTATTCAGAACCTTTCTCAGTACTTTGTTGAAGCACCTTTGTCAGCGATTACAGCCTTGAGTCTTCTTGGGTATGACGCTACAAGCTTGGCACATCTGTATTCAGGGAGTTTATACCATTCTTCTGTGCAGATCCTCTCAAACTCTGTAAGGTTGGATGGGGAGTGTCGCTGCATGGCTATTTTCAGTTGTCTCCAGAGATTCTCGATCAGGTTCAGGTCCAGGCTCTGGCTGGGCCACTCAAGGACATTCAGAGACTTGTCCCAAAGCCACTTCTGCGTTGTCTTGGCTGTGGTCGTTGCCCTGTTGGAAGGTGAACATTCGCCCCAGTCTGAGATCCTGAGAGCTTCGGAGCAGGTTTTCATCAAGGATCTCTGTACTTTGCTCCGTTCGATCCTGACTAGTCTGCCAGTCCCTGCCACTGAAAAACATCCCTGCAGCATGATACTGCCACCACCATGCTTCACTGTAGTTATGGTATTGGCCAGGTGATGAGCGGTGAGTGGTTTCCTCCTGAGGTGGCATTCAGGCCAAAGAGTTCAATCTTGGTTTCATCAGACCAAATAATCTTGTTTCTCATGATCTTATAGGTCTTTAGGTGCGTTTTGGCAAACTCCAAGAGAGTAGCTTCCGTCTGGCCACTCTACTATAAAGGTCTGATTGGTGGAGTGCTGCAGAGACGGTTGTCCTTCTGGTGGGTTCTTCCATCTCCACAGAGGAACTCTGGAGCTCTGTTACATTGACCATCAGGTTCTTGGTCTCCTCCATGACCAAGGCCCTTCTCCCCCGATTCCTCAGCTTGGCCGGGCGGTCAAAACGTCTTCCATTTAAGAATGATGAGGCCACTGTGTACTTGGGGACCTTCAATGCGCAAAACTGTTTTGGTACCCTTCCCCAGATCAGTGCCTGGACACAATCCTGTCTCGGAGATCTATGTACAATTCCTTCGACCTTATTGGTTTGGTTTTCGCTCTGACATGCACTGTCAACTGTGTGACCTTATACTTATATAGACAGGTGTGTGCCTTTCCAAATCATGTATTAACTATTGAATTTACCATAGGTGGTCTCAATTAGAGTTGTAGAAACATCTCAAGGACGATCAAGGGAAACAGGATGCACCTGAGCTCAATTTTGAGTCTTATAGCAAAGGGTCTGAATACTTATGTAAATAAGGTATTTTTTTATTATTTTTTATTATCATGCGATAACATTTCTAAACCTGTTTTCACGCTTTGAAATAAATCTTCATCACCAAAGCTGTATTAACTTTTTATGGATGCAGGGGCAGTATTGAGTAGCTTGGATGAAAAGGTGCCCATTGTAAACGGCCAGCTCCTCACTCAGTTGCTAATATATGCATATTATTATCAGTATTGGATAGAAAACACTCTGAAGTTTCTAAAACTGTTTGAATTATGTCTGTGAGTTTAACAGAACTCATATAGCAGGCAAATACCTGAGAAATTCCACTTCCTGTTCTTTTTTTTCAGGTGGGTGGCAGATCTTCAACCAAGCTCTCATTGAAATTACAGGGATATATGGATGAGTTTTCGCTTCCTACACCTTCCACTAGATGTCAGCAGTCAATAGAACTTTGTCTGATGACTCTAATGTGAAGGGGGGTCGAATGACCCAGGAAATAGTCACCACTGCCACGAGTTGACCATGCATTCACTATGCGCGTTCACAGGGGAAGGACCTGCGTTCCACTGCTCATTTGAAATCATTCTAATTCTCCGGTTGGAACGTTATTCAAGATATATGTAAACACGATTCTAAAGATTGATTCAGTACATCGTTTGACATGTTTCTACTGACTGTTACGGAACTTTTGGACATTTCGTCACGTTATAGTGGACGAGCTTGGTGACTTTGGAATTGTTTACCAAACGCGCTAACCAAAGTAGCTAATTGGACATAAATAACGGACATTTTTGAACAAATCAAGCATCTATTGTGGGCCTGGGATTCCTAGGACTGCATTCTGATGAAGTTCATCAAAGGTAAGGAAACATTATTCATGCATTTTCTGGTTTCTGTTGACTCCAACATGGCGGCTAATTTGGCTTCTGTTCTGAGCGCCGTCTCAGATTATTGCATGTGTTGCTTTTTCCTTAACCTTTTTTTAAAATCTGACACAGTGGTTGCATAAAGGAGAGGTATATCTATAATTCCATGTGTATAACTTGTATTAACATCTACATTCATGCTGAGTATTTCTGTTGAAACGATGTGGCTATGCAAAATCACTTGATGTTTTTGGAACTAGTGAATCTAAATAGCCTATGTAAACTCAGATTCTTTTATATAAATATGAACTTTATCAAACAAAACATGCATGTATTGTGTAACATGAAGTCCTATGAGTGTCATCTGATGAAGATAATTCAAGGTTAGTGATTATTTTTTTTATTTTTTTTTCAGTTTTTTGTGAATGCTATATTTCACTGGAAAATGGCTGTGCTTATTGTGGTTTGGTGGAGATCTAACATAATCATTTGTAGTGCTTTCGCTGAAAAACCTATTTGAAATCTGACACTTTGGTGGGATTAACAACAAGATTACCTTTAAAATGATAGAAGACACATGTATGTTTTAGGAATTGTAATTATGAGATTTCTGTAGTTTGAACTTGGCGCCCTCTATTTTTACTGGTAGTTGTCATAACAAGTTAAAAGGTCAAGTTTGGGAGCAGCGAACATTTCAATGGACATCCTCGTTTTATCTTTATACCTACATTATTTTAGCCAGCTCCTTTGATTATCTTAGATGTGCGTAAAACCCCTCTAAGCTACATGGAGACATGAAACAATGCCGGTGACCCTATTTAGAAACAAGTTATTTTCATGTAACAATTGCTTGTTTTCCATTTCACGTGATTAAAAAACAAGCCATCAGTTGGCTACCCTTACCCTTCTATAACGAAAGCTGTTTCAACAGCAATGCATCAGGTGTTTTTCTTATCCTGGTCATGCATTAGCCAAGGAAGCTATCCATGAAAGGTTTCTAAATGGTGTCCTTCTGAAGATTTTGCCAATTCACATAGGCCTACCTGCAGTGAATTCTCCACTCAGCTTGTATCCATCCAGCAACTCTTGTCTAGTTACGAAATACACACTCCAAACATATTCAAGCATTCAATCCTGTAATGCCATATTAACGGTAGGCCTAGACAACGTCTTGCTTATTGAGAACAGGACTACACATACAAAACAATTTAGGTTAACCTGGTGTTTTTATTTGAGGAGAAGAGTGATGTGTAAAGACGTGTATGCTATACTTGTTGAAGCCAATTTCAACAATGTTTATTGTAAAAACTAAACATATTGAGCAAACACTGCATTTTTTTACCAGTTACTGTAGCCTATGATATTTAATAAACTGTAGTATAAATCCACAAGGACTAAATTGAGAATAATCCGTGCCCCCAGATAAAGTGAATATGAGGAAAATGCAAAGACAATCTACAGAACTTGAGACAACGGCATGCAGTCTTATACCATGAAACGTGTTGATCGTCACACCTCCAATTTATTCATCAAAACCCAGCCCTTTCACGCCACCATTCCACTCATAGTTCCCGCTGTGAAAATGGCAAATTATTCTGACAGACACCTGGAGGCAAGATTTACCATTGCATTAGATTTGTTAAAATAAATACCCAATTGTTAAAGTAACTGCCCTGTGAGAATCTAACTTTCCAAAGTTAATATTCTGTTAACTCATACACTTCAGAAAAAACATCTCAAACTTGTATCTCAAACAGGCAGTTTTAAAAATGCTTGCCGTTTCCTCATAGATGATGTCATCCTCCTGCAGGGGACGAGCTGGCCAATCAGCAGTCTACTTACATGATGTAGTTGGGGTACGCTCACACCATTCTAACACAGAAGCTGCTTTTGTTTCCTTTTTTGGAATGAAAACTATTTAATTGTAATTATAGGTCACACTGGACAGTTACCTCAACACCAGAAGATCAACAGAGCAGGTATGGTAAAGAGATAGCGTTGACTGTGGGCTTCCTCTGTAGTTGACTATTTTTTCTCTAGTTAATGAATTAAGCAGTTGATTCACACAAACAGTGAGAACTGCCTTCTCATTTTTAAGATCACTTTCACCCATTCTCCTCTGGCATTTTTCATATTTCTACGAGTTGAGATAAGCTGAAAATGGATAGTAAACAAAGGATCATCTTATACATGTTATGTAAGTAAGGGGAGAATGAAAAATGACTTCTCTCCTCTGGAAGCATGATTAGATACATTTACATTTACATTTAAGTCATTTAGCAGACGCTCTTATCCAGAGCGACTTACAAATTGGTGCGTTCACCTTAGATACCGCTTCCTAAAATGAATACCGCTTCCTAAAATGAATACTGTTCTACAAGGTGTTCTTATTATTTTTGGGGATAATGACTGCAGCTAATTTTGTTATCTGAAATAACAGCAAGTTGTAACTTGATCCAGATACACAATTTGCAGCAGGTCCCTTGGTGTGTAAACTCTCATTTAAGGTCATACTGAAAGTGCAGAAGATTATCCCAGTGTTGGAGACAGAAGCTTGAAATTTAGAGTGATAGAAAGCAGCTTTAGCAGCAGATACTGAGGAAGAGAAAGTAGAGAGGAAGGAGTGGAAGGATGATATGTCCTCTGGAAGTTTACTTTTCCTCCATTTCCACTCAGCTGCCTGCAGCCCGGTTCTGTTAGCACACAGTGAGACTGAGGTCAAAAGAGTGAAGAAATGAATTAAAGTCACTCAGTACGATGAGTGGTGAGCCATTGTTGTGAAATTAACTTATCAAGGTGTCAAGCTCATTAAGGAACTCTCCAAGGGAACCTGGTGGGCTATAGATGACAACAATGTTAAGCTTGGAATTCCAATGAGGACATATACAGGTGAGAGAGGGGGAAAAGAGAAACTACATTTAGGAGAAAATAATAGCCCTGTGCCACCACCGTGACGACCATATGCTCTCGGACTACGAGAGAACATATAGTCAGATGACAAGAGAGCAGCTGGAATAGCGGTGTTCTCTGGGGTAATCCATGTCTCCATCAGGGCCAAAAAGTGTAGGGACTGAAGGGCAATATAGGCTGAGATGTACTCCTCATTATTAACCGCAGATCAGCAGTTCCAAACACTGCCGGAGACTAGGAATTCTACATGGGTTGTGCACGCAGGGTACTGTAAATTAGAAGGGGTTTCATAGACGGGTGGGGAGCGTCTGTAACACTACAGGGAGTGGAGGGAACTGGGACAGAAAACACACACATACTTGCCAAAGCTACAAAATAACCAAATTAAATCAGCAGAAAATAACTAGGTAAGATACTCAAGTGAGAGAGTGGTGTGGAGTCTTCCTCAAATAACTTGGCAGAACGGCGACCACACCGCTGCTTGACAATACTGCCGGTGACAAAACAGGGGAGACTGAAGTACTAGCACTAATTCCCAAGCAGAGGTGAAAGACAAAACCTCCCAGCACTGATTGCTGATTGCCTGGCAGAGGTGAAGAAAACACACTCACAAATTAGCAAGACTGTTACACAAATAGGCCTGAAACTAATCTAAGTCCACAACAGGTCCACAACAGGTACTGAACAACCAGACAGTTCAAACAGCAATGACAAAGTGGTCTGTTAGGTAAAAGACAGCACTTAGATTCAATTGCTCTAGCAAGACAGTACAAACAGCTACTTATTGAGTCAAAAAATATACTTGCTACTTTTGTGGGAGCTGACTATAGATTATGTTAGATAGGGAGTTAAATGTAACCCCACATTAAGTGAGCTATTAGCACTATTAGCACCATCCGAACCATACCATTTACCTGTCAAACTGTTGCTTAAACCCAGAGTACTTAACAACTGCAATTGAATTAATCTACCTGGACAACTCTCTACCGAAAAACAACCCTTTGATGTCACATTGACAGCAGCACAAATGTGTAAAACCCTTCAAATCCACTGTCGCTCAATGTGAACCGTTTCGCCCGGTGTGTCCCTGAGTGACCTTGCTTTGAGGTGATTCTGTCAAGGAGGGATGTGATGTTTAGTGAGAGGAACTCGACAGTTGTCTAGTCTAGAGGGATATCTGTTTTCCTTTCTGGATCTCTTCGACAGAAGTGGCTCTCAGGGAGCCGGCAGCACTCAGCGGATGCCCAGCGTTGTGGAGTGTGTGGAGATTGATTGCTCGGTAGGACACTGGCTCGTGCAGATGGTGTCCCTGTGGCATCTGATGATGGACTAGCCAATCCCTCCCCCCTGGTTATCCATGTGAGTGTGATAAGCTGCAATGGGCCTCGTTAAAGAGACTGGGAAATGCCACTCTAACAGTGATGGACTCTGAGTGCTGGAGATGCTGGCTAACATTGTGGCCAAGGAGAGAGGGGGTGAATGCATCAGGAGACAAGCATTGTACTTATAATATACCCACCTGCACTCATTTGATAAATAAAATACTTTAAAATATAAAACTTTGATGTTATCCTCTTGAACTTGTTAAAAGTTAAAATACAAACAGCCAATACCTTATTCATCTGAATTCCTGAGATTGCTTGTGATGGTGTTGTGTGAATACTGAAGCCCTAGACAATTGTACTTTATAACAAAAATATCATACAATCCATTCAATTGGGTTTTAATTGTGCTTTCTATCAAATCATATTATTTAAAAAATATTACTTTTTGTGGAAAGTGTGTAAAAGTTTTTTGGAAAGTACACATTTTCATATTGTATTTATGACTTTGCCTTTTTTTAGTCCATGTTTACAGGGACATATTGATTTCAAACAGGCACATTTATCATTGGTGTTTATGTCCAACCTATTGAGGAAGCTTTCCCTCTCTCCCTAGCGCATTTGCAGGAACATTACGCTGAACAAAAACATAAACGCAACATGTAAAGTGTTGGTCCCATGTTTCATGAGCTGAAATGAAAGATCCCATAATTGCACAAAAATATTATTTCTCTAAAATGTTGTGCATGAATTTGTTTACATCCATGTTAGTGAGCATTTCTTTGCCAAGTACCTGACAGTTGTGGCATATCAAGAAGCATATTAAACAGCATGATCATTACACAGGTGCACCTTGTGCTGGGTACTCAAAATGTGCAGATGTCTCATGTTTTGAGAGAGTGTGCAATTGGCATGCTGACTGCAGGAAAGTCCACCAGAGCTGTTGCCAGATAATTGAATGTTCATTTCTTTACAATAAGCCACCTCTAATGTTGTTTTAGAGAATTTGGCAGTACGTCCAACCGGTCTCACAACTGCAGACCAGGTGTAACCACACCAGCCTAGGACCTCCACATCCGGCTTCTTCACCTGTGAGATCGTCTGAGACCAGGACAGCTGACGAAACTGATGAGTCCCACCTGAGAAATGAATGGATGCGCTAGTGACATTTCCAAGACCTGTTTTAGTGGTAATGGTGTAATTTGGAATTGATAAATAGCCCTGGGTTTAAATGGACCAAAAAAAATGTAATAAGGTCAGAAACAACTTGTGCATCATTAACCATTCTCACTGCTTTATTGTCACACATGATTTGCACTTGATAAATGACAGAATGTCACTACACTGCCTGTTTGTTTAGTCACCACTTCAGGGAAGACACAGAGGACTGGAAATCGGGTGTCTGTTCAAGATATGGTTTACATTAGAGGGGGATTGACGATACCACATAATCAATTTAGCCGTACTGTGTTAGGTTGGCATGTATTCATATGAAACACATTTAATTAATGCAGAAGCAATTGAAGATGACATTGCCAAAACTATTAGATTTACATTGCTTATTCTGTGTGTAGCTACATTGTTGGTTATGCTACTACGCGATCCTGACTGATTCTAGGTAGTAGAACAATCAACCTGGTTTGAAAATGTAATAAACATTTTTTTCAAAAGTGGTTTAATATTCATAAATGCTACATTTACATATTTATTGTGTATTATCTTTTTTTATCCACTCTTCCATTATCTCTTTCATCATGGCTTTGAAACAACACACAGTAAACAATGAATATACTGCCTGTGTACTGGATGTAGTGATAAAACGTTCCTTTACTGTTTGCTCTCATGTTCTACGTGATTACTCTGAATCAAAAAGTTCATTCATAAATCAAATATGTTGGATGAGCTTAGTAGGATGAAAGGGGAGGCACGTTCTGCCCTGGTCCAAGGCAGTTAATCCCCAAAACAACCGGGTGCCGATGACATTGATTAAGGCGGCCCCCCCAACCTCCCTGATTCAGAGGGGTTGGGTTAAATGCGTAAGACACATTTCAGTTGAATGCATTCAGTTGTGCAACTGACTAGGTATCCCCTCACCCTAGTAAAGCTTGCATTCTGTCATTGCATGTTCAACATAATCGAAACACAAATACATGCAGTCAATCCAGAAACAAATATAGTATACTATATTTGTTTCCAGCTAAATGTTGAAGGACACAAACGTCATTACACCACATCCACTAATATGGCTGGATTGATTTGTGTGTGGATCATGTGTAAACAAGATTAAGTGACATTTAAAGACTCAAAACAAAAACAACAAATACATCTGTTTATATTTTGATTCTCTCTCTAAAGTGCAAATTTGCCTTTTATAATTTAAAATGTAATACTATTCACTTTCTCACTGCTATGACAATCATTTAATTTTGTCTGTTTTTGCCCTGTTGGATTCATTGGATTCATTTGGTTAGTTCTGAGAAGAACAGTAAAAGCAAGATGGAGGTCCGATAAAAGGAATTTAAGTTTAAGGTAGTTCAAAAGTGACCATTTCAAAAAATGCACATTGAAGCACATCACATTCTGCAACAGATGAGATTATCTGCTTCCTTTATTTCTCATTTAGAGCTTGTCTTGTTTTATTGCGATGAACAACGCTGTGATTGAAACATCTGGAAAAAAATTGGTAGATTTGAGGACCGGATATGAGCAATCACAAAAGGGAGGACCTCGTCTTTACCACAAAGAGAGGACATCATTTTCATCACAAAGACAGGGGGAAAATGGGGGGGAATCACTATACATCTACAGTACACTGAGAGTGAATCAAATGTCTTATGTCTAAATAATTGTCAAGTTATAAGGTTTAATCATCATGCATGTAACAGTTTTCCTCCTCTTCTGAGGAGGAGTAGGAAAGATCGGACCAATGCGCAGCGTGGTAAGTGTCCATATTTTAATGAAATATAACCGAACACTGAATACAAAAGAACAAGAGAAATAAATGAAAGCCGAAACTGTTCTCTATGGTAAAACACAGACACAGAAAACAACTACCCACACCCCATAGTGGGAAAACAGGCTGCCTAAGTATGGTTCTCAATCAGAGACAACAATCGACAGCTGCCTCTGATTGGGAACCATACCAGGTCAAACACAGTAATACAAAACCTAGAATACACAACACAGAATGTCCACCCCAACTCACGCCCTGACCAAACTAAAAGACATAAAAAAGGAACTAAGGTCAGGACGTGACATTGCATCAGTCACTCTTTCTCAGAGGAAACTCTAAGAAAAGGTATCTCCTGGTCCATGTTACTTTCAGTTATCTTATGTGAGAATGTGTGTACTATACAGTTTTGTGAAATGTGCTCTTTGATTATGCATTGGACTCTGGCTCATCATATCATTAAATAGCCTAATCATATACAAGTGGTTGTATTGAGTTTCCATAACAATCTCATTACAACCTAAGCAAATACCAATTGAGCAATATGGTACTAATGAACACTGAATCCATGTGATCACAGTAATGTATTTAGGATAGTCAATTACATTTCCAAATACTGAATAATCCCTGAGCCAATGAATTTAAATGGGATTGTGAGGATTATATTGGAAATAAAGAAGGGAATTAAATGCATTATGTACAGATTAGCGTAAACCCCATAATCTGTTTGTCCTAAAAACGACTTTGTCTGGGGGAAGCCTCAGTCCACCTGTCTATAGAGGACATTGCGTCACTGTGTCTCAATGCCCCCATCTTTCTCACAGTATATTTTACTCTGAAAAGATGAGAACATGAAAGCTATTGGACAATCCTTATAACACGTTTTGTCAAACGTTTTTACATCTTGCATATCTTTCCTAAAATAGAATCGTTTCCATGTCCCACTGGATTTATTCCACATGGATATCCAAAAAACCTGCAGTCTTGATTCCCATAAGGAATGGAAACAATGTGCTTCCTGTTATTAGCTGTGTTGCTGTGAAACCTGACCGTATTCCTGCCAAAACGGCCCCAATTACCACAAAAAATCATAGACATTCCAAACGTAGGGGATAGGATACCTTGTCAGTTATCAGCTAAGTGCACACAACTAGTCTGATCCAGTATAACATTTTGCATTTACTTTGGCAATGATCAACATCCCATCCCATGAGCATAAACATTTGAGAATACTAAAAATTAAATAATTCCCTATCCCAACTTGCTAAATATCTGTTCCTCAATCAATATTTTTGAAAGTGAGGAGTCCGGCTGGTTTGAAAGCCACCCAAAGATGATTGGTTTAGGAGCAACATCATCAAATGAAGCAGAGTGATTGGTTGTCACCTCCAGCTAATTTTGTACGTTTGTTTATGTGTAACTCTGTGTTGTTGTTTTTAATGCACTGCTTTGCTTTATCTTGGCCAGGTCGCAGTTGTAAATGAGAACTTGTTCTCAACTGGCCTACCTGGTTAAAAAAAGGTGATTTTTTTTTTCTTCAGAAAAAATAGCTGTGGAGCCATGACATGAAGGATCTAATCAGCCCACTTACATAATCAGTCTAATAATCAATTTAAAAGCTCATAAAGAGTGATTTATAAAAGCCAGAAATAACCACAGGCCTTAATCCATTGCACAATCTCTCACTTCCTGTCTACATCCATTCACTTGAATGGGGATATTAATGGCATGTTTTAAGTATTCATAATAAAACATTTCCTTTCAACTCTGTGGCCATGATTTAGCCAGTTAGAGACTTTCTCATGGTGGGTTTTGTTGTGGCAAGGACACACAGACCTATTTCTGTGAGTTTTTCTTAACTGTGTTTTTTGTTGAAATCTGCAATATGAGTGTAATATTTTCAGATTTGAGTCAACAAAATGGGCTCTGTTTAGATAGATGGTACCAGAATCCATTGGGTTGGAGTTTTGTAATCAAAAGCTCCTCTAAGTGAGTGCAGAACACAGTGACATGAAATGCAATAAGAAATGCAATAATCTCCACATAGGGAAAATATATACTTTAGTAAGAGAGATTCAATGTTGGCAATGAATGTGATAAAACTCAAACACTGTGTGTGTCCACGTGGACGTGTATGTGTAGACTGTCGAACCCTGTGGAGAAACACCATTCACTTTTAGCAGCTCCTCAG
Source organism: Oncorhynchus nerka (assembly GCF_034236695.1). Classification (NCBI taxonomy): domain Eukaryota; kingdom Metazoa; phylum Chordata; class Actinopteri; order Salmoniformes; family Salmonidae; genus Oncorhynchus; species Oncorhynchus nerka. The sequence goes on along the minus strand of NC_088422.1, from coordinate 18,494,107 downwards.
CAGGGTTGAAGGTTCAAGGAGATTAGAGGGGGCTGCAAAAAGGCTAATGGTTCATCTAACATTACAATGTTATCATGTATGAGGACACAGTTGGCACTTTTCCCTGCCGCCTCTTCTCCACTCAGCCAGATACAACACAAAGATTCTTCTCTTCGTGAATTTTTCCCATCCACCAAGCTTCAATGCAACCAAACACAGTGGGAGAGACAGAGCAATAAAGAGACAGCGAAAGCAAAAGAGAGAGAATAGGGAGATGGAGAGAGAAGAAGAAAGTAACGAACCTAGTACAGCTGGACATTCACTAATGGTTCTGTTTCTCTCGAGTTGGTTCTAGCTTTGCTTGCAGTAAAGCTTATTCATTCAGCACTTTAACTTATGAATTACTTAGTTTTAATCAGAAATTACATTTCCTTATTGCCTTCCTTCGGCTTCCGTTATTGGGTATATAAATTGTAGCTGTATCAGTTTAAATATGAATGTGTACTCCAGAAAATTAGAATTTCTTTGAGAAATAAATCATGCTTGTCAGAGAACTATTAATTACATATTGATTTTTCCCAAAACATATTATTGTGAATATTGCTGATTGGTTTTCAGTTTTTTGCACTCTGAGTTAAGAGGCCGACGTAGGAAACCGGGAAAGATTACAAATATTTAACATTTGATCACAGTTCGAGGGGCTTGAGTCATTAACCTCATCCATACTTTGGATGAGATAAATATGAACAGTCAATCTACATATTCTGACTTGAACTTCCACTACAGTTCAGGTTACTGTTTTCTACCTCTGCTGTAGAAGAGCATGGGACAGAGTTTAAACAAAAATAGACAAAATAATGAAAAAGTGAAAAACCCTTGTCTGATGTAAAGATTAATGCAGTCATATAAGTAGAGTAAGAAGATTACTCATTTAAATAACCTTGCTTAAAATAGTGGAAAGCTTCATTAATCTTCATGTCACTCCCAGGGGTACACGGGACAAGTAATTAGAGCTAATAGGAAATTCATATTTTTTCCCCATTTCACAGAGTAATTCTTCAGAGCTACAGTATCTGTTCTAATGGGAAATTGTGGGACAGGAATAGTCCCTGCTACCTAGGTGGCATAGTTGATGGAGATAGCATTTTTTTCATGAAAATGTTCCCATTGAGTTTGAATGTATTTTACATGTTAAAATCTTCACAGTAGCCATTCAATCGACTAGCTTCACCTGGAATGCTTTTCCAACAGTCTTGAAGGAGTTCCCACATATGCTGAGCACTTGTTGGCTGCTTTTCCTTCACTCTGCGGTCCAACCATCTCAATTGGGTTGAGGTCGGGTGATTGTGGAGGCCAGGTCATCTAATGCAGCACTCCATCACTCTCTTTCTTGGTAAAATAGCCCTTACACAGCCTAGAGGTGTGTTGGGTCATTGTCCTGTTGAAAAACAAATGATAGTCCCACTAAGCCCAAACCAGATGGGATGGTGTATTGCTGCAGAATGCTGTGGTAGACGTGCTGCTTAAATTAGCCTTGAATTCTAAATAAATCACTAATAGTGTCACCAGCAAAGCACCAAACACCATCACACCTCCTCCATGATTCATGGTGGGAACCACACAAATCAACTCAAATTTTATTTGTCACATACACATGGTTAGCAGATGTTAATGCAAGTGTAGCGAAATGCTTGTGCTTCTAGTTCCGACAATGCAGTAATAACCAACAAGTAATCTAACCTAACAATTCCACAACAACTACATATACACACAAGTGTAAAGGGATGAAGAATATGTACATAAAAATATATGAATGAGTGATGGTACAGAATGGCATAGGCAAGATGCAGTAGATGGTATAGAGTACAGTATATACATATGAGATGAGTAATGTAGGGTATGTAAACAATATATAAAGTGGCATTGTTTAAAGTGGCTCGTGATACATTTTTACATCAATTTTCCGTAATCACATGCGGAGATCATCCGTTCACCTACTCTGCATCTCAAAAAGACATGGCGGTTGGAACCAAAAGTCTCAAATTTGGACTCATTAGACCAAAACACAGATTTCCACTGGTCTAATGTCCATTGCTTGTGTTTCTTGGCCCAAGCAAGTCTCTTCTTCTTATTGGTGTCCTTTTATAGTGTTATTTGGGACAATTTGACCATGAAGGCCTGATTCATGCAGTCTCCTCTGATCAATTCAAATCAAATCAAAGTTTATTTGTCACTTGCGCCGAATACAACAGGTGTAGACCTTACATTGAAATGCTTACTTACAGGCTCTAACCAATAGTGCAAATAAGGTGAACAATAGGTAAGTAAAGATATAAAAACAACAGTAACAATTCAGTGAAAAACAGTAGCGAGGCTGTATACAGTAGCAAGGCTATAAAAGTAGCGAGGCTACATACAGACACCGGTTAGTTAGGCTGATTGAGGTAGTATGTACATGTAGATATGGTTAAAGTGACTATGCATAGATGATGAACAGAGAGTAGCAGTAGCGTAAAGAGGGGTTGGCGGGTGTTGGGTGGCGGAACACAATGCAGATAGCCCGGTTAGCCAATGTGCGGGAGCACTGGTTGGTCGGGCCAATAGAGATAGTATGTACATACAGTATGTATGAATGTATAGTTGTGTGATTGTGCATATATGATAAACAGAGAGTAGCAGCAGCGTAAAAGAGGGGTTGGGGGGCACACAATGCAATTAGTCCAAGTAGCCATTTGATTACCTGTTTAGGAGTCTTATGGCTTGGGGGTAAAAACTTTTGAGAAGCCTTTTTGTCCTAGACCTGGCACTCCAGTTCCGCTTGCCATGCGGTAGTAGAGAGAGCAATCTATGACTGGGGTGGCTGGGGTCTTTGACAATGTTTATGCCTTCCTCTGACACCGCCTGGTGTAGAGGTCCTGGTTGGCAGGCAGCTTAGCCCCAGTGATGTAATGGGCCGTATGCACTACTCTCTGTAGTGCCTCGAGGTCAGCCTGAGCAATTGCCGCTCCAGGCAGTGATGCAACCATGCACTCGATGTTGCAGCTGTAGAACCTTTTGAGGATCTCAGGACCCATGCCAAATCTTTTTAGTTTCCTGAGGGGGAATAGGCTTTGTCGTGCCCTCTTCATGACTGTCTTGGTGTGTTTGGACCATTCGAGTTTGTTGGTGATGTGGACACCAAGGAACTTGAAGCTACACTACAGCCCCGTTGATGAGAATGGGGGCATACTCGGTCTTCCTTTTCCTGTAGTCCACAATCATCTCCTTAGTCTTGGTTACGTTGAGGAATAGGTTGTTATTCTGGCACCACCCGGCCAGGTCTATGACCTCCTCCCTATAGACTGTCTCAACAGTTGATATTGAGATGTGTCTGTTACTTGAACTCTGTGAAGCATTTATTTGGGCTGCAATTTCTGATAAACTTATCCTTTCCTGTGGTGGTCCTCATGAGAGCCAGTTTCATCACATTTCTTGATGATTTTTGCAACTGCACTTTATGAAATGATCAAAGATCTAGAAATGTTCTGGATTGACTGACCTTCATTTCTTAATGTAATGATGGTCTGTCATTTCTCTTTGCTTATTTGAGCTGTTCTTGCCATAATATGAACTTGGTCTTTTATCAAATAGGGCTTATGTATACCACCCTACCTTGTCACAACAGAACTGATTGGCTAAAATGCATTAAGAAGGAAAGAAATTCAACAAGAACTGTCAACAAGGCACACCTGTTAATAACATTCATTCCAGGTGACTACCTCATGAAGCTGGTTAAGAGAGTGTGCAAAGCTGTCATCAAGGGAAAGGGTACCTACTTTGGAGAATCTCATATATAAAATGTATTTTGAATTGTTTAACACTTTTTTGGTTACTACATGATTCCATATGTGTTATTTCATACTTTTGATGTCTTCACTATTGTTCTACAATGTAGAACATTGTAAAAATAAAGGAAAACCCTTGTTTTTTTTTAAGTAGGCAAGTCAGTTAAGAAGAACTTCTCATTTACAATGACAGCCTACTGGGGAACAGTGTGTTAACTCTCTTGTTCAGGGGCAGAATGACATATTTTTACCTTGTCAGCTCAGGGACTCGATCCAGCAACCTTTCAGTTACTGGCCTAACAATCTAACCACTAGGCTACCTGCCACCCCTGAATGAGTAGGTGTGTCCAAACCTTTGACTGGTATTGTAAATTTGGGATATTCAGTAGTAGGCCATACAAGGCACAGAAACGCATGTTTTTGATTCTTACTAAGATTAATAAAACATCTCAAATGACCTACTCGCTTTAACATAAACATAATTGTTTCTCTTGTTGTCAGTTCGACCACACACCATTTACACATTAATTTGTGATGCCCAAAGTAAAAAATAAATTACAGTTAGAACTCCACAGCAGAAAAACATGATTATTGTTGCTAGGCTACCATTTCAGCACTTTTACCTAGCGGTTTGAGTGTGCCTTTTTTGCAGAAAGAATACAAAAATGAGAGCCAGTGTTTCAAAGAATGATAAGGATTTATATTTGTAAAATTATTGATAATGTCTTCAAAACTCAAATAAGCATTAGACATTGCCTTTGTTTAGCATGCAAAATGCATATGAAGATCATGAAATGGAACTCAGTCAAGAGCATATGCAAGGTATGTGCTGAGAAAATACACTACACTACACTGACCAGAAATATGTGGACACCTGCTCATCAAACATGTCATTCCAAAATCATGGGCATTAATATGGAGTTGGTCCTCCCTTTGCTGCTATAACAGATTCCACTATTCTGGGAAGGCTCTCCACTAGATGTTGGAAAATTGCTGTGGGGACTTCCATTCAACCACAAAAGCATTAGTGACTTCGGGCACTGATATTTGGCAATTAGGCCTGGCTCGTGGGTCAGCGTTCTATTTCATCCCTAAGGTGTTCGACGTCATTGTATGCTGTAGTGCTAAGCTTTCCCTTCACTAGAACTAAGAGGCCTTGCCCGAACCATGAACAACAGCATCCAGACCATTATTCCTCCTCCACCAAACTTTACAGTTGGCACTATGCATTCGGGCAGGTAGTGTTTTGTTTCGCATCTGCCAAACCCAGATTCATCCGTCAGACTACCAGATGGTAAAGTGTGATTCATCACGCATTTTCACTGCTCCAGAGTCCAGGGGAGGCGAGCATTACAACCCTCCAGTCGACGCTTGGCATTGCGCATTGTGATATTAGGCTTGTGTGCGGCCACATTCTACGCGCTTCAGCACTCGGCGGTCCCTTTCTGTGAGCTTGCGTGGCCTACCACTTCGTGTCTGAGCCGTTGTTGCTCTTAGACGTTTCGACTTCACAATAACAGCACTTACAGTTGATGGGACAGCTCTAGCAGGGCAGAAATTTGGAATGGTGGCATCCTATGACGATGCTACATTGAAAGTCACTGAGCTCTTCAGTAAGGCCATTCTACTGCCAATGTTCATCTATGGAGATATTATTGGCTGTGTGCTCAATTTTATAGATGGAATTGTTTTAAGAAGGTCATACCAAGGATAATTTAGTTTTTTATTTTGAATTTTAAGACTCCTAGAAATATTTAAAAAATATAGAAAAAATATATTTGATGAACATTTGTTGGGTCCTTACTGCTATTATCCCATACAAATGCATTGCATATACATATTAATTAAATGGAACAACAGATAGTCCCCCCAAAATATCTAAAGGAAGTTTGTTCTGAAGTGTCTGTCCTATATCTGAGTGATATAAGAAAGATCAGCAAATAAATGTATTTGTTAATGTATTTAGCCCCTTATTTTTTGCACTTAACAGTCTCCATATAGAGTATACTCTACTTCCATAATTTTTTTAACTGGTACCTTCAGGACATTCAGACAAATCATGTGAGCCCCGTGGGCATCTTAGAGCAAAACAACCAACATTCACATATTTGTGAGAGTCTCACCTTTCCACAGTGGGGTCATATTAGTGTGCAGCCCAAACAGACAGAAGTTGGCATATCGTATATACCGACTTCAGATTGTGGGGGTTGTGGAGCGAAACGGAGAACACTCTTTCAGGGAGTGATCATAATAGTTTGTAGGCCAAACCATTCGGATGCAACAGACGATTTTGTAAGAAGACCGATTTTCAAGATGTCTGACAAACACTGCTCAAACTCTGTCACCGCAGATGCGGAACTGTGAAATCCACGGATGCCGTGGATTGAGATGCATCCAATGCAAATAGATATCTAGCTTAAACTGATCGATTTTTATGGCGGACCGGACATCGACACTCTGGGGGTTTTAATAATTGTGGAGTTAAACATAGACATATTTTAGTCCACATGCTTTTCTTTACTAAGATAACATATGGAATTGTTTTAAGATGGTCATTCCAAGGAGCATTTAGCTATTTGATTTAGAATTGTAGGACCCTTTAAGGTGTTGATGACACATTAAATTTGGCCTTACTGCTATTAGCCAATAGAAACACATTAAATAACATATTCATACATCGATAAAGGAAGTTTGTTCTGAAGTGTCTGTCCTATATCTGAGAGATATTTTTTATTTAATTTCACCTTTATTTAACCAGGTAAGCTAGTTGAGAACAAGTTCTCATTTACAACTGCGACCTGGCCAAGATAAAGCATAGCAGTGTGAACAGACAACAACACAGAGTTACACATGGAGTAAACAATAAACAAGACAATAACACAGTAGGAAAAAAAAGAGTCTATATGCATTGTGTGCAAAAGGCATGAGGAGGTAGGTGAATAATTACAATTTTGCAGATTAACACTGGAGTGCTGAATGATCAGATGGTCATTTTCCAATTTGTAAGTCGCTCTGGATAAGAGCGTCTGCTAAATGACTTAAATGTAAATGTATGTCATGTGCAGGTAGAGATACTGGTGTGCAAAAGAGCAGAAAAATAAATAAATAAAAACAGTATGGGGATGAGGTAGGTAAATTTGGTGGGTTATTTACCGATGTACTATGTACAGCTGCACCGATCGGTTAGCTGCTCAGATAGCAGTTGTTTAAGTTGGTGAGGGAGATCAAAGTCTCCAACTTTAGTGATTTTTGCAATTCGTTCCAGTCACAGGCAGCAGAGAACTGGAAGGAAAGGCGGCCAAATGAGGTGTTGGCTTTAGGGATGATCAGTGAGATACACCTGCTGGAGCGCGTGCTACGGGTGGGTGTTGCCATCTTGACCAGTGAACTGAGATAAAGCGGAGCTTTACCTAGCATGGACTTGTAGATGACCTGAAGCCAGTGGGTCTGGCGATGAATATGTAGCGAGGGCCAGCCGACTAGAGCATACAGGTCGCAGTGGTGGGTGGTATAAGGTGCTTTAGTAACAAAACTGATGGCACTGTGATAAACTGCATCCAGTTTCCTGAGTAGAGTATTGGAAGCTATTTTGTAGATTTCATGGCCAAAGTCGAGGATCGGTAGGATAGTCAGTTTTACTAGGGTAAGATTGGCGGCGTGGGTGAAGGAGGCTTTGTTGCGGAATAGAAAGCCGACTCTAGATTTGATTTTAGATTGGAGATGTTTGATATGAGTCTGGAAGGAGAGTTTACAGTCTAGCCAGACACCTAGGTACTTATAGATGTCCACATATTCTAGGTCGGAACCATCCAGGGTGGTGATGCTAGTCGGATGCAGGCAACGAACGGTTGAAAAGCATGCATTTGGTTTTACTAGCGTTTAAGAGCAGTTGGAGGCCACGGAAGGAGTGTTGTATGGCATTGAAGCTCGTTTGGAGGTTAGATAGCACAGTGTCCAAGGAAGGGCCAGAAGTATACAGAATGGTGTCGTCTGCGTAGAGGTGGATCAGGGAATCGCCCGCAGCAAGAGCAACATCATTCATTCAGGGCGGCAGGGTAGCCTAGTGGTTAGAGCGTTGGACTAGTAACCGAAAGGTTGCAAGTTCAAACCCCCGAGCTGACAAGGTACAAATCTGTCGTTCTGCCCCTGAACAGGCAGTTAACCCACTGTTCCTAGGCCGTCATTGAAAATAAGAATTTGTTCTTAACTGACTTGCCTGGTTAAATAAAGGTAAAATAAAATAAACAAATTCATATTTACAGAGAAAAGAGTCGGCCTGAGAATTTAACAACATGCCCTCCGATTTGACACACTGAACTCTGTCTGCAAAGTAGTTGGTGAACTCATTAGAAAAACCGAGGCTACTGAGTCTGCCGATAAGAATATGGTAATTGACAGAGTCGAAAGCCTTAGCTAGGTCGATGAAGACGGCTGCACAGTACTGTCTTTTATCGATGGCGGTTATGATATTGTTTAGTACCTAGAGCGTGGCTGAGGTGCACCCGTGACCGGCTCGGAAACCAGATTGCACAGCGGAGAAGGTACAGTGGGATTCGAGATGGTCAGTGATCTGTTTGTTGACCTTAGATAGGCAGGGCAGGATGGATATAGGTCTGTAACAGTTTGGGTCCAGGTTTTGCAGCTCTTTCAGAAGATCTGCTATCTGGATTTGGGTAAAGGAGAAGCTGGGGAGGCTTGGGCGAGTAGCTGCGGGGGGGCTGTTGGCCGAGGTTGGAGTAGCCAGGAGGGAGGCATGGCCAGCCGTTGAGAAATGCTTGTTGAAGTTTTCGATTATCATGGATTTATCGGTGGTGACCATGTTACCTAGCCTCAGTGCAGTGGGCAGCTGGAAGGAGGTGCTCTTGTTCTCCATGGACTTTTGGGAGTTAGAGCTACAGGATGCAAATCTTTGCTTGAAAAAGCTGGCCTTTGCTTTCCTGACTGACTGCAGGTATTGGTTCCTGACTTCCCTGAACAGTTGCATATCGCGGGGACTATTCGATGCTATTGCAGTCCGCCACAGTATGTTTTTGTGCTGGTCGAGGGCAGTCAGGTCTGGAGTGAACCAAGGGCTATATCTGTTCTTAGTTCTGCATTTTCTGAACGGAGCATGCTTATCTAAGATGTTGAGGAAGTTACTTTTAAAGAATGACCAGGCATCCTCAACTGACGGGATGAGGTCAATATCCTTCCAGGATACCCGGGCCAGGTCGATTAGAAAGGCCTGCTCGCAGAACTGTTTTAGGGAGCGTTTGACAGTGATGAGGGGTTGTCGTTTGACTGCGGACCCGTAGCGGATACAGGCAATGAGGCAGTGATCGATGAGATCCTGGTTGAAGACAGCGGAGGTGTATGTGGAGGGCCAGTTGGTCAGGATAACGTCTATGAGGGTGCCCTTGTTTACAGATTTAGGGTTGTACCTGGTGGGTTCCTTGATGATTTGTGTGAGATTGAGGGCATCTAGCTTAGATTGTAGGACTGCCGGGGTGTTAAGCATATCCCAGTTTAGGTCAACTAACAGAACAAACTCTGAAGCTAGATGGGGGGCGATCAAATCACAAATGGTGTCCAAGGCACAGCTGGGAGCTGAGGGGGGTCGGTAGCAGGCGGCAACAGTGAGAGACTTATTTCTGGAGAGTGTAATTTTTTTAATTAGTAGTTTGAACTGTTTGGGTATGGACCTGGAAAGTATGACATTACTTTGCAGGCTATCTCTGCAGTAGACTGCAACTCCTCCCCCTTTGGCAGTTCTATCTTGAATGAAAATGTTATAGTTGGGTATGGAAATCTCAGAATTTTTGGTGGCCTTCCTAAGCCAGGATTCAGACACGGCAAGGACATCAGGGTTGGCAGAGTGTGCTAAAGCAGTGAGTTAAACAAACTTAGGGAGGAGGCTTCTGATGTTGACATGCATGAAACCAAGGCTTTTTCGATCACAGAAGTCAACAAATGAGGGTGCCCGGGGACATGCATGGCCTGGGTTTACCTCCACATCACCCGCGGAACAGAAGAGGAGTAGTAATGAGGGTGCGGCTAAAGGCTATCAAAACTGGTCGCCTAGAGCGTTGGGGACAAAGAATAAAAGGAGCAGATTTCTGGGCATGGTAGAATATATTCAGGGCATAATGCGCAGACAGGGGTATGGTGCGGTGCGGGCGGGTACAGCGGAGGTAAGCCCAGGAACTGGGTGATGATAAGAGAGGCTGTATTTCTGGACATGCTGGTTGTAATGGGTGAGGTCACCGCATGTGTGGGAGGTGGGACAAAGGAGGTATCAGAGGTATGAAGAGTGGAACTAGGGGCTCCATTGTAAACTAAAACAATGATACTTAACCTGAACAACAGTATACAAGGCATATTGACATTTGAGAGAGACATACAGCGAGGCATAAAGTAATCGCAGGTGTTGATTGGGAGAGCTAGCTAAAACAACAGGTGAAACAACAACAGCTAATCAGCTAACACAACAACAGCAGGAAAAATGGCGATGACTAGGCAGAGAGGGTCGGATTAACAACACACAGAGCCTGAGTTCACGGCTGGGGCCGAGAGATAAAAAATAAAAAAAAACAGAATGGAGTACCGTGATTAATGGACAGTCCAGCAGGCATCAGCTTTGTAGCCAAGTGATCATAGTGCCCAGGGGGCAGCAGTAGATGGAACAGGGAACCCGCCACTACGCTAGCAGGCGTAGATATAAGAAAGATCAGGAAGCAATTTATTTATTTTGACTTATATTCAACCTCTTATTTTAGGCACTGAACTATCTCCATATGTACAGTTGAAGTCGGAAGTTTACATACACCTTGCTTGGGATAGTGGGCAGCATTTTCACATTTGGATGAATAGCGTGCCCAGAGTGAACTGCCTCCTACTCAGTCCCAGATGCTAATATATGCATATTATTAGTAGTATTGGATGGAAAACACTCTGAAGTTTCTAAAACTGTTTGAATGATGTCTGTGAGTATAACAGAACTCATATGGCAGGCAAAAACATGAGAAAAAATCCAAACAGGAAGTGGGAAATCTGAGGTTTGTAGTTTTTGAACTCACCCCTATCGAATACACAGTAAGATATGGGTTATGATGTCAACCGTCTTTAGAACGTTGTTTCAGGCTGCTCATGTGAAGGGGGGCCGGATGGGAGCTGTTTAACTAAGGGGTCTGCCTGCAGCCTTGTTCTCAGTCAAGCGCTTTCACTTGAGAGGGGGCTCTTGTTCCATTGCTTTTCTACAGACAATGGAATTCTCCAGTTGGAACATTATTGAACTTTTATGATAAAAACATCCTGAAGATTGATTCTATACTTAGTTTGACAAGTTTCTTCGATCTGTAATATAACTTTTTGAACGTTTCGTCCAAATGGACCAGATCGTGTTTACCAAACGCCCTAACAAAAGAAGCTATTGGACATAAATGGACATAAATGATGGACATTATCGAACAAAACAAGCATTTATTGTGGAACTGCGATTCCTTGGAGTACATTCTGATGAAGATCATCAAAGGTAGGTGAATATTTATAATGCTATTTATGAATAATGTTGACTACCCAACATGGCGGATATTTCTCTGGCTGGTTTAGGCTCTGAGCGCCGTTCTCGGACTTTAGTTTTCCGTAAAGTTTTTTAAAAATCTGACACAGCGGTTGCATTAAGAAGAAGTGTATCTAAAGTTCCATGTATAATAGTTTAATTTTCATCGACATTTATAATAAGTATTTCTGTGAATTCATGTTATCACTGCATGTTTTGGAACTACTGAACGTAACACGCCAATGTAAAATAAGATTTTTGGATATAAACATGAACTTTACAATACAAAACATACATATATTGTGTAACATGAAGTCCTATGAGTGTCATCTGATGAAGAGCATCAAAGGTTAGTGATTAATTGTATCCCTATTTGTGCTTTTTGTGACTCCTCTCTCTTTGGCTGGAAAAATGGCTGGGTTTTTCTGTGAGTTGGTGGTGACCGAGCACAATCATTTGTGGAGATTTCGCTGTGAAGCATTTTTGAAATCAGACACTGTGGCTGGATGAACGAGAATTGTATCTTTAAAATGGTGCCTAATACTTGTATGTTTGAGAAATTTGATTGATGAGATTTCTGTTGATTTTTATTTGGCGACCCTGCAATTTCATTGGCTGTTGGCGAAGGGTTCCACTAGCAGAACGGGGTTCCGCCAGTCCTAGACAGGTTAAACTTAGTTTTTCACAATTCCTGACATTTAATCCTCATAAAAAATCCATGTATTAGGCAGTTAGGATCCCCACTTTATTTTAAGAATGTGAAATGTCAGAATAATAGTCGAGACAATTACTTATTTCAGCTTTTATTTCTTTCATCACATTCCCAGTGGGTCAGAAGTTTACATACCCTCAATTAGTATTGGTAACATATAAGTTGGGGGAATTTTGGCCCATTCCTCCTGACAGAGCTGGTGTAACTAAGTCAGGTTTGTAGGCCTCCTTGCTAACACAAGCTTTTTCAGTTCTGCCCACAAATTTTCTATGGGATTGAGGTCAGGGCTTTGTGATGGCCACTTCAATACATTGACTTGGTTGTTCTTATGCCATTTTCCACAACTTTGGAAGTGTGCTTGCGGTCATTGTCCATTTGGAAGACCCATTTGCGACCAAGCTTTAACTTCATGACTGATGTCTTGAGATGTTGCTTCAATATATCCACATCATTTTCCTTCCTCATGTGAAGTGCACCAGACCCTCCTGCAGCAAAGCACCCCCACAACATGATGCTACCACCCCCGTGCTTCACGGTTGGGATGGTGACATTTCTCCAAAAAGTAAGATCTTTGTCCCTATGCGCAGTTGCAAACGGTAATAGTCTTGCTTTTTTATGGTGGTTTTGGAGCAGTGGCTTCTTCCCTCTTGAGCGGGCTTTCAGGTTTTGTCGATATAGGACTCGTTTTACTGTGGATATAGATACTTTTGTACCTGTTTCCTCCAGCCTCTTCACAAGGTCCTTTGCTGCTGTTCTGGGATTGATTTTCGCTTTTCGCACCAAAGTACTTTCATCTCTAGGAGACAGAACGCTTCTCCTTCTTGAGCGGTATGACAGGTGTGTGGTTCCCATGTTGTTTATACTTGCGTACTATTGTTTGTAAACATGAACGTGGTATATTTAGGCATTTGGAAATTGCTCCCAAGGAGGAACCAGACTTGTGGAGATCTACAAGTTTTTTTCTGAGGTCTTGGCTGATTTCTTTTTGTTTTCCGATGATGTCAAGCAAAGAGGCACTGAGTTTGAAGGTAGGCCTTGAAATACATCCACATGTACACTTCCCATTGAAATAAATTATGTAAATTAGCCTATCAGAAGTTTCTAAAGCCATGACATTATTTTCTGGAATTTTCCAAGCTGTTTAACTTCTTGCGTCGAGCCATCCCGGATCCGGTATCGTGACTACAGCCTCAAGCTCATTACCATAACTATTCACTATTAACTATTCATGAAAATCGCAAATGAAATGAAATTAATCTATTTACTCTCAAGCTTAGCCTTTTGTTAACAACACTGTCATCTCAGATTTTCAAAATATGCTTCTCAACCATTGCAAAACAAGCATTTGTGTAACAGTATTGATAGCTAACGTAGCATTTAGTGTAGCATTTAGCGTTAGCATTCAGCAGGCAACATTTTCACAAAAACCAGAAAAGCATTCAAATAAAATAATTTACCTTTGAAGAACTTCGGATGTTTTCAATGAGGAGACTCTCAGATAGCAAATGTTCAGTTTTTCCTGAAAGATGATTTGTTTAGGACAAATCGCTCCGTTTTCTGCGTCACGTTTAGCTACGAAAAAAAACCTGTATCCAGGATTGTGTAAATCTATCCGCAAGCTCATTAGCATAACACAACGTTAACTATTCATGAAAATCGCAAATGAAATGAAATTAATCTATTTGCTCTCAAGCTTAGGCTTTTGTTAACAACACTGTCATCTCAGATTTTCAAAATATGCTTTTGAACCATAGCTAAACAAGCATTTGTGTAACAGTATTGATAGCCTAGCATAGGATTATGCCTCTCTTTCAGCATGCAACATTTTCACAAAAACCAGAAAAGGATTCAAATAAAATAATTTACCTTTGAAGAACTTCAGATGTTTTCAATGAGGAGACTCTCAGTTAGATAATATTATTTGTGTCGAATAATCGCTCCGTTTTGTTCATCACGTTTAAGGAGAGAGGAGACATTGGAACACAGCGCCTTCAGAATCTGGTGCATTTCCAGTATGAAACTTCATCTTGGTTTCGCCTGTAGCATTAGTTCTGGGGCACCCACAGATAATATATTTGCAGTTTTGGAAACGTCAGAGTTTTGTCTTTCCAAGGCTGTCAATTTCATGCATAGTCGAGCATCTTTTCGTGACAAAATATTGCGCTTAAAACGGGCACGTCTTTTTATCCAATAATGACATAGCGCCCCCATAGGTTGAAGAGGTTAAAGGCACAGTGAACTTAGTGTATGTAATCTTCTGACTCACTGGAAGTGCGATACAGTGAATTATAGGTGAAATAATCTGTCTGCAAACAATTGTTGGAAAAATTACTTGTGTCATACACAAAGTAGATGTCCTAACCGTCTTGCCAAAATTATAGTTTGTTAAAACTTCTTATGGCTGAGGGGCAGTATTGAGTAGCTTGAATGAATAAGTTGCCCAAGTAAACGGCCTGCTCCTCAGTCTCAGTTGCTAATATATGCATATTATTATTAGTATTGGATAGAAAACACTCTAAAGTTTCTCAAACTGTTTGAATGATGTCTGTGAGTATAACGGAACTCATATGGCATGCAAAATCCTGAGGAGAAATCAAAACAGGAAGTGAGAAATCTGAGCTTTGTATAGTGCCTTGCGAAAGTATTCGGCCCCCTTGAACTTTGCGACCTTTTTCCACATTTCAGGCTTCAAACATAAAATATTAAACTGTATTTTTTTGTGAAGAATCAACAATAAGTGGGACACAATCATGAAGTGGAACGACATTTATTGGATATTTCAAACTTTTTTAACAAATCAAAAACTGAAAAATTGGGCGTTGAAAATTATTCAGCCCCCTTAAGTTAATACTTTGTAGCGTCACCTTTTGCTGTGATTACAGCTGTAAGTCGCTTGGGGTATGTCTCTATCAGTTTTGCACACCAGAGTAAATATTTATTGCAGTTTCCTTTTCCAAATGGCCGGTAATTTCGAATGCATAAAATACTGTATTTATGATAGCACAGCTTCTCCCTTTGTCCCTCAGTCTTCCCGCTCTTTCACTCAAACCCAGCCCCTTTTCTTTGTGTAACCAGCTGTCATATCTGTTCCGCACGCTAGGGACGTTTTCCTTTATGACGTCATTTGTAATCAAGGTATAATTCATTCTTTGTATATGTAATTCTGTGTGATTAGTTAGGTATTTAGTAAATAAATGAATAAACTCAATTTTGTATTGCTGATTCAACTTGTTAGCCAGGGTTCGTGAAGATAACCAAGAATTGACAACTTTCAGATGAGACTGAATTAAGGTGAGGATTAATATCGACTGCTATTGATGTAAAATATTACTAGGTCTTTAAGAGTTTATTCGGAAGATAACAGCTCTATAAATATTATTTTGTGGTGCCCCAACTCTCTAGTTAATTACATTTACATGATTAGCTCAATCAGGTAATATTAATTACGGAGAAAGGATTTTATAGAATAGCATGTCATATCACTTAATCCGGCATAGCCAAAGACACGACAACACCATCCGGTGGTGGCAGCATCATGCTGTGGGGAACCCATCCAACCCATCCAACTTGAAGGAGCTGGAGCAGTTTTGCCTTGAAGAATGGGCAACAATCCCAGTGGGTAGATGTGCCAATCTTATAGGGAAATACCTCAAGAGACTTGCAGCGTTAATTACTGCAAAAGGTGGCTCTACAATGTATTAACTTTGGGGGGGTGAATAGTTATGCACGCTCAAGTTTTCTGTTTTTTTGTCTTATTTTGCATCTTCAAAGTGGTAGGCGTGTTGTGTATATCAAATGATACAAGCCCCCCAAAACGTTATTTCCATGTTGTAAGGCAACAAAATAGGAAAAATGCTGAGGGGAGTGAATACTTTCGCATGCCACTGTACAACGTGGCCTGAGTGTGTGTGTGTGTGTGTGTGTGTGCGTGCATGCCCATGTGTGTGTGTGTGTGTTGTTTAATTTACAGGAGACACTAATTAGACGATACCAGAAACAGACACATCTGGTAATAGATAAGCAGCAGTGGCAAAGGTGAGGAACTTTCCACCAACTTACTTTCCCTTAGGTTTTGATTGCAGCGATGATTTACTTTAATTGGTGCTAGCTTTTGTAGTTATCACCAAATCTCTGCTGTCACAAAAAGACTCGTAACTTTCTTAACTGTCTCTACGTTTATCCACAAGCTGTATTCCTACTATAGTGTGCATTCGGTCTGAGGACTAACAACAGGCAGTAAATACTGTAGCTCCAAAATAACCAGACTTTGAAGAGTGCATAGAGATGCATAGGATGGAGAGTCTGAGCTCAGAGTTTGTTGCCACTGAGGTATTTGCTCGAATCCTTTCCTCCACTTGCACCACAGGCATCCACTTATTATCCAAAGTTTTTTGCTAACCTTAATGTGCATAAGCTGCTTTGAACTGTGCCCGGAAGCTGCCTTAGACCCAAGCGCACCTCGGCAGTTTTCCCTCTCGCAATGCCTGAGCCACTTTTCCCACTCTGTGACAATGACCACGGTCAGGTTTTCACTCAGGAAAGGATATGGAGTGGGAATCACACCTACACATGCTGATATGTCTTGGGAACCTGAGAACTGCTGAACAGAAATTACTTAGATGTCAAAACATCCCTCGTCCCATTGATGTTTTGTCTTGTAAATTGTAAAGCGGAGTAGAAAAAAACACACAAGCATCCAGGGAGCCAAACATGTACTATTTTATCATTTACCCCCTTTTTCTCCCCAATTTTGTGATATCCATTTTGTCTCATCGCTGCAACTCCCCAACGGGCACAGGAGAGGCGATGGTCAAGTCACCGCCCTATGGGACTCCCCTTCACGGCTGGATGTGACACAGCCTGGGATCCAACCCGGGCCTGTAGTGATGCCTCAAGCACTGCGATGCTGTTCCTTAGACCGCTGCACCACTCGGGAGGCCCTATACATGTATTTTTTCAATTAATTATCAATTGCAGCCTTTACAATGAGCCCCTCCTCCTATAGCTAATCTCACTAGCCTTCTCTGGTGAGATTACGTGACAGGTTCGGGAAAACATGAGCACATCTAAATTCATGAACAATACTACATTTTCTTGTGTTTGATTGCCATTTTGTGTTTGCTTGATTTTGTGTACTCTGAGTGTGTGTGTGTGTGTGTGTGTGTGTGTGTGTGTGTGTGTGTGTGTGTGTGTGTGTGTGTGTGTGTGTGTGTGTGTGTGTGTGTGTGTGTGTGTGTGTGTGTGTGTATGTGTGTGTGCGTAAAAGAGCTCTAGACAGTTTCATAGTTGATGGGGTTATTTTTTGCACACTCTGCAATATGCTGATGCAGTTGTTACACCCTGCCCCCAAAACTACACATGGAGATCGCACTTTACAGCTGACTTTGAAGTGCTAGGAGCACATGATGATGCTCATCCTGGTTAAGCTCTTCAGAGGAATAAAGAAATAAGGTTACAGGAATGAAGTATAGTACAAGGAAAGAACAGCGAAGCAGTATCATCCTGAATGTCTCCTTGTCACAGTACTCTAATTCTCCTCTATCTATCTATGTCTCCCCTCCCGTAGGACCTGAGCCCTAGGACCATGCCTTAGGACTACCTGGCCTGATGATTCCTGGCTGTGCCCGTCCCCAGTCCACCTGGTCGTACTGCTGATCCAGTTTCTGCTGTTCTGCCTGCGGCTACGGAACCCTGACATGTTTTCCTGCCTTTCTAGGGAGTTTTTCCTAACCACCGTGCTTCTGCGAGTTGAATTGCTTGCTCTTTGGGGTCTTAAACTGGGTATCTGATAAGCACTTTGTGAGACCCTCTGATGTAAAAAGGGCTTTCTTAAAATACATTTTGTTGATTGAAATGTGATACTGCTACTGGTTGAAAACTGAACTACTAAAACCATATATCAGCAAAAGTACAACATAGCCAGAGAAACAGAATTAGGGTAAGTGTTAAATGTTGGAGGGCTGCTACAGTGAATTTACCGTATTGCAGTTTTTCTACTCAGACTATAAACAGACCATGAACCCAACCAGATCAATGTTCTACACTGTAGAATAGAATACCAGAGCCAACAACCCTAAATCTGTGATAACTTCTGAATACGTAGGATTGTTGGGTGAAATATTGGTCCAGAATGCATTTGTTGTGGATGTGTATGATTACTGAGTTCATAACCTAAGACACACAAACACTGCTGTCTATCGTACAGTAACTGTTATCTGACAGTAGACAGTGTCCTGGTCATTTTGTGTGCTGTTTGTTTCACTTAAAAGCATTTACAGATTCATTTTTTACATCATGATCACATATCACAAATATACAATAAATCCCTTTGGTAAATATGGGATTTTAATAGCCTAAGAACGCAATTCTTTTTTTTCAGTCCATACAGAAATAAACTTACTTGAGTTGTTCCACCAATTAAGTGCCTTTTGAGAAGTTTAATATGACGTCATGAATAGCAAACGTTCAACTTCATAAAAAACATGTTTTCCCATCTCAAGAGGTAAAACAAATAAAAAATGTCTATGGGAAGTGCCAATTAAGTGGAAAATAACATAATCGGGTTGATGATTTCTTCTTAAGTCAGCCATAAATCCCCTTGTGACAGGGGGAACGTAAGCTTGTTGGTTACAACAGAGAGTGGCAATTGAATGTAGGCATCACAAAAAAAGGAAAATGTTAAAACATGTCTAGCCTGTCTGTGGGTAACAGGGTTGACTTGATATGTGTGACCCGCTCAGTTTTCCACCATGAAACACCAGAAAAAGTCAGAAAAGGGTCAAACCTGCTTTTACTCTATGATTTGACTATTTGATGTTCAATGTTTCTTTTCAATAAAATATTTTAAAATAAATAGTTTCACCATATTAAAACGAGAGTTTTGTTCACATTACAGGGTTGACTTTAAAATCAGGGACAGACGTAAATGAATTACTTATCACGTTAAATAAATAATCATCTTCAGATATGACTGTCAAAGCAGGAAAATAACTACGGATGTTGGTACTTACAGATTTATTGAATTATTATTAATATAACAGGCTTTTAAAATGAAATATTGGTGCACAAACTTCAAAAAACAAAGAGATGCAAAAGGCACTCGTTGCTCATTGCGTTATCCTGGCTGTGGTCTTGCTTTCTAACACCCATATATTTCAAGTAAATACTGAAATATATCACTGCGGATTTTCATCTTCCTACAAGCGGTGGGTGGTGCTGTCATTTCATTTGCTATGTCTCTGTAAACTTGGCACATCTACCCACTGAGATTTTTGCCCATTCTTCAAGGCAAAACTGCTCCAGCTCCTTCAAGTTGGATGGATTCTGCTGGTGTACAGCAATCTTTAAGTCATACCACAGATTCTCAATTGGATTGAGGTTTGGGCATTGAATAGGCCATTCCAATACATGTAAATGTTTCCCCTTAAACCACTCCAGTGTTGCTTTAACAGTATGCTTAGGGTCATTGTCCTGCTGGAAGGTGAACCTCCGTCCCATTTTCAAATCTCTGGAAGACTGAAACAGGTTTCCCTCAAGAATTTCCCTGTATTTTGTGCCATCCATCATTCCTTCAATTGTGACCAGTTTCCCAGTACCTGCTGATGAAAAACATCCCCACACCATATTTCACTGTGGGGATGCTGTTCTCGGGGTTATGAGAGGTGTTGGGTTTGCGCCAGACATAGTGTTTTCTATGATGGAAAAAAAGCTACATTTTAGTCTCATCTGACCGAAGTACCTTCTTCCATATGTTTGGGGAGTCTCCCACATGCTTTTCGGTGGACACCAAACATGTTGTCTTATTTTTTTATTTTAACAATTGCTTTTTTGGCCTCTCTTCTGTAAAGACCAGCTCTGTGGAGTGTACAGCTTAAAGTGGTCCTACGGACATATACTCCAATCTCCGCTGTTGCAGCTCCTTCAGGGTTATCTTTGGTATCTTTGTTGCCTCTCTGATTAATGCCCTCCTTGCCTGGTCCATGGGTTTTGCTGGGCGACCCTCTCTTGGCAGGGTTTGTTCTGGTGCCACATTCTTTAAATTTTTTAAATAATGGATTTAATGGTACTCCGTGGGATGTTCAAAGTCTCTGATATTTTTTTTATAACCCAACCCTGATCTGTACTTCTCCACAAATTTGTCTCTGACCTGTTCCTTGAGAGCTTGAGAGCTCCTTGATCTTCATGGTGCCGCTTGCTTGGTGGTGCCCCTTGCTTAGGGGTGTTGCAGACTCTGGGGCCTTTCAGAACAGGTGTATATATACTGAGATCATGTGACAGATCATGTGACAATTAAATAATGTCCAGCTGTGTGCATTCTAACTAATTATGTGACATCTGAAGGTAATTGGTTGCACCAGATCTTATTTAGGGGCTTCATAGCAAAGGGGTGAATACATATGCACGCACCACTTTTCCATTTTTAATTTATTTAATTTATTAATATTTTTTTTCATTTCACTTCACCAATTTTGACTATTTTGTGTATATCCATGACATGAAATACAAATAAAAATCTATTTAAATTACAGGTTGTAATGCAACAAAATAGGAAAAACACCAAGGGGGATGAATACTTTTGCAAGGCACTTGTGAGGTCATCTGCTAAACAGCGTGAGTAGCGTAGTAAACAGATTTCTTGACTAAAAGTGATAAAAGTAGTACCCTACTATAATGAACAACTCCAGGAAAAATAAACTTTATCTTGTCCTTGGCCTATGGTTTATTTGGAAGCTATTCAGATAATGAATTTTTCCACATTCTTCTATGTTACAGCCTTGGTTTAAAATGGATTAAATAAATAAAAGCTCATCAGCAATCTTCACACAATACAACATAATGAAATGTTTTGCAAATGTATTACAATTCAACACATTGCTATAATACCCAAAATTGAGCTCAGGTTCATCCTGTTTCCATTCATCATCCTTGAGATGTTTCTACAACTTGATTGGAGTCCACCTGTGGTATATTCAATATATTGGACATGATTTGGAAAGGCACACAACTGTCTATATGCAAAAACCAAGCCATAATGTCGAAGGAATTGTACGTAGAGCTCCAAGACAGGATTGTGTTGAGGCACAGATCTGGGGAAGGGTACCAAAACATTTCTGCAGCATTGAAGGTCCCAAGAACACATTGGCCTCCATCATTCTTAAATTGAAGAAGTTTGGAACCACCAAGACTCTTCCTAGAGCTGGCCGCCCGGCCAAACTGAGCATCCAGGGGAGAAAGGCCTTGGTCAGGGAGGTGACCAAGAACCTGGTGGTCACTCTGACAGAGCTCTAAAGTTCCACTGTGGAGATGGAAGAACCTTTTAGAAGAACAACCATCTCTGTAGCACTCCACAAATCTCACAGAACAGGGCTCCGGGCAGCCGAGCGGAAATGGAGGAAAACTCGCCTCCCCGCGGACCTGGCATCCTTTCACTCCCTCCTCTCTACATTTTCCTCGTCTGTCGCTGCTGCTAAAGCCACTTTCTACCACTCTAAATTCCAAGCATCTGCCTCTAACCCTAGGAAGCTCTTTGCCACCTTCTCCTCCCTCCTGAATCCCCCTCCCCCTCCCCCCTCCTCCCTCTCTGCAGATGACTTCGTCAACCATTTTGAAAAGAAGGTCGACGACATCCGATCCTCGTTTGCTAAGTCAAACGACACCGCTGGTTCTGCTCACACTGCCCTACCCTGTGCTCTGACCTCTTTCTCCCCTCTCTCTCCAGATGAAATCTCGCGTCTTGTGACGGCCGGCCGCCCAACAACCTGCCCGCTTGACCCTATCCCCTCCTCTCTTCTCCAGACCATTTCCGAGACCTTCTCCCTTACCTCACCTCGCTCATCAACTCATCCCTGACCGCTGGCTACGTCCCTTCCGTCTTCAAGAGAGCGAGAGTTGCACCCTTCTGAAAAAACCTACACTCGATCCCTCCGATGTCAACAACTACAGACCAGTATCCCTTCTTTCTTTTCTCTCCAAAACCCTTGAACGTGCCGTCCTTGGCCAGCTCTCCCGCTATCTCTCTCAGAATGACCTTCTTGATCCAAATCAGTCAGGTTTCAAGACTAGTCATTCAACTGAGACTGCTCTTCTCTGTATCACGGAGGCGCTCCGCACTGCTAAAGCTAACTCTCTCTCCTCTGCTCTCATCCTTCTAGACCTATCGGCTGCCTTCGATACTGTGAACCATCAGATCCTCCTCTCCACCCTCTCCGAGTTGGGCATCTCCGGCGCGGCCAACGCTTGGATTGCGTCCTACCTGACAGGTCGCTTCTACCAGGTGGCGTGGCGAGAATCCGTCTCCTCACCACGTGCTCTCACCACTGGTGTCCCCCAGGGCTCTGTTCTAGGCCCTCTCCTATTCTCGCTATACACCAAGTCACTTGGCTCTGTCATAACCTCACATGGTCTCTCCTATCATTGCTATGCAGACGACACACAATTAATCTTCTCCTTTCCCCCTTCTGATGACCAGGTGGCGAATCGCATCTCTGCATGTCTGGCAGACATATCAGTGTGGATGACGGATCACCACCTCACGCTGAACCTCGGCAAGACGGAGCTGCTCTTCCTCCCGGGGAAGGACTGCCCGTTCCATGATCTCGCCATCACGGTTGACAACTCCACTGTGTCCTCCTCCCAGAGCGCTAAGAACCTTGGCGTGATCCTGGACAACACCCTGTCGTTCTCAACTAACATCAAGGCGGTGGCCCGTTCCTGTAGGTTCATGCTCTACAACATCCGCAGAGTACGACCCTGCCTCACACAGGAAGCGACGCAGGTCCTAATCCAGGCACTTGTCATCTCCCGTCTGGATTACTGCAACTCGCTGTTGGCTGGGCTCCCTGCCTGTGCCATTAAACCCCTACAACTCATCCAGAACGCCGCAGCCCGTCTGGTGTTCAACCTTCCCAAGTTCTCTCACGTCACCCCCCTCCTCCACTCTCTCCACTGGCTTCCAGTTGAAGCTCGCATCCGCTACAAGACCATGGTGCTTGCCTATGGAGCTGTGAGGGGAACGGCACCTCAGTACCTCCAGGCTCTGATCAGGCCCTACACCCAAACAAGGGCACTGCGTTCATCCACCTCTGGCCTGCTCGCCTCTCTACCACTGAGGAAGTACAGTTCCCGCTCAGCCCAGTCAAAACTGTTCGCTGCTCTGGCCCCCCAATGGTGGAACAAACTCCCTCACGACGCCAGGACAGCGGAGTCAATCACCACCTTCCGGAGACACCTGAAACCCCACCTCTTTAAGGAATACCTAGGATAGGATAAAGTAATCCTTCTCACCCCCTTAAAAGATTTAGATGCACTATTGTAAAGTGGCTGCTCCACTGGATGTCATAAAGTGAATGCACCAATTTGTAAGTCGCTCTGGATAAGAGCGCCTGCTAAATGACTTAAATGTAAATGTAAATGTAAAGTAGCCAGACGGAAGCCACTCCTTAGTAAAAGGCACATGACAGCCCGCTTGGAGTTTGTCAAAAGGTACCTAAGCACTCTCAGACCATGAGAAATAAGATTCTCTGGTCTGATGAAACCAAGATTGAACTATATGGCCTGAATGCCAAGTGTCATGTCTAGAGGAAACCTGGCACCATCACTACATTTCTACAACATGTCAATGGGCATATTTTTTCATCCATAATGGGTATGTTTTTCAGCAGCAGGGACTGGTAGACGAGCCAGGATCGAGGCAAAGATGAACGAATCAAAGTACAGAGAGATCCTTGATGAAAACCTGCTCCAGCGCGCACAGGACCTGAGACTAGGGTAAAGGTTCACCTTCAAACAGGACAAAGACCCTAAGCACACAGCCAAGACAATGCAGGAGTGGCTTTGGGACAAGTCTCTGAATGTCTTTGAGTGGCCCAGCCTGAACCCGGTCTTGAATCTCTAAAGAGACCTGAAAATAGCTGTGCAGCAACGCTCCCCGTCCAACCTGACAGAGCCTGAGAGGATCGGCAGAGAAGAATTGGAGAACTCCCCAAATACAGGTGTGGCAAGCTTGTAGCGTCGTATCCAAGAAGACGTGAGGCTGGAATTGCCGCCAAAGGTGCTTCAACAAAGTACTGAGTAAAGGGTCTGAGAACGTTTAGAAAAACCTGTTTTTGCTTTGTCATTATGGGGTATTGTGTATAGATTAATGAGGGAAAACCTGTTTTTGCTTTGTCATTATGGGGTATTGTGTATAGATTAATGAGGGAAAACGTTTTTTTCATCCATTTTAGAATAAGGCTGTAATGCATAATGTGTAAAAAGTCAAGGGGTCTGAATACTTTCCGAAGGCACCGTATATCCATTGGTGCAGGTCATGTTGTTATTCACATTACCGTCTGTCACGACTTCTGCAGAAGTCAGTCCCTCTCCTTGTTCGGGCGGTGTTTGGCGGTCGACGTCACCAATCTTCTAGCCATCACTGATCCATTTTTCATTTTCCATTGGGTTTTAGCTTTTCTAACCTTCACACCTGGTTCCAATCTCATCAATGACATGTTGTGTATTTAACCCTCTGTTTCCCCTCATGTCCTTGTTGGAGATTGTTTGATTGTATGTAGGTCCTAGCATGTGTTGGTGCGCGATGGGTTTTGTACCCATTTTATAGTTTTTTTGTATATTTTTGTTTTTGGAGTTTGTTTTGTGAGTTCTTATTAAATACTCCATTTATACCAAGTTCGCTCTCCTGCACCTGACTTCCCTGCCACCAGCACACCTTACACCGTCTCTGGAAAACACACACCATATGAAATCAAATCAAAGTTAATTTGTCACATGCACAGGATACAGAAGGTGTAAAAGTTACTTGCATATTTGCATAGTAGCAATAAAAAAAACAAAGTGTCTACGATGTAGAAAATAGTAAAAATAAAGAAAAACCCTTGAATGAGTGGGTGTCCAATCTTTTGATTGGTACAGTATATACAGGATATGTTCAAACACCTCTCCTGTGAAGTAGTGACGTGCGACATACGCCTAGCTTCCTTAATTAACAGGGTCACAAATATGACTTCCTAAATACTGTACATAGACTTAATCCAATCAAATGTTTACATGTGCGGATGTAGGATCTTAATTTGCTACAGCAGGAATTACAATCCTGCAACAACACAAAATGTGAATAATACTATATATTTTTTAATTGCTATAAAAAAAATATTTAAAAAATTCAAATACACTTCAAGTTTGCATTCCCTGCTGTGAGCCTCATTGCAAAATGTGTAGAATAGCATTGGGACTAGACAATAAAACTGCAAAAAAAAAATCTGTCCCATGGCAATATGTGTAGATTTGAAGGAAATTAGCTTTAAAACAGCAACATTTTCATTCAGCCTCATTGCAAAATGTGTAAAATAGCATGAGATAGCTGTAAAAGCGCACATTTTTCTCTTTGCCCCATGGAAAAATGTGTAGAATTGTTGGTTTGGGGGGGTGGGTGCTTGCTCAGACCTTGCAGGCTGGGCCCCACAAAACTGTGGCATGCCACTGTTTGTGACACACAAACAACATTTGGCAAACACACTAATTGTGACTGCTGTGAGATACAACAGAAAACCTTGGCTCACAACATTGTTCTCAGAATATCGTCGTAAGACGAAAACTGCCATCTTAAGACCAAATAATGCATTCTCATTTAAATTAGCCAGATTACTGTGTTCCGATTATTTACATCTATGCCAAGAATATTCCCCCTATTACATTTATCAGCTTAGAGCTCTGGAAGAAAAATAAGACTTCTTAAGACAGAACACCCAAGTCTGCATGAAGAAACCCTGAAAACCTGCATCAATTATGTGAATTCCTTCTTTTCCCCTGAAACATGACCTAATTCTTTATACCTAAGGGACCCCATCTGAAATCCCCTATCCTGTTTCCTATGTGTGTAGTGAAAATGGTTATAAATGCAGCAACAGAAGATAAAAGGAGGGCTGTACCACTGTGAGTCAGGGTGGGTTGGAAGAGGACCAGATACTGACTACTATTAGCAGCAATGCGCTGAGGTGACATCTTCTAGATCAAAGTAAATCACCTCTGTATCATTGCTCTTTTTATGTCTCTCCTTGAAGTCAATACGGTCTGAAAATATGTTCTATTCCCGTTGATGCATGATTTACTCCATGATAATATTGGTAGCAGAAGAAATCATATTAGATGTTAATTACTATATTATTACTATTTGTCTAATTGCCCTCAAGTGAATTGGCCTTAAAAAGGACAAAAGCATAAACATGAACCCTTTAGATTGGTCAACCTCTCATATGGTTGACCACTCATTAGTATGTGTATTAAAATGAATGGGATGCTTCTCAAACAATACCTCATATCATTACAAGGAGAAGATGAGGAGCCCACTGCACCGCTATTAAGAAGTGTTAGGGTCAGATGTAGACCACACCTCCTTCTAAACACAGCCCTGTGGTGTACACCAAACCGCATGGCTCCTTACACAAGCATAGGTATGGCATATTCTAGGATTTCCTGATTGATGTGGAGATGAAACATTAGGATATCATGCTTTTGTGATAAATCATTATATAGTTCTCTGTAAAAGTTCTACTTGGCAAGTGCAGTGTGCAGGAGTTTCTTTTCTTGGATGTTCTCTGTAATAACCGATGCACCATCTACATAACACTGACTACAGCAGCTATTAGTGGTAAGAAAATAAAACGATCATCCCCATTTCATTTCTATTATTTTTGTATACTCTGGGACCATCAATGAAACAAACCGGAAAACTGTGAGGTAGGGTAATAAAAAGAAGGGGGAAAATGAAGGATATGATTGATTCTAAGTACAGTCATTAGACCATGCCCAACCCTGAGCTGGAGTTGATAAGGCATAATACCAGGCTTAGGATTTGAAGTGAACACTGGCTTCTTCTTCATACATGCACATCCCAATCCCTAAACTTCAAACCAGACTGGAGGGTGTATTGACGCTTAGCTTGATATGGAAAAGAGCGTGGCAAGGCAACAGCAATAAGCAATAAACATGCTAATTTAAGAGAGTGTGTAGCAACAACTTATGTGTGACCCCCCCCACCCAAAAAAGTGTCACATCAAAAAGGCTTAACATTCTGTAAAGCTCAGGAACAGAAAGAGTGGGCATGGCGCAGGTTGGGCCACATAGTTTGTTTTCTCTTTTCCACCCGTAACTTATGAAATATTAAAGGGTGTTTTGATAGGAATAAAATAATTATCACTCCTGACATTTACATATAAAGTACTATGCATTCAATGGAATAATGCCTGTGCTCAAGGCCAGGATAATACTGTTTATGAAAGTGTAGAGCTCTATTTCTCCAAGCCTTCAGTTTAGACTGAGTTAATGTGTAAGAGTGAGAGAATGAGAGAGACAGAGACAGAGAGAAGGAGAAAGAGAGAGACGGAGAGAGAGGGAGAGCGCGAGAGAGCGAAAGAGAGAGAGATACAGACAGACATACAGAAAGACAGACAGGAAGACAGAGAGAAAGAAATGGGTAAGAACTTTCTTTCCCCTCCTTGTCTCTTTTGATCTCACCCTTTCCCAGGCTCCTCCCACTCACAAAGCTGGCAATACGCTTAACCACATCTTTACTCGAGGCTGCTTAACTACTAATCTCACCGCAACCCCCTCCAGGTCTCTGATCACTACTTTGTTTCGTTTTCTGTCTTCCTCTCCTCCAACCCTACCCACGCAGCCCCTGCCCAGATGGTCATGTGCCATTGCAATCTTCTCTCTCCCCCACTACTCTTTCCTCTTCTATCCTATCATCTCTCTCTTATCATAAGTCCCTCTCACTCCTGTCTTCTGATTCTGCCTCTTCAACCCTACTCTCCTCCATTTTCTGCATCATATGACTCACAATGTCCCCTTTCCTTCCGGTCGCCTCAGCCCTCCCCTCCTTGGCTGAATGACCCATTGCAAGCTTGCAGAACAGGGCTGCGGGTAACTGAGCAAAAATT
This sequence comes from Oncorhynchus nerka, assembly GCF_034236695.1. Classification (NCBI taxonomy): domain Eukaryota; kingdom Metazoa; phylum Chordata; class Actinopteri; order Salmoniformes; family Salmonidae; genus Oncorhynchus; species Oncorhynchus nerka. The sequence goes on along the minus strand of NC_088422.1, from coordinate 18,466,120 downwards.
GAGGAAAACGAAGCTTCCGGAGGACCTATCATGCTTTCACTCATTACACTCTAGCGTCTCTTCCTCTGTATCTGCTGCTAAAGACACTTTCTATCTCTCTCAGAACGATATTCTTGACCCTAACCAGTCAGGCTTCAAGACGGGTCAATCAAACAAGACTGCTCTCCTCTGTGTCACGGAGGCTCACCGCACTGCCAAAGCTGACTTTCTCTCCTCTGTTCTCATCCTCCTAGATCTATCCACTGCCTTCGACACTGTGAACCATCAGATCCTCCTCTCCACCCTCTCAGGCCTGGGTGTAATAGGCTCTGCATATTCTTGGATTGCATCTTACCTGGCAGCCTGCTCCTATCAGGTGACATGGAGAGGATCTGTGTCTGCACCATGGACTTTCACTACTGGTGTCGCTACCGCACACAGGAAGTGGCGCAGTTCCTAATCCAGGCACTTGTCATCTCCAGTCTAGACTCCCTGCCTGTGTCATAAAAACCCTGAAACGTATCCAGAATGCTGGAGCCCGGGAGGTGTACAATTTTCCCAATGTCACCCTGCTCCTCAACACATTCCGCAGGCTTCCAGTTGATGCTCGCATCCACAGCAAGACCATGGTACTTGCAGAGCAGCAAGAGGAATATGCTCTCCCCTACCTTCAGGCTATGCTCATACCCTACACCCCAACCCGAGTACTCCTCTGGTCTCTTGGCCCTCCCACCCCTACGGGAAGGCAGCTCCCGCTCATCCCAGTCAAAGCTCTTCTCTGTCCTGGCACCCCAATGCTGAAACCAGCTTCCCCCTGAAGCTAGGACAGCAGATTCACAACCCATCTTCCCCAAAACATCTGAAACCCTATCTCTTCAAAGAGTGTCTTAAATCATTCCAGAACACCCCTCCCAAACACCATAAAGAAATCCAAAAATAAAAATCCTTTAGTTAACTGCAATGTTGACGGTATTGATCACAAATTCAATCCTAACCTCTATTATTATATATGGCTCTCCACATACTGTAGTGCCTTATTGACTTGAGGTCACAGGAGGTTGGTGGCACCTTAATTGGGGAGGACGGGCTTGTGGTAATGCCTGGAGCGGAATGAGTGGAATCGTATCAAATACATCAAACATATGGTTTCGTAACTATCAGCGTAGCATCGTAACTATCAGCCACATTCTTTGACTCCTTCCTGTAAAAGATGGACAGAGTCTATACTTGAGAAGGAATGCACTTCTACTGTTATTCCTCAGTTATATGTATATATCTACCTCAATGGCCTCGTACCCCTGCACATTCCCTCTTTATTGGTACCCCTTGTACTGTATAAAGCCAATATATCATTATGCATTGTCTATCTATTATTACTTGTGTTATTACGTGTTTTACTTTTCTATTACTTCTCTATGTTCTTTCTCTCTGTATTGTTGGGAAGGGCCCATAAGTACGCATTTGACTGTTATTCCACACACGTTGTTTATGAAGCATAAAATGTGATTTGTTTTTAGTGACACATTCCTACTGTATGGTTGATGGATGGGTGATGAGTGCTTTGTATTTATATTACGTAATCATATTGTACAACATGAGTAAGATCAATAACCCCTACAGTTCAGTCAGTTAATGCATTACCTTGTAGAGTGCATTTCAGGGGGGTTCACGACTCTCATGGCCTCTACCCCACCTTGACCGCAGGGGTTCAAATGAACATCATTAGGTCCAGGTGTAACGGTCATAAACCCTTGTGAGACAATCACAATTTTAAAAAAGACACATGTACAGAGACATTCCAGCCATTAGATTAGATTAGAGCCCCATGCCTCTTTATTGCCGAATGTATAACATTTAAAATGGATATTGAATTCACTCCCCTGGAGATTGTTTATGAAAGAATTTTAGCTAGAAATCAAAGCACTTGTCAAATAGTTTCCATGGTTGGCAGCAGCTCAGAAATGAGTTTAGGGCTGACCTCATGGATTCCTGTACCTCCACCACAACTGGCTGACTGAGAGGCAGGCAGGCAGGCAGGCAGGCAGGCAGGCAGGCAGGCAGGCAGACAGACAGACAGACAGACAGACAGACAGACAGACAGACAGACAGACAGACAGACAGACAGACAGACAGACAGACAGACAGACAGACAGACAGACAGACAGACAGACAAGACAGACAGACAGACAGACAGACAGACAGACAGACAGACAGACAGACAGACAGACAGACAGACAGACAGACAGACAGACAGACAGACAGACAGACAGACAGACAGACAGACAGACAGACAGAGTAGACTATAAAAGTATAGGAACCAGGAGTAAGAGAGTTAAAAGCCAAAAAGTAAAGTGGCCAAAGAGAATGGAGATAATGGGAAAATGAAAGAGAGCATTCATCAGTTGATTGGGGGAAACTAAAAAGGAGAGAGAGAGCAAGCGGATGCTTTAATGAGATTTCCCTCTCACCTGTGTGTGTGTGTGTGTGTGTGTGTGTGTGTGTGTGTGTGTGTGTGTGTGTGTGTGTGTGTGTGTGTGTGTGTGTGTGTGTGTGTGTGTGTGTAACACAGCAGCAAGGAGTATATTATGAGTGAATCTGTTTTTTTTGTTGATAATCTCACAAAACACAAATCAAAATGAGAAGATTTCCAAAGTGTATGCAATTGTATGCTTGTTGTTTTATCACAATGCTGTGTATTCAATGGTTACCAAACATAGAATTGGTGACACGTTCCCACCATATCAAATGTAGGTAGAGTATAAATCTCAACTTGGAGAAAGAGAGGAGACAGAAAGAGAGAGAGAGAGAGAAAGTACGGCTGCAGGGAGTTTTCCCCCGATATAGTGGCTAAGGTAAGAGGTCAAAGCAGACTGTCTCTGAAGTTGGGGAACACTAAACATATGCCCCACAAGAGTGTGAGAGGAGTTCAAACGGATTTCATTCCTCTTTTACCAGGCCTCCTCCCTCCCTTCCTCTCCCCACTCCATTCCTCTCCTCCCTCATTCTTCTAGTGGACTGAGAGCTCCGGAGCCCTCTGAGCCATTCCTCCAACTGAAAAGAAGACTAATACAGTTTCAGAGTCTCTCAGGGCTTGGCTTTCATTTCACACATGTCCAAAGCAGCTGACTCTGGGTCAGTGTGACATGTTTAAAGCACATAAAAAATACAAAGTGTTGGAACCCTCAGGACGACCCACATCAGTCACCTCTAAATGACTGAGGTGGATAACACACTCCATAGCGAACCTAGCACTTGAAAGAGCTTTAATTGAAATACAAGCACACACATTAGATTTACTGTATATCTGCCACACAGTACAGTATATTGGAGCACAGTTCAGTGTCTGGGTTTTTGTGCATATCTTGTTAGGCTCCATTACTCATACCCTTTCTGACAAATTGTCAATTGGTCTAACCACTAGATTGCCAATTATTATGAGACTCTTCTTCTCTGGTGGGATATCACAAGAGGTTATGGACTAGAGGTCATGAACTGTTGATGCCATTTAATTCCAAGGCATAATACAAAGATTCAGACACCACACTATGTGACTGTATTACACACAGTTATTTTGTCATGAATATGATCTGATTAAAAACAAAAAAGTGAGAAGTAGGGATTGGTCTGAAGCTGAAAAATAAAGCAAATTTACGAGCCACAGAATGCCTACTTCACCCATGCTCTACCAAGGTTTTTCCAGCAGACTGCTCTGACCTTCGACAGTAGCTATGTTAGTCTACTTTCAACAATGTGTAGGCAGGCCGCTTGGGATTCAAACCTCCCATAATAATGTGATGTGTACCACATACAAGGTAATGTATTCCATTCGTCCCACCCCACACTAAGACATTACCCCTTTCCACTAACTTTTCAAGCTGATTTAAGTAGATTTATCATGTGACATCACCTGGATTTACCTGGTTAGTCTGTCATGAAAAGAGCAGTTGTTCTTAATATTTAAATACTCACCCTATATATACATTATTTTAATAGCAGAACACTGTAAAGTCCATTATACATCTGAAAAGTATGAATTAGGCTGTTTGATTAGGTTTTAATCCTAAGCAACCTGCACACACATTGTTGGAAGTACAACAGACCGACATGGCTACTGTAGTAGGTCAGACCTTTGCTCTTTCTTTTTCGGCTGTGCCTACTCACTTAAAACACATGTTTTTGGTTTTCATTTCCATGCTTTTTACACCGGAAGGTGATTATACAACATTATTATACGACGCTATAATACATCAAAACACAACAATAAAAGTAAAAGTACACAATAATGAAATATGGCAACAGAAATAATGTAGTTATTAGTATTTATTTAATTTTAACAGCTGATTTTCCAGAGGGAAGTGAAAAATCTGAAACCCATTTCAGCCAATGTGGAGTAAACTGAAAATATTATCCCTGATCTCTTTTAACAAGACAATCGAGAAAGCTCCAGGAAAATACACAAATAATCAATATTATTTGCATGAAAATGTACTTTAAAGTTTCCTGAAGAAAGACCCTAGTACTACATTATCTGTAAAAGAAAATAGTGAGTTTATGTTAAAAAAAAAATCAGTTTTAGTCATTCTCAGTAAAGGTGGGAAGGATCATGACGAGAGTGTCTCAATCTCAAGTTGATTTGCAAATGTTTATTGACATTGGTGTCATTTTGGCTTATATGTGATGGTAGGGAGATCTGATTTTAATGTTGATCTTCAACCAATGCATATAATTATGAAGCTATAAGGATGGATACACCAACAGTGTGTTCAAAGATGCTTTAAGAGATTAATAATATCCCTCTGTGAAAGGGGAGCTGTAACATGTTGAGCAGGAAATCCAAGGTCAGGGTGAAACCCATTGACTGCATTAATGTTTCCACTTAAACTCTCCAATGCATCGAATTTAAGCTTTTAGGTTTGCATTGATTACATGCTGCGCTTGGACTTGGAGGCTCTCTAAGGCAACACACTGCGCTCCATTAACTAGCAAGTGGTGGTACTCAGCCACCAGAGATGATACATTGAGGAACAGCAAAACAGAGCTGATTGCGGTGCATTCATGTATGTCCATTTTCGCTGCAGCCCTATGTTGTTTATATGGATTCATTTTCGTCCAAGTAATTAGGTTTGAACAATTAAAAGTAAATGTCACACTGGAAACAAACTTTGTCAGATGTTATCATACCTTGGGTGTGTCCTGAAGTCAAGCTGTTTCCATGTCTCACTGCATTTATTCCATAAATACACTATATATACAAAAGTATCTGGATTAGTGGATTCGGCTATTTCAGCCACACCCGTTGCTGACAGGTGTATAAAAGTGAGCACACAGCCATGCAATCTCCATAGACAAACATTGGCAGTAGAATGGCCTTAATGAAGATCTCAGTGAATTTCAACATGGCACCGTCATAGGATGCCACCTTTCCAACATGTCAGTTCATCAAATTTCTGCCCTGCTAGAGCTGCCCTGGTCAACTGCAAGTGTTGTTATTGTGAAGTGAAATGTCTAGGAGCTACACAGATCTGCCGCGAAGTGGTACACACAGATGCTCACAGAAAGGGAACGCCGAGCGCTGAAGCGCGTAGCGCGTAAAAATCGGCTGTCCTCGGTTGCAACACTCACTACCAAGTTCCAAACTGCTTCTGGAAGCACAAGAACTGTGCAACATGAAATGGGTTTCCATGGCCGAGCAGCCGCACACCATCCACAATGCCAAGCTGGAGTGTTGTAAAGCTCCCTGCCATTGGACTCTGGAGCAATGGAAATGCGTTCTCCAGTGTGATGAATCACGCTTCACCATCTGGCAGTCCAATGGAAGAATCTGGGTTTGGCGGATGCCAAGAAAACGCTACTTGCCCGAATGCATAGTGCCAACTGTAAAGTTTGGTGAAGGAGGAATAATAGCCTGGGGCTGTTTTTCATGGTTCGGGCTAGGCCCCTTACTTCCAGTGAAGGTAAATCTTCATGCTGCAGCATACAATGCAATTCTAGACAATTCTGTGCTTCCAACTTTGTGGCTACAGTTTGTCCACATACTTTTGGTCATGTAGTGTATGTTTTATATGTATTGATCCCTAGAAGAAATGGGAAAACAAAATTAGCACTGGCTAATTATAGCACAATTGTCCAAAAAAAAGCTGTTATCAAATGATAGCTTGAGAGGTAAACTCTTAAGCTAGCTGTACATGTCTTGTTCTCCATACCTAAATTCATATACCATGCCTTCATAAATTATCCACACCCCTTTACTTTTTCCTAATGTTGTTGTGTTACAGCCTGATTTTATAATTGACTAAATTGAGATTTGTCACTGGCCTACACACAGTACTCCATACTGTCAATTGAATAAATAAAAAAGCTGAAAAAAAAAGTCATTGAGTTTTCAACGCCTTTGTTAGGGCAATCCTAAATAAGTTCCGGAGTTCTATTTGTTTAAAAAGTCACATAATAAGTTGCATCATGTGTGCAATAATAGAGTTTAATGTGATTTTTCAATTACTTTGTCTCTGTACCCTACACATACAATTATCTTTAAGGTCCCTCAGTCGAGCAGTGAATTTCAAACACAGATTCAACCACAAAGACCAGGGAGCTTTTCCAATAAATATCCCTTTGAGCATGGTGAAGTTAATAATTACACTTTGGATGGTGTGTCAATGGGGAGTTTTTCACAATAAAAAGAAACAGAATGGAGCTAAGCACAGGCGAAATCCTAGAGTAAAACATGGTTCAGTCTGCTTTCCACCAGACACTGGGAGATTAATGCAACTTTCAGCAGGGCAATAACCTAAAACACAAGGCCAGATCTACACTGGAATTGCTTACTAAGACACTGAAACTTTGTGAGTGGCTGAGTTACAGTAACCCTTGTGTGGTGTTCGGGTCTGTGGGACCCATTGTCAATGTTTACTAGTTGAAAAATTATACAATGAACTATTTTGCCTAACTGAGACTCATTGGCCTTGGCTCATTTTCTGTGAAGAACATGTAAAATAACACATGTTCATCGTGTGCACACTGTGCACCCACCTACACATTATTATCACATACAGTATGTCCAAAAAAATTCAAATTGAATGGTCTTCTTGCACATGGAACGAGCCACCCCACATGGCTGCCATTATTTCCAGAATTATCCACTTCAATAACCAAGACACCACCACCTTTTATAACCCTGGGCCCAACATTACTGTTGATGAGCAGCTTATGCAATTTAGTGGCCACTTTTTTTGAACCTTTATTTAACTAGGCAGGTGAGATTAAGAGCAAATTCTTATTTACAATGACAGCCTGCCGGAGAACAGTGGGTTAACTGCCTTGTTCAGGGGCAGAACGACAGATTTTTACCTTGTCAGCTCAGGCAACCATTCGGTTACTGGCCCAACACTCTAACCACTAGGCTACCTGCCACCGCATAGCATCTAAACCAGCAAAATATGGAATCTAGATCTGGGCTGCTTCATCATATGTGTGGGACTCACAAGTGTATACAGGGAAGCCAGGTAGAGGAGCCCCTGATAGGAACCAATGGATATGGGTTGTCCTGGACGTGACACAGGGACTCTGTGGCCACAACGTCATATGCAATAACTTTTTTACAACACACAAGCCGGGACAGGTGCTCCTCAAGAGGAAGCTTACGATGGTAGGAACAGTTTGAAAAAATCAAGCCAGAGCTCCCACCTGAGCCGTTGAATACAAAGAACAGGCCTATCAATTCCTCAAAGTTTGTGTTCACGGCCGACACGTCCCTACTGTCCTTCGTGCCAAAGAAGGCTGCATAGGATTGGAGAATCTGTAGCCAGGAACATCAAAAACCAGCAAACATAATCGATTGCAAATCCACAAAAGGAGGGGTGGACAATTTAGACATGCTTGTGACTGGATACAGCTGCAATAGAAGAACCCTACGCTGGCCGCTTGTGGTATTCTTCAACATCATCGTACAATGCATTTGTCATCTGGATGACGTTGAACTCAGATTGAAACAGAGGGAAGTTCCAGAGGAGACAGCTCTTTCTCAAGGAGCTGGGCAAGGCATTGGTAATACCTCAAATCCAGAGGAGACAACATATCCCAAGGACCCCATCTTCTGCAGCCATTGTGAGGAGGATTCAGGAGGAGGATGCTGGTGCCCCATCCGCCCGACCCACAGAACCAACAACTCCAAAACCAAAAGCAAATGTTGTTGCATGTGTGTGTGTCTGACTCTCCTTCCCTGGCTTGCTGTAACTACTGTATATAACCTCAGCAAAGAAAGAAACGTCCCTTTTTCAGGAACCTGTCTTTCAAAGATAATTCGTAAAAATCCAAATAGCTTCACAGATCTTAATTGTAAAGGGTTTAAACACTGTTTCCAATGCTTGTTCAATGAACCATAAACAGTGAATGAACATGCACCTGTGGAACGGTCGTTAAGACACTAACAGCTTACAGACGGTAGACAATTAAGGTCACAGTTAAGAAAACTTAGGACACTGAAGAGGCCTTTCTAAAAAGAAAGATGCCCTGGGTCCCTGCTCATCTGTGTGAACGTGCCTTAGGCATTCTGCAAGGAGGCATGAGGACTGCAGATGTGACCAGGGCAAGAAATTGTAATATCCATACTGTGAGACACCTAAGACAGCGCTACAGGGAGGAAGGGCGGACAACTGATCATCCTCACTGTGGAAGACCACGTGTAACAACACCTGCACAGGATCGGTACATCTGAACATCGGTACATCCGAAAAGCACACCTGCGGGACAGGTACAGGATGGCAACAACAACTGCCCGAGTTACACAAGGAACCCATAATCCCTCCATCAGTGCTCAGACTGTCCACAATAGGCTGAGAGAGGCTGGACTGAGGACTTGTAGGCCTGTTGTAAGGCAGGTCCTCACCAAACATCACCGGCAACAACGTCGCCTATGGGCATAAACCCACCATCGCTGGACCAGACAGGACTGGCAAAAAGTACTCTTCATTGACGAGTTGCAGTTTTGTCTCACCAGGGGTGATGGTCGGATTCGCTTATATCGTCGAAGGAACGAGTGTTACACCGAAGCCTGTACTCTGGAGCAGGATTGATTTGAAGGTGAAGGGTCCATCATGGTCTGGGGCAGTGTGTCACAGCATCATCTAACTGACCTTGTTGTCATTGCAGGCAATCTCAACGCTGTGCGTTACAGGGAAGACATCCTCCTCCCTCATGTGTTACCCTCCCTGCAGGCTCATCCTGACATGACCCTCCAGCATGACAATGCCACCAGCCATACTGGTCTTTCTGTGCGTGATTTCCTGCAAGACATGAATGTCAGTGATCTACCATGGCCAGCAAAAAGCCCAGATCTCAAAAACATTGAGGACGTCTGGGACCTGTTGGATCGGAGGGTGAGGACTAGGGCCATTCCCCCCAGAAATGTCTGGGAACTTGCAGCTGCCTTGGTGGAAGAGGGGGGTAACATCTCACAGCAAGAACTGGCAAATCTGGTGCAGTCCAGGAGGATGAGATGCACTGCAGTACTTGATGAAGCTGGTGGCCACACCAGATACTGACTGTTACTTTTGATATTGACCCCCTCATTATTCCATTTCTGTTAGTCACATGTCTATGGAACTTGTTCAGTTTATGTCTCAATTGTTGAATCTTATGTTCATACAAATATGTACACATGTTAAATTTGCTGAACATAAACGCAGTTGACAGTGAGAGGACGTTTATTTTTTTGCTGAGTTTATGTGAGTGAGTGAGTAGGTGAGTGAGCTGTTAGTAAAATTCCTGAACTAAGTGTTTTCATCATTCTAGATTGCAGCTGGTAGCAGCAAGAAGAAGCGCTGCGATGAAGGAAAGGGAGACACCGTAAACATACATCAAGTGCAAGAAATACATTTGCAACACACACACACAGTAAAACTCTGTCCCTCATGTGGCGTGTAGACTGGCCTTAATTTGTGTTCAATGGGGCTCATTTATCATTTCCATAAAAAACTGTATGTAAAATTTGTCCTTCCAATTTGTTCAAAGCAATAAACATCTATAATGATGAAAACCTTGTTTCATTTATATTTGTTCAAGATAAACATGAGTTATTCCTCCCATGTCTTGATTATAATTTCTTTTTGTTGACAAAAATCACATTTTATAAAAAATAAAAACAATTGCGCTTGAAAATGGTTGTCTAGCAATGATCAATAAATCAAAAGAGAACCACTCCCAGAAGCTCGGCTGGTGCATAACACCCACTAATTCAGACAAACAAAGATGTGTAATGGGTTCACACTAAAAACATATGTTGCATAAAGCTTACTTCATTATTCAACATTGTTTACTGCATCAGGGACCGTGCACACAGATGTTTTGGCTTTACAGCCTTCTTCAGTGTGTAGGTACAACTTCCTTTAATTCAAAACAGCATTTGTGAAGAACTACAGATGAACAGCAGGTGCTTCTAATCAGGGTTGCCACTCATCTGCCAATCATGAGATAGGCCATGAATTGATGTGATGTATTTAGGTGATTTGTGCATTGCCCTTTGTGCCCGCTCCCATACCCTATAATTCAATATCTCTTTGTAACTAATTTGTATACAGGTAGACCAGAAAAGCCACATCCCTGATTGGTAGACGAGTGGCAACACTGATTAGAAGCACCTGCTGTTCCTCTGATGTATCGACACACTGAAGAAGGCTGTAATCCCAAAACGTCTGTGTACGCTATATCCCTGATGCAGTAAAAAAATAAAGGTTGAATAATAAAGTAAGCTTTATGCTAGCAATGACCAACAACCACTTTGACAGTGCTTGAAGAATTTTGAAAATAGTAATGGGTAAATGTTTCACAATCCAGGTGTGGAAAGCTCTTAGAGACTTCCCCAGAATGACACAGCTCTAATCCCTACCAAAATTGATTCTAACATGTGTTGACGCAGGTAGTTGAATACTTATCTAAGATAAGTGTTATTTAAGATAAGTAAGTGTTTTATTTTTTATGATTTTTTTTCCAAATGTTAGATTTAGTTTTCCAATTTGAAATTACAGTATGTTGTGTAGATTGTTGACAGGAAAATTCCAATTAAATCAATTTTAATCCCACTTTGTAACATCACAACATTTTCAAAAGATCAATGGGTGTGAATACTTTCCAATGTATCACTTGTGATGTGTTATCAAGAACATGTTCATACTAGGTTCTGGTTAATGTGTATGTGTCTGCACCTGTTTGAGTAGCATCGTATCGTGTATTGAAAGGGAAATCTGTTGTTTGCAGAGATTACTGGAGCATTGTATAATGTCCTTCCAAGTTCCGGGATGTCTACTTAATATAGATCTGGAATACAACTGAGTGAAATGTAGTTGTACAGTAAATGTTGAAATTAATGAGGCACTCTTAAGTGTAAAGGTGACACTACCGGACCCATTTAGTAGCCAGGGAGCCAAAGAAACATAACCTGGCCTTGCTAACTAACAGGAGATCACTAGCTGTTGAACGATATCTTCTCTCATTTTCAGACAATCTCATTATCAATAAGACATAGAGCCAATTAGTCGTAACATTTTATGAAACCTGGCTCATATACTGTAGCGACATATTCACAATCCAATTTACTTACCATGTCAAATGTAATGGCGTACTGTAGGTGCCCTTGAGTATACAGCAGGTTAACATTTTATATTGTAAGACACTCAGAGAGTCATTCAGTTTGGCTTTAAATTACACAATTTGCAATGACCAAATATACATTAGCTATGTTAAATATTTTCCAGTCTCAAAAAAAGCTAAAAAAATTTAGGCAGGGAAATATAAACTCTTCAATTTTGTATAGTTATCACAGCTAAAATCATTTTTAAGTAAGTAATAATGTGAATCTGGCTGCTACAGTATCTCTGTGAAAAGAGAGATTGCGGTGAAGATTAAATCCATTTTCAACTCTTACTCTGTTCCTGCGAGAGATGCAAGTCACAAAATGAATTAAGATCATTGAGGGATATGGATAAAATTAACCTCTTCACTCTATCCCACCATCCACTTTGTGTGACACTCAAAATAGATAGCCCACTCACAATCTACAAATTGGACCGAACCCAAACTTGAGATTCGCACCGCAGCCTTCAAACTTTGAAATCTCCCACTGACATCAATGATTTACATAAAAGTTCTGCATGTTGTGCATGTGAGGCTAGGGTCATTGGTACTGTCTTAGGACTAGACAGTGACTGGGCACTGGGTTGGTCTTCACATGCTACTGGCAGACGGTCTATTTGCCGGGAGGCAAAGCCAATGCGAAATACCTTTGACATGTTAAGCCAAGGGAATGCATGAATAAACCATAAATGAACAAACATTGGCTGTTCACATTTATCTTCAGAACTGCTCCAGCATTTTATTTTTTACTCTCTAACTGTGTGGTTTATATAGACAAAAAGTTCTGCCTGATTTCTAAGTAGCATTGTATATGCTCTCACATGATCATTATCAATCTATCAAGATCCGTATGAGATCGAGTCAAGCAGTCTGCTATGACGAGAGAATGAACCGCAGAAGCCCAAGGTTCAGGGATTTCAAAATGTCCAGACCTAACCAACACTGACTGATCCAACTATTTTCAATTCTTTTCACTGCAGACATAAAGAAAAATCGACATAGTCCTTTGAAAAATATGATTTCTCAAATGTAGCCTCTGGTGAGAGTTCATTGGGTGAAGAATGCTGTCTTAATTAGTTTTATTCAAGATCAGCAAATATATGTTCTGTCTGCAGTCTTCTTCTTCCTGAAATATTTCTAACATTTCTATTAGCTCATGGTATTAGGCAAATCCTGCCACACACATGGTTCAATTAGCATCCCTGGTAACCTTCTAATACATTGCATTAACTGTATTGCCTTGGCAGTTCACCTAACTCTCTCTCCCTGTATCGCGCATCTGTTTCAACCACAAGCTTCTGTTGGTCTCACCAGTCTGCCCAAGCAAAGCCCCATAAATCCAAGCCACTGGATCCTTTTAAAGCCGCTGGCGTCCCCATGAATTACTAGAAACTCAGCTGAATTAATCAATACCACCAGCCATGTGACGATTGTGTGCCGACTGGGAAGAGAGAGCTGTGATGCACTGGGGGTCACTGACTGTTCTCTACAGGTGTCAGGCAGGCAGACAGACAGACAGGCAGACAGACAGGCAGGCAGGCAGGCAGGCAGGCAGACAGACAGACAGACAGACAGACAGACAGACAGACAGACAGACAGACAGACAGACAGACAGACAGACAGACAGACAGACAGACAGACAGACAGACAGACAGACAGACAGACAGACAGAGCAAATCAACTCGTACATACTTAATGAAGCTGAAGCTTCTGTTCAGTCACATCAAGGTGTTCACTTTAAACTGCAAAAGTGTATTTCTAACACACATAGCAAAATGGTAATAATACAATAATAACCTATGAATATCCATTTCTGTTGGTATTCAAGTACCACCAGGCACCATTTGGTAGGTAGTTACCAATTATGTCAAACTCTGTTAGAAAAATATGGGAATTTATCCATTCTTCACTTACACATTACATAGCGGTCATGTTAGACTGGCATGGAAAATGACTGCCTGTATGTTGAGTGGTATAATAGTCCAACACTCTAACCACTAGGCTACCCTGCCGCCCCTTATATAGATATGCATGTAGAGTGAATCTGGTTATTTTTAAGTCTGTTTGTAGCTTGCTTCTTAACCATTGATGTGTTTGGAATGGTGTGTTATTAATCTAATGAAATTATAAATCTGGTCCACAGTGATCATTGATTCAGTTGAGCCCCTATCAGCGCATTACTTGTTTGTTCAATGCCTAGCGAGCAATGCACCTTTACAGTAAATGCCTGAGCTATACATAGAGATGACAAGGTGTATCATTGTCAGGCAGACAAAGGCAAGTGGCCCCCATTCAGAAGTATGCAACGCTTCAGTGATTCCGACATATCTATTATAAATTGTGAGATCCTTTCTGCTTTTCTTTGATAGAACCCACCAGATGTGTCCCTCTGAGAGTTCATTCCCAGTGTAACACACTTGCATGAGCAAATGTTCACCAGGGACACTTATACCCCCGCATCCCCATCCTAGACATGGAGATTCTCCCCATGTGATAACCGACTGGGGGAAAAAGACCAAAGAGTTGCGTCATATGCATATCCTATATCTCATGTTTACACAGCAACCATTTATCGTTTCAGACAACTATATGGACGGGTTTTCCTTTGGTCGTAATATTAATCAAGACGAAATCAAATATGAAAAAAAAGTAAATCATAAACATGTTAATACGGGGGAAGCTTCTCGTCTGAATGGAGCTACATGTCTTGAGTAAATATCGCATGCAAATAAACTGTAAGTGTAAGCAAAAAAGGTAAGGGAGAGAGCCCACTTTGCAAAAAGGAGGTTTGTCACACTCAGCACTTTGGCCTGCAGTAACGTTTAGATTATACACAGTGGTTGGTTTTAGGGACATCTAGATACACTATATATACAAAAGTATGTGGACACCCCTTCAAATGAGTTATTTCAGCCACACCCGTTGCTGACAGGTGTATAAAATCGAGCACACAGCCATGCAATCTCCGTAGACAAGCATTAGCAGTAGAATAGCCTTATTGAACAGCTCAATGACTTTCCATGTAGCACTGTCATAGGATGCCACTTTTCCAACGAGTCAGTTTGTGAAATTTCTACCCTGCTAGGGTTGACCCGGTCAACTGTAAGTGCTGTTATTGTGAAGTGGAACTGTCTAAGAGCAACAACGGCTCAGATGTTAAGTGGTAGGCCACAAAAGCTCACAGAACGGGACCGCCGTGTGCTGAAGCGCGTAGTGAGTAAAAATCGTCTGTTCTCAGAACACTAGTGAGTTCCAAACTGCCTCTAGAAGCAACGTCAGCACAAAAACTGTTCGTCCGGAGCTTAATGAAATGGGTTTCAATGGCCGAGCAGCCGCACACAAGCTTAAGATTACTGTGCGCAATGCCAAGCGTCAGCTGGAGCTGTGTAAAGATTGCTGGCATTGGAGTGATGAATCACGTTCCCCATCTGGCAGCCCGACAAACAAATCTGGGTCCGGCGGATGCCATTAGAACACTACTTGCACGAATGCATAGTGCAAACTGTAAAGTTTAGTGGAAGAGGAATAATGCTCTGTTTTTCATGGCTCGGGCTAGGCCCTTTAGTTCCAGTGAAGGGAAATCTTCACACTACAGCTTACAATGACATTTTCAACGATTATGTTCTTCCAACTTTGTGGCACCAGTTTGGGGAAGGACCTTTCCTGTTTCAGCATGACAATGCCCCTGTGCACAAAGCGAGGTACATACAGAAATGGTTTGTTGAGATCGGTGTGGAAGAATTTGACTGGCCTGCAAAGAGCCCTGACCTCAACTCCATCGAACAACTTTGGGATGAATTGGAAGCCGCCTGCGAGCCAGGTCTAATCGTCCAACATATCAGTGCCTGACCTCACTAATGCTTCTGTGGCTGATTGGAAGAAAGTCCCCGCAGCAATGTTCCAACATCTATTGGAAAGCATTCCCTGAAGAGTGGATGCTGTTATTGGAGCAAAGGGGGAACCAACTCCATATTAATGTCCATAATTTTGGAATGAGATGTTTGACAAGCAGGTGTCCACATTAAGTACTTTTGGTCATGTAGTGTATGTCAAAGTAATTGATAGATTCCTTGTGAGGACATCGGAATATACAGTTACATGGTAATACAGAGGTCATACAATGAGTTTTGTAGTGATT
The DNA here is from genome assembly GCF_034236695.1 of Oncorhynchus nerka. NCBI lineage: Eukaryota > Metazoa > Chordata > Actinopteri > Salmoniformes > Salmonidae > Oncorhynchus > Oncorhynchus nerka. Next base: position 18,450,378 of record NC_088422.1, on the reverse strand, counting down.
CCTATGTTATTGATGTTTGTTGCTCATAAGCATGCACCCATCAAGGAAATGTCTGTAAATACTGTTAGATCCCTGTGGCTTGATGAAGAATTGAAAAATTGCATGGTTGAGAAGGAAACTGATTGGCAAACATATTGCAAATAGAGAACTCATGTGACTAAAATGAATAAAAAGAAGAAGAAACTATACTATGAAACAAAGATAAATGACATAAATAATGATAGTAAAAAGCTTTGGAGAACCTTAAATTAACTTTAGGGGAAAAAGGCAAACTCAACTCCATCATTCATTGAATCAGATGGCTCATTCATCACAAAACCAACTGATATTGCCAACTACTTTCATTATTTTTTTATTGGCAAGATTAGAAAACTTAGGCACGACATGCCAGCAACAAATGCTGACACTACATATCCAAATATATCTGACCAATTTATGAAAGACGAGCATTGAAATGTAGAATTTTGTAAAGGGAGTGTGGAAGAAAACATTTTTTGTTGTCTATCGACAATGACAGGCCACCGGGGTCTGACAACTTGGATGGAAAATTACTGAGGATAATAGCGGACAATATTGTCTCTCCAATTTTCCATATTTTCAATTTAAGCTTACTCCAGACTTGGAGTGAAGCAAAAGTCATTCCGCTACCTAAGAATAGTAAAACCTCCTTTACTGGCTCAAATAGCAAACCAATCAGCCTGTTACATACAAACCCTTAGTAAATGTTTGGAAAAAATTGTGTTTGACCAGATACAATGCTATTTTACAGTAAACAAATTGACAACAAAATCTAGGGAAGGACATTGAACAAGCACAGCACTTACATACATGACTGATGATTGGCTGAGAGAAATAAATGATAAACAGATTGTGGGGACTGTTGGCTCAGAACAGGGCAGCATGGCTGGCCCTTGTATGTACACAGAGAGCTAATATTAATAATATGCATGTCAATCTCTCCTGGCTCAAAGTGGAGGAGAGATTGACTTCATCACTACTTGTATTTATGAGAGGTATTGACATGTTAAATGCACTGACCTGTCTGTTTGAACTACTGGTGCACAGCTCAGACACCCATGCATACCCCACAACACATGCCACGAGGTCTCTTCACAGTCCCCAGGTCCAGAACAGACTATGTGAGGCGCACAGTACTACATCGAGCCTTGACTACATGAAACTCTATTCCACATCAAGTACCTGATGCAAGCAGTAAAATTAGATTTAAAAACAGATACAAATACACCGTATGGAACAGCAGGGACTGTGAAACAACAGAAACATAGACAGAGACACATATATACACACAATAACCTATACACTATACACACACATAGACATGGATTTTGTATTGTAGATATGTGGTAGTGGTGTAATAGGGGACTGAGGGCACACAGTGTTGTGAAATCTGTGAATGTATAGCATTGTTTTAAAATGGTATAAACTGCCTTAATTTTTCTGGACCCCAGTAAGAGTAGCTGATGTCTTGGCAGCAGCTAATGGGGATCCATAAAATATACAAATACAACACATCATCCTCAGTTGGACAAGATCACTGTATATGTGTGTTTGTGAATTTTTTATAAATATATGTATTTTATCATCTTAATGTTAGATAAAACCCTAACTAGAACTTAATGGGAATCTTAGCTAATGTTCTGGGAATGCTCCCAGTTTGCTGGGTTATTTTAGGGTACAGCAGTTTATAGATTACTACAGCCAAATCAGACATTGTTTTTCCAAAGTCTGTGCATCCCCTCCAGATAATCAAATATTTCAACTCTGAAAAACCTCACATAACACAAACCAGCATGCACAAACAAAAGCACACACAAACCAGCATGGTGTTTACGCGTTCTCTGAAGAGCAAAAAGCAGTGGAGGAGTGGGAGAGGAGAATAAAATGTATCATATGAGGCAAAACACATCACCATGAGGATGTGGCAAGTGACACTTTGCTTCTTGAAAATCCTATATCTTGAAAACTTGACTGCTGACATGTAAAATATTTTGAGACCTTATTAACAGTGGACTAATGAAAAAATACCAACATATAGTTGATTTTTTCTTTAATGTAGTACATACACCTACTGGCCTGCTAGACTGGACTCATAACTTTTGCAGCGCGTGAGCCGGTCTTGAAACCTGGGCGTAAGTGTAACAGCTCTGGGAGAGGCTCGCACTCCTTAGCATAAAATTATGTTCTCTTTCTTTTTTCAAGATTTTGACACGCAGCTCACACCCGCGAAAAATAAGATTAAGTGGCTTGCACTCTGCTCAAACTGGCAAAAGGTTATGCTTCCAGTGTAGCAGGTAAAAACCTACTGTTTTCTCTATGCCCCAGTGTAGTTCCTATGTTATCCCCACTGTTGGTCTTTTTTTCAGTTCAGATTTAGCATATATTTTACATCAGAATGGCTATATTCCAAAACAACACCATGTAATCACAGCACTACTGTATCACGTCATTACCTAGAGCAGACAGTGAGCTCACTGAACTATCAGATGCATGTCAGACAATAACTCATTTCCTGATGGGAAATATCCCCCCCAACACTATGAAGCAGCTATTGGCTAATTAGCATACAGTTTCACCATACTATTATTGGGTGCAATTATTATTCTATTTCCTTTGTAGATAACCTTGTTGAGTAGAGGTCATATTAAGTGTTCTAATTACCGCTAATTTTATAATAATTATGTTGACAGGCCACTCTAAAACACAGCAGGCAGAATAAAACCATATCATCTGATTTACGTTATTACATTCGCATCGCTCTCATAATCTCATTACGCTACGACAGTATTTTTCATAGTGTCGATGAAACGAAGCATGACAGTCACATGGTGTTGCTACTCCTTGTGGGAGTTACAGAATTCCCCTGAATCCACGCAGCATTCATCCATTTATATCAAAGCCATTTTGAAGCCGTACCAAATAAGAGAGCACAACGTAACCACCATACAACTGTTCATCTAGTGAGCCTAGCCCTGAAATAATATCTTCTCCCAACAAGAGAAGAGTAGGTACATGACAGACTCCCAATCTGACCAATCTAGTAGGTGGATCTTGTCTGCCTTTCCCTTGAAGCTACTGTCAGTGTGGCAATGTTTTTGTTCACTCAGACACACAGACATAGGCAGGACTACTCTCCTGGGTGGCAACGCAGATCAACAAGGAGTAGCGCTTCAAACCAAGAACACGTCAGACTCACTCAAAAGAAAGAAGGACATCTCAAGGTCCTCCAGAGGAAGTAAGAGAGATACATAGAGAGATGGAGAGAGAGAGGGTTGAACGAATGGAAAGAATGGAATAATATTTCATGCTAATGCTATCCCTGGTATCGTTCAACTGTCTAGTTTAGCATAAGAGGACAACAGAGAGGTCAGAGATAGGTCGAGGAGCTATAACTACGAACGGATCGATAGTAATGAACAAAAATATATAATACAACAGCTTTTCGGGATTTCGATTGGTTTACACTAATTTGAATAAACTACCTTTACTTCTGACCCACTGTTCTGCCTGAAGTGTTATAATCCACTATGGCTATAAAAGCAAATTCAATTTGCTACCAAAGTGTTTTTTAAACAAACAGTCTCACGCTATGAGGTTGAACGGTTACTTGTTCTAATGGAGCCACTGAACCTTCCTGGTTTGAAATTCATGTCAACGAAATAGAACGGACAAAAAAAACACAAAGTACATTCCAGCTGCCCTTACTAAACTTCTAATGTATTTTACAGCATTCAGGATCAAATTCAAATAGCATGCTGTTACATTCAGTCCCACTCCGTGCAACTTACACATCAGAGCTCAGGGACACCAAGCAACAAACTCACTTATTGACAGAACACACTTGCACGCACACTTGCACAGGCACACACACACAAAATGAATTACTGTAAACCAAACACAAATGGCAGCCCTCAGGTTTTCTGAGCAAAAAAAACATTTAATGTACACTACTTTTCAAAAGTTTGGGGTCACCTAGAAATGTCCTTGTTTAAGAAAGAAAAGAAAATTGTCCATTAAAATAACATCAAATTGATCTGAAATACAGTGTAGTTAATGTTGTAAATTACTATTGTAGCTGGAAATGGCAGATTTTTTTTATGGAATATCTACATATGCGTATAGAGGCCCATTATCAGCAACCATCAGTCCTGTGTTCAAATGGCATGTTGTGGTAGCTAATCCAAATTTATCATTTTAAAAGGCTGATTGATCATTAGAAAACCCTTTTGCAATTATGTTAGCGCAGCTGAAACTGTTGGCCTGACTAAAGACACAATACAACTGGACTTCTTTAGACTAGTTGAATATCTGGAACATCAGCATTTGTGGGTTTGATTAAAGGCTCGAAATGGCCATAAACAAAGAACATTCTCCTGAAACCTGTCAGTCTTGTTAGGGTTTTCTTCCGGTGAAGGAGAGGCGGACCAAAATGCAGCGTGGTTATTTCGATACCTGTTTAAGAAAAGATAAACACGAACAATACAAAACAAGAAACGTAATGTGAAAACCTAAACAGCCTATTCTGGTGCAAACTAACACAGAGACAGGAACAATCACCCACGAAACACTCAAAGAATATGGCTGCCTAAATATGGTTCCCAATCAGATTCAACGATAAACACCTGCCTCTGAATGAGAACCACTCCAGGCAACCATAGACTTTTCTAGACAACCTCACTAACCACAATCCCATAACCTACAAAAAAAACCTAGACAAAACAAACCACATAAATAACCCATGTCAAACCCTGGCCTGACCAAAAAAATTAAGAAAATACAAAATTCTAAGACCAGGGCGTGACAGAACCCCCCCCCCCCCCCAAGGTGCGGACTCCCGGCCGCACACCTAAACCCATAGGGGAGGGTCCGGGTGGGCGTCTGTCCACGGTGGCGGCTCCGGCGCGGGACGTGGACCCCACTCCAACATAGTCTTAGTCCACTTCCATCGTGTCCTTAGATTGGCGACCCTCGCCGCCGACCTTGGCCTAGTAGCCCTAACCAAGGGCCCCACTGGACTGAGGGGCAGCTCCGGACTGAGGTAGCTCGGGACTGAGGGGTAGCTCAGGACTGAGGGGTAGCTCGGGACTGAGGGGTAGCTCAAGACTGAGGGGTAGCTCAGTACTGAGAGGTAGCTCAGGACTGAGAGGAAGCTCAGGCAGGTTGATGACTCTGGTAGATCCTGGCTGACTGGCGGATCTGGCAGATCCTGGCTGACTGGCGGATCCTGGCTGACTGGCGGCTCTGGCTGCTCCATGCTGACTGGCGGCTCTGACTGCTCCATGCAGACTGGCTGCTCTGGCTGCTCCATGCAGACTGGCGGCTCTGGCTGCTCCATGCAGACTGGCGGCTCTGGCTGCTCCATGCAGACTGGCGGCTCTGGCTGCTCCAATAAGACTGGCAGCTCTGGCTGCTCCATGCAGACTGGCGGCTCTGGCTGCTCCATGCAGACTGGCGGCTCTGGCTGCTCCAATAAGACTGGCAGCTCTGGCTGCTCCATGCAGACTGGCGGCTCTGGCTGCTCCATGCAGACTGGCAGCTCTGGCTGCTCCTTACAGACTGGCAGCTCTGGCGGCTCCTTGCAGACTGGCATCTCTGGCGGCGCTGGACAGGCGGGAGACTCTGGCAGCGCTGAATAGGCAGGAGACTCCGGCAGCGCTGTAGAGGAGGAAGGCTCTGGCAGCGCTGGACAGGCGGGAGACTCCGACAGCGCTGTAGAGGTGGAAGGTTCTGGCAGCGCTGGATAGGCGAGGCGCACTGTAGGCCTGATCGTGGTGCTGGCACTGGTGGTACTGGGCCGAGGACACGCACAGGAAGCCTGGTGCGGGGAGCTGCCACCGGAGGGCTGGTGCGGGGAGGTGGTACTGGATAGACCGGACCGTGCAGGCGCACTGGAGCTCTTGAGCACAGAGCCTGCCCAACCTTACCCGGTTGAATGCTTACTCTAGCCCGGCCGATACAAGGAGCTGGTATGTACCGCAGCGGGCTATGCACCCGAACTGGAGACACCGTGCGCTCCACAGCATAACACGCTGCCTGCCCGGTCTCTCTATCCCCCCGGTAAGCACAGGAAGTTGGTGCAGGTCTCCTACCTGGCGTCAACATACTCCCTGTGTTCCCCCCACAATAAATGTTTGGGGCTGACTCTCGGGCTTCCTTGCCAACCGTGTTCCCTCGTATCGCCGGCTCCTCTCTCCGGCTGCCTCTGCTCTCCTAAGTGCCTCCACCTGTTCCCATGGGAGGCGATCTCTTCCAGACAGTATTTCCTCCCAAGTGTAACAACCCTTGCCGTCTAAAATGTCTTCCCATGTCCATTCCTCCTTTCGCTGCTCCTGCTGCCGCTGCCTGTCACCACGCCGCTTGGTCCTGTTTTGGTGGGTGATTCTGTTAGGGTTTTCTTCCGGTGAAGGAGAGGCGGACCAAAATGCAGCGTGGTTATTTCGATACATGTTTAATAAAAGATAAACACGAACAATACAAAACAAGAAACGTAATGTGAAAACCTAAACAGCCTATTCTGGTGCAAACTAACACCGAGACAGGAACAATCACCCACGAAACACTCAAAGAATATGGCTGCCTAAATTTGGTTCCCAATCAGAGACAACGATAAACACCTGCCTCTGATTGATAACCACTCTAGGCAACCATCGACTTTTCTAGACAACCCCACTAACCACAATCCCATAACCTACAAAAACACCCTAGACAAAACACACCACATAAATAACCCATGTCACACCCTGGCCTGACCAAAAAAATAAAGAAAACACAAAATACTAAGACCAGGGCGTGACAAGTCTATTGTTGTTCTGAGACATTGAAGAAATTGAAGATCTCGTACAACGCTGTGTACTACTCCCTTCACAGAACTACACAAACTGGCCCTAACCAGAATTGAAAGAGGAGTGGGAGGCCTGAGTGCACAACTGAGCCAGAGGACAAGTACATTAGAGTGTCTAATTTGAGAAACAGACACCTCACAAGTCCTCAACTGGCTGCTTTATTAAATAGTACTCACAAAACACCACTCTCAACGTCAACAGTGGAGAGGTGACTCCGCGATGCTGGCCTTCACAGAACTTCACAGCCCTACACCATGCTGAGCTATTGTCCAGTGATTTGTCTTTTTTATAATATTTCATCAAATTCCCAGACAGAATTAAGTCACTGCTCCTGGCCTGTGAAACATTTCCCATTGAGAAATCAGAGAGGCTACAACCACTGCATGTCCTCTGTTAATAAGCATACTTTAAACCCCATCATTTTAAAGTTGTTTTTTCTGTAAAAACATTTAGTTCCTGATACAGTTTGGACTTGATATCAGTGATTATCCACGTTTTCAATAATCTGTCAAGCGTATTTCAGTGTCTTGAAAATTATGTACATGGTCTGTTTTCATGCCACTGACTACCACTAACATCTACTTTCAATTCATGTTTTATTCCACAAGCAATGCTTTCACTAAACATGTCACTCCTAGAGACAGAGGTCTTTGTGACCATCTGTGATGCAGCACATGGCTTTCATCGTTACTCGGGCACTCACGAAGTCCTGACGCACGTATGCACGAATGCAGGCACACACACACACACACACACACACACACACACACACACACACACACACACACACACACACACACACACACGCACACACACACACACACACACACACTCACACACACACGCTCATGTTGAGAAAAACAATTAAAGCAGTACATCTCTTAGATAGATACACACAACATCCAGCTATACATTTCATTATACCCTCAAATGGGTCCACACAATTACTGTTAACCATAAGAGTCTAAGCCCTGTCTAAACTGTGGGAGGGATTGTTTTGAGAAAATCAGACCAAGAATAATTTTGCTATTTATTTTTGAATTTTAAAACCTCTTAAAGTATCCCCCCCAAAATGTAAACAATTACTTGATGAACGTATTTATTTGGCTTTACTGCTGTTAGACCATACAAAAGCATTGAATAACAGATTCACTACACGAAACAACAAATAGTCCCCCCCCCAAACAAAATCTCAAAGGAAGTTAGTTCTGAAGTGTCTGTCCTATATCTGAGCGATATAAGAGAGATCGGGAAACATGTTTTTTTTCCTCTATGTATTTAACCCCCTTTTTTTGTCACTAAACATTCTCCGTATACAGCAACCTTCCATTCATTTGTTAAACTTGTTCCGGGGGACCTTCAGATGAGTCTTGTGAGGCCTTTGGGCATCCTATGTACATGTTCATGAGACTCACCTTTACACTAAGGGGTCTTATTAGTGTGTAGCCCAAACTGTTCGGACACTACAGACAGAAGATGGCTGATCAGGTGTACCGACTTCTGATGAGTCCTACGAATATTGTGGTTGTTGTAGAGTCTAATTCTTCCATAGAAGGGTCATAATAGTTTATAGGCCATACTGTTCGGAGGCTACAGACGGTTTTGTGAGAAGAGCGATTTTCGGGAGTTTTCATGGTCTGACAAACTCTGTATGACGGTTGTCATAGGTGGAAGAAGGTGTGGACCAAAGCGCAGTGTGGTACGTGTTCATGATTTTATTAACTGAACACTGAAATACAAAACAACAACGTGAATAAACAAAAAAAAAGAAATAGTCCTGTAAGGTGCAGAAAACACTAAACAGAAAATTAAACACCCTCAACCAAAATGGGGAAAACAGGTTACCTAAGTATGATTCTCAATCAGAGACAACGAATGACACCTGCCTTTGATTGAGAACCATACCAGGCCAAAGACATAAATACTACATAGAAAAAAGAACATAGACTACCCACCCAAACTCACGCCCTGACCAAACCAACACCAAGACATAATAAAGGAACTAAGGTCAGAACGTGACACTCTGCTCTAACTCTGTCACTTTTCACTGCAGATGCGGAAGTGTTACATAGGCGGATGCAGAGGATTGACATGCAAAAAACATACCTCTAGCTTAAACTGTCCAATTGTTTATTATGATAATTAGATTTCAGAGGGAGTGCGGACATCAACCTTAGGGGTTTTTAATCCCTCATCATATTTGTACTTTTGTTTGCAGTGTATTTCCACAATCATATTGTTCTTGACATGACACTTTGCATAAAATTCCTTAAAGAAAAGCTATGTTGTAAATTACAGCAAAGAGTGACTCCAGGTAGACAGAACCTAAGAACCTTAGGGAGGAATAGGTCTCAAGAGAAGCCTTATGTTAAAAAAAAATGTCCTTGAAAACAACTGTGTGCCACCCACATTCAGTGTTGTGTGCATTTACTGGTGTTGGTTGATATATACATTTGACTAATGGTTTAAAGACATGGTTGTCACGTATCACACATGGTGAGGCTACCAAACCCACATGTGGGGCTCTTTAATTGTTTTATAAATTGCAGCTATCTCTATATTGTATGCTGTGATTATCTAATCTGACCCATGGAAGACCTAAACCATATGAGATGATATCCAGAACAGCCATACCACAAATTATATGCTTCTGGTACGCCTAATCACTGAAACATTTTATTTACAAACTCCTAAGCACAATAGTAATTGTGGAGATATTAGCGTGCGTGTGTGTGTGTGTGTGTGTGTGTGTGTGTGTGTGTGTGTGTGTGTGTGTGTGTGTGTGTGTGTGTGTGTGTGCGTGTTTACGTACACGTGTGTGTCCTTTATAATTATAGTATTGTGCTGAATGTTGTGTGGAGTGTAAATGTGAAACATATGGAGGAATAACTAGCACAAGTGTAAAATTAACTGTGGTAAAGATGCAGAACAAATCTATTCATCTGCATTTACGCCCCCTGAGGCGTCTGGTTTCTATGGATACCGCAGTGGGCAGTAAGCTGAGCTTTTACCTGCTCAGGTTCTGGAGATGCTTAAGAGATGGTATTATTCACTCCACTACTGTCAACATATGCTTAACACTGATAATATAGTACATAATTTGAAAATATGGAGTTGTGTTCAAGTCTCTGTAAAGTAAATTAAATTAAATTAGATGCTTGTGACCAATGTTTTTTTTTCTGTGCGGTACACATGCAAGTGGGAAGCTCTGATAAAATGATGTGTTGGGACCTACCCTTGTGTTGTTACCTACCCTGACTTCCTGACGGGTCACCCCCAGGTGGTAAAGGTAGGTAACAACACATCCACCACGCTATCCTCAACACGGTGTATATTTTTATTTATATATATATACTAGTTTATTTAACTAGTCGAGTCAGTTAACAACAAATTCTTATTTACAATGACGGCCTATTATTAAAGTGAACATGTTTTGTGTTTATAGTCTACATTGTCATTTGTTTCAGTACTACGTCTTATTTCCTATTTCCTACATTACTTATCTAACTCTTGCATTTAAGATAATGTCCTTTCTAGTGTCTCAGCAATACATCTGAAATCAGCTGTCAACGTTTGTCCCTCTGTCATGTGCCAAACGAGCACACATATATTTATTTTCATGGTGTAAGTTCAGTTTGTGGTTGCTGATACACAACACTAGTTCCTCATAGCTTGGGTAGACCCTGCCAGGTGTCAATGCAAACACTTTCTGATCAAGAAGCACACTTACCATATGAGAAGGGAAAAGGGAATACCTAGTCAGTTGTACAACTGAATGCCACAACTGAAATGTGTCTTCCACATTTAACCCAATTGAATCAGAGAGGTCCGGGGGGCTGCCTAAATCAACATCCACATCTTCGGCACCCGGGGAACAGTGGGTTACCTGCCTTGATCAGGGGCAGAACAACAGATTTTTACCTTGTCAGCTTGGGGATTCGATCCAGCAAACTTTGGGTTACTGGCCCAATGCTCTAACCACTATGATTGATGTCCTCAGAGCTACTTGAGATTGAGTGCTTTCCAGACTCTGGCTTCAGCTCATAGTCTTTATCAAATCAACTGATAAACTGAAGATATTATTAAATGTAGCCTACAAATGTGAGCCTGTAGGATTTGTGCAACACTGTTTTCAACCTATAAATCTATGAAGAATGATTAATACGAGGATAATAAACAAACAAACAAAAGTTCAACTGTAGCTGGCCTCTCGCGATGACAAAAGTTGGCTGTAGATTAGCAATGTTGTCCAAAAGGTAAAGCACTTACGGCTGCCTGCACCCGCACGCCAGACTAGCATCACCACCCTGGATGGTTCCGACCTAGAATATGTGGAGATCTATAAGTACCTAGGTGTCTGGCTAGACTGTAAACTCTCCTTCCAGACTCATATCAAACATCTCCAATCAAAAATCAAATCTAGAGTCCGCTTTCTATTCTGCAACAAAGCCTCCTTCACTCACGCCACCAAACTTACCCTAGTAAAACTGACTATCCTACCAATCCTCGACTTCGGCGATGTCATCTACAAAATATCTTTCAATACTCAGCAAACTCAGCAAACTGGATGCAGTTTATCACAGTACCATCCGTTTTGTTACTAAAGCACCTAAAACCACCCACCACTGCGACCTGTATGCTCTAGTCGGCTGGCCCTCGCTACATATTCGTCGCCAGACCCACTGGCTCCAAGTCATGTACAAGTCCATGCTAGGTAAAGCTCCGCCTTATCTCAGTTCACTGGTCACGTTGGCAACACTCACCCGTAGCACGCGCTCCAGCAGGTGTATCTCACTGATCATCCCTAAATCCAACACCTCATTTGGCCGCATTTCCTTCCAGTTCTCTGCTGCCTGTGACTGGAACGAATTGCAAAAATCGCTGAAGTTGGAGACTTTTATCTCCCTCACCAACTTTAAACATCTGCTATCTGAGCAGCTAACCGATTGCTGCAGCTGTACATAGTCCATCGATAAATAGCCCACCCAATTTACCTACCTCATCCCCATACTGTTTTTATTTATTTTCCTTTTCTGCTCTTTTGCACACCAGTATCTCTACCTGCACATGACCATCTGATCATTTATCACTCCAGTTTTAATCTGCAAAACTGTAATTATTCGCCTACTTCCTCATGCCTTTTGCACACAATGTATATAGTATCTTTTTTTTCTTTTTTTCTACTGTGTTATTGACTTGTTTATTGTTTACTCCATGTGTAACTCTGTGTTGTTGTCTGTTCACACTGCTATGCTTTATCTTGACCAGGTCGCAGTTGTAAATGAGAACTTGTTCTCAACTAGCCTACCTGGTTAAATAAAGGTGAGAAAAAAAGAAAAAAAAACGTGAAAAAAACTATGCAGTGATCATTTTTGTGATTGCCACTTACAGACAAAAAATGGGTGCTTGTAGCGGTTGAATTCCTATATCTGGTGCCTGGTCATCAGTCGCTGGGGCTGCGTCCCTGCGATAGGCCTCGTCTCGACGGACTCTCTGTTCTTTCCTGAACAGACACTCCTTTTGTACTTCTGGGGGTCGAGACAGCCACGGCACATTATTCGTTCTAAATCTAGAATTTGCTATTTCCCTCACAAAACAGATGTTTCTTTCCACGTCATTGGCACACTGCCCCAGATCATGACTGACCCTCCACCTCCAAACCTCCAAATCGATCCCGCTCCAGAGTACAGGCCTCGGTGTAATGCTTATTCCTTCGACGATAAAGACGAATCTGACCATCACCCCTGGTGAGACAAAACCGTGACTCGTCAGTGAAGAGCACTTTTTGCCACTCCTGTCTGGTCCAGAGACTGTGGATTTGTGCCCAAAGGAGACATTGTTGCCGGTGAAGTCTGGTGAGGAACTGCCTTTCAACAGGCCTACAAGCCCTCAGTCCAGCCTCTCTCAGCCTATTGCGGACAGTCTGAGCATTGATGGAGGGATTATGCGTTGTGATGTATGCGCTGTTATGTAGGTGTGATGTTCGGATGTACCGATCCTGTGCAGGTGTTGTAACACATGCTCTTCTACTGCGAGGACGATCAGCTGTCCGTCCTGTCTCCCTGTAGCGCTGTCTTAGGCATCCCACAGTACGGACATTGCAATTTATTGCCCTGGCCACATCTGCAGTCCTCATGCTTCCTTGCATGCCTAAGGCACGTTCACGCAGATGTCATGACGTGGCCCTTTCTGGGTATAGAGCGTGGCATCCCCCTCTCTCTCCCTCCTACACCCAGGTTCTGTTTTCTCAGGTCGTAAATTCCTGGAGGAGACTCTCCTCCTGGCCATGCATTAATAGAGAGAGAGAGTTTCACAGTAGAACAAAGGAACTTCTTCTACATCACGGAACTTATGAACTGATCAATATCCATGTTTTGGAGAATGTGTAAACGGTCAGTGGAGAAGCCAGCTACGTTTTGTTTCATGTTTGTGACCTCATGAAAGACAATACAGCCACATTATTATAACTCTGTTTATACAGGGGCCTCCATTATGAGGATGGTGTCTAATTATTGTATAAAATGAATGACTAAAGATGAAACTATTTGTGAAATTATGTAATGCTGTTAATGTGGGAGAATTGTATTCCCTTTAAAGTTGAACTAAGTCATTGGCATGATCTGGCGTCATGGAACAGCCCTTTTCTACTGTTACGAATTAAACCCCCACTTGAAGAAATCCTCTTCAGACCACACTTACCTCGGTCAGGTGAGGGGGAACAGGTTGAGTTAAGACCACAAAAACCTCAGTATAAACTAAGGTTGTAATGGTTGTTGAATTCCTAACCATACCACATGGAGCATTGGCTACACGGCTGGAAATGGTCAAACTCTGAGACCATCGATTCTGACCGAATAAGAGCAAATCTTAGATACTAATTAGTAGTCTACAGCTAGAAATTATGTCAACCTGAAATGCGAAGACCGACAACCTCCAAAACATCTATTCTATAAGAACATTTCTGAATGGTACCCTGAAGTATACATTCTAACCAAGAGAGACGCTCGGATGAACTTTCCAACAAAAGGAATGAGTGAGCGTTCATGTGCAAAGGATTAGCATTTCAATTAATATATTTATCAACTGTGTAGTGAGTCTTTTTTCTTTACCGCCCTTCTCAGTCCACAACCACTTCCCTTTGTCCACCAAGCCGTCACATCGGCTTAGCCCACTAGGGAACCTCCCCTATCATTTAATTGTAACTGTATCTACTGTGTTCTTTGTTTATGCATTTCTGTGATTATTTAGTTAGTTAGTAAGTAAATAAATGATTAAAAAGACAATTGGTTATATGGATGATTGATAGTAAAGGCTGGGTTCGTACAGATAACCAACCATTTACGATGTTTGGAATGAGACTAACGTGAGGTAAAGAATAATTAATTAATTAGAAGACTAATTGATCAGATATTAAAATATCTGAATTGTTATATTAGGAAAATTATTACTTTTTAATCTGAAGATTTTCCTTGGTGCCCCGACTTCCTAGTTAATTACATTTACATGATTAGTTTAATCAAGTAATAATAATTACAGAGAATTGATTTGATAAAATAACAGTCTTCAATTGAATGATGCCAAAGACACGACACAGATGAGCAGGGACCCTGGGCATCTTCCTTTTGGTGTTTTTCAGAGTCGGTAGAAAGGCCTCTTTGGTGTCCTACGTTTTCATAACTGTGACCTTAAAAGCCTACCGTCTGTAAGCTTTTAGTGTCTTAACAACCATTCCACAGGGGCATGTTCATTCATTGTTTATGGTTCATTGAACAAACATGGGAAACAGTGTTTAAACCCTTTACAATGAAGATCTGTGAAGTTATTTATTTATTTATTTGTATTTTTATGAATTATCTTTGAAAGACAGGGCGTGAAAAAGGGACGTTTCTGTTTAGTTTATCCCTCCAGATTTTTCCACTGTTGTGCAGAGCTGAGATGAACCCAACTGAATTGTACTCAAATATATTAGAAGTAACTGGTCCTTGTATCCAGGCATTTTCAAAACCTCTCAGAAGAGGCTGAAATCTTCTTAGTGATGAGAAGGAACGGATTTCAACAGCTCAATGTTCAGCTCCAAAAGCAAATTAGCTAATTACTCCATCTTCTCGCTGCAGTTTTGCAAATCAATGGGGGTGGGGGGGGCAGCTTTTCAGAGGCTTACACTCCTCAAAGACGTTCCTGAAATTGGAATGGAAAAATGTCAAGTGTGCTGCTTTGCAAAAGTAGCACATGTAGATGGGGAAATTGAAAATCCTTTTCTTGCCTGGCAGACAGACGTTTTCATTGCCAGAGATACATACTCAACCAAGACTACCTTCAGTAACACCCTGCATTATTTAAATATTTCACTTGGGTGCATGAACATGACTGTTTTATGCCTGGCTTGGCGAGAATGGGCACAAACATTCCATGACAGCTATCATTTTGGGATAGAGAACATGGAGACGGATGGCCAGGACAGTATCCACCATGGATGTCGATAAAATGATTCTTTCCCAGGGGCCAATGGAACTGTCATGTCAGCTTGGATTTTGTCTTTGCTTCGTTTAACGATCGTTTCATATTTTTCGCCCACAGGGTCAATGTTGATGCAAAGATGAATCTCTTGCATTTACTCTGCCACTGTTAGGTTGAACGGGATGTTGTTGCCAATGCAGTAATGCGTCAAAACTGATATTGACCCATGTAAAGGCCTATGGGGAAGTCAAAACACTTGCAATGGCTTTTTCAAATGTTGTCTTTGAACTTTGTATGCATCACCAAAATATTTGATGTAGGGCTAGTAGATATGAAAAAAAGACATCAGAGGGTGTTCTAGAACAGAATAATGATATAAAACATGCCAAGACAACATCTGATCTATTAGTCCAATCGTTATTAGCTGGCTCTCCCTCAGAGCAGTCCTCTGCATCCTGAACTCCCAGAGGACCCGTGGTTTCTTTGCAACAGATCTTTTCCTCATCCTTATTGATAGGCCTATATACAAGTACATTACATAAATAAATACAGCACTACCACTCTTTTAATACATCTGTATGCTAGCTTTAGAATATAGCTGCAAGTAGTAATGTGTTAAACTATTGTATTGAACAAAACAACCAGCTTCACCAAAAGATGGCTGCTGGAATGTTTCGCTCAGAAACAACCACTCTCTCAATGTCTTGGGTTTCTAAAAGCCACTATTCTCCGTCGATACGGTCAAAGCAATGCCTCTGCTGCTCACTGAGACATGACTGTTGTCAAAACAAGCCGTTTATTTCCATTACTGATTAAGTCCTTTGTATGAAATACAGGTCGTAAGAGCAAACATTCTTGCCTTTGTCCTCAAGGATCCATTCAATCTTATATGTTCACAGAAAAAAATGTATGGCAACGATGGCCTGAATGTTTAAAATGTGAATGTCTTTTGTAACATGCAACAATTTCAAAGATTTTACTGAGTTAGAGTTCATATAAAGAAATCAGTCAATTCAAATAAATTCATGAGGCCCTAATCTATGGACTGGGATTACATATATGCATCTCTTAGTCACAGATACCTTTAAAAAAAGTAGGGGCGTGGATCAGAAAACCAGTCAGTATCTGGTGTGACCACCATTTGCCTCATGCAGCGTGACATATCTCCTTCGCATAGACTTGATCAGGTTGTTGATTGTGGCCTGTGGAATGTTGTCCCACTCCTCTTCAATGGCTGTGCGAAGTTGCTGTATATTGGCCGGAATTGGAACAAGCTGTCGTACACATTGAATCAAAGCGTCCCAAACATGCTAAATGTCTGGTGAGTTTGCAGACCATGGAAGAACTGTGACATTTTCAGCTTCTAGGAATTGTGTACAGATACTTGTGACATGGGGCAGTGCATTATCATGCTGAAGCATGAGGTGATGACAGCGGATGACTGGGATGACAATGGGCCTCATGATCTCGTCACGGTATCCACAGTTGAAGTCGGAAGTTTATATACACTTAGGTTGGAGTCGTTGAAGCTCGTTTTTCAACCACTCCACAAATTTCTTCTGAACAATCTATAGTTTTGGCAAGTCGGCTAGGACATCTACCTTGTGCATGACAGGAGGCTGAAGAAATTTGGCTTGTCACCAAAAGCACTCACAAACTTCTACAGATGCACAATCGAGAGCATCCTGGCGGGCTGTATCACCGCCTGGTACGGCAACTGCTCCGCCCACAACCGTAAGGCTCTCCAGAGGGTAGTGAGGTTTGCACAACGCATCACCGGGGGCAAACTACCTGCCCTCCAGGACACCTACACCACCCGATGTTACAGGAAGGCCATAAAGATCATCAAGGACAAAAACCACCCGAGCCACTGCTTGTTCACCCCGCTATCATCCAGAAGGCGAGGTCAGTACAGGTGCATCAAAGCTGACTGAAAAACAGCTTCTATCTCAAGGCCATCAGACTGTTAAACAGCCACCACTAACATTGAGTGGCTGCTGCCAACACACTGACTCAACTCCAGCCACATTAATAATGGGGATTGATGGGAAATTATGTAAAATATATCACTAGCCACTTTAAACAATGCTACCTAATATAATGTTTACATACCCTACATTATTCATCTCATATGTATACGTATATACTGTACTCTATATCATCTACTGAATCTTTATGTAATACATGTATCACTAGCCACTTTAACTATGCCACTTTGTTTACATACTCATCTCATATGTATATACTGTACTCGATACCATCTACTGTATCTTGCCTATGCCGCTCTGTACCATCACTCATTCATATATCTTTATGTACATATTCTTTATCCCCCTACACTTGTGTGTATAAGACAGTAGTTTTGGAATTGTTAGTTAGATTACTTGTTGGTTATTACTGCATTGTCGGAACTAGAAGCACAAGCATTTCGCTACACTCGCATTAACATCTGCTAACCATGTGTATGTGACACCTAAAATTTGATTTGATTTGACACAAATCATTTTTCCAACAATTGTTTCCAGACAGATTATTTTACTTATAATTCACTGTATCACAATTCCAGTGGGTCAGATGTTTACATACACTAAGATGACTGTGCCTTTAAACAGCTTGGAAAATTCCAGAAAATTGTCATGCCTTTAGAAGCTTCTGATTGACATCATTTAAGTCAATTGGAGGTGTACATGTGGATGTATTTCAGGACCTACCTTCAAACTCAGTGCTTCTTTGCTTGACATATTGGGAAAATCTAAAGAAATCAGCAGAGACATCAGAAAAAAATGTAGACCTCCACAAGTCTGGATCATCCTTGGGAGCAATTTCAAAATGCCTGAAGGTACCACATTCATCTGTATAAACATTAGTACGCAAATATAAACACTATGCGACCACGCAGCCGTCATACTCAGGAAGGAGATGCGTTCTGTCTCCTAGAGATGAATGTACTTTGGTGCGAATAGTCCAAATCAATCCCAGAACAACAGCAAAGGACCTTGTGAAGATGCTGTAGGAAACAGGTACAAAAGGATCTATATCCACAGTAAAACAAGTCCTATATCGACATAACCTGAAAGACCGGTCAGCAAGGAAGAAGCCACTGCTCCAAAACCGCCATAAAAAATGCAGACTACAGTTTGCAACTGCACATGGGGACAAAGATCGTACTTTTTGGAGAAATGTCCTCTGGTGAAACAAAAATAGAACTGTTTGGCCATAATGACCATCGTTATGTTTGGAGGAAAAAGAGGGAGGCTTACAAGCCGAAGAACACCATCCCAACCGTGAAGCACGGGTGTGGCAGCATCATGTTGTGGGGGTGCTTTGCTGCAGGGGGGACTGGTGCACATCAAAAAATTGTGGATATATTGAAGCAACATCTCAAGACATCACTTAGGAAATTAAAGCTTGGTCGCAAACGGGTCTTCAAAATGGACTATGACCCAAAGCATACTTCCAAAGTCGTGGCAAAATGGCTTAAGGACAACAAAGTCAAGGTATTGGAGTGGCCATCACAAAGCCCTGACCTCAATCCTATAGAAAATGTGTGGGCAGAACTGAAAAAGGGTGTGCGAGCAAGGAGGCCTACAAACCTGACTCAGTTACACCAGCCCTGTCAGGAGGAATGGGTCAAAATTCACCAAACTTATTGTGGGAAGCTTGTGGAAGGCTACCTGAAGTGTTTGACCCAATTTAAATAATTTAAAGGCAATGCTACCAAATATGAATTGAGTGTATATACACTTCTGACCCAACTTCAACTGTATGTGCATTCAAATTTCCATCGATAAAATGCCCATACCATAACCCCACCGCCACCATTGGGGGCACTCTGTTCACAATGATGACATCAGCAAACCTGCTCGCCCACACAATCATGTATGCGTTGTCTGCGGTTGTGAGGCCGTTTGGACTTACTGCCAAATTCTATAAAAAGACGTTGGAGGTGGCTTTTAGTAGAGAAACAAACATGCATCAGCTATGGTGGACATTCCTCCAGTCAGCATGCCTGTCACGTCTACTCCCGCTCCTCCCCTCCGCCGTTCAACGTCGCTGGTATATGAACCACTAGTCCTGGGATTCATCATTACGCACACCTGGCATCAGGCTTTACACTCACCTGGACTCCATTACCTCACTTATTACATCCCCTATATCTGGTACTCCCTTCGGTTCTTTCCCCAGTCACTATTGTTTATGTTTTTCAAGTCTATATGCTACTCGTGTTTGTTGTGTAGTTCGATGTTCCATTTATTATTAAACTCACCACCTGCACTTGCTGTCCAACTCCCAGCATATATGTTACAATGCCAATTGTACACTCCCTCAACTTGAGACAAATGTGTTATTGTGTTGTGTGACAAGACTGCACATTTTAGAGTGGCTTTTAATTGTCCCCATCACAAGTTTTACCTGTGTTATGATCATGCCAGTTAATCAGTTTCTTGATATGCCACACCTGTCAGGTGGATGGATTATCTTGGCAAAGGAGAAATTCTCACAAAAAGGGATGTAAGCAAATTTGTGCCCAACATTTGAGAGAAATAAGCATTTTGTGCTAATGGAACATTTCTGGGATCTTTTATTTCAACTCATGAAACACGGGACCAACACTTTACATGTTGTATTTATAGTTTGTTCAGTATATTTTTGGGTACAGTAGGTCTCATTGATTAAGTTCACATTTACACAACTCTTAGGTCTGAAAGTCTGACCACTTTCACAATAAGCTTCTCTGACTCTCTGAACAAATTATTTCCAGATTCAGTGACCCTACTAAACCGTATCCAATTCAATATCATTCCACATGATTGAGCTGAACAAAGAATAAATTATTTCCTCAGTCTCCTTACCCTCTATCCCCTCCACCCACAGTGTCCTGTGTGTCATTGACGTCCAACTTGGCATCTGATGTATCACAGCTAGGCTTGTGGAAAATGTGCTGCAGGCCCACTAACAGCCAGGCACAGAAACATTTGCTCATACATGCATGCACAGGTCTGGGAGATCACAGAAGATGAATGTCTATATTTAGTTCCACACAATCTAAGCACAGGTAATCCCTTCATTTGCTGCAAAATTGAGCTTTAGGGCCATTAACTCTAAATTGTGCGGGTGTGTTTTTGATTGCCACCCGTGAGAAACCGTTTTGCATTGCAAGGGAATAGTCATTCAGTGACCGCCAGCGAAAGGTATAGAGATGAGTGCAGAACAATCCCTGAATCAGGTACCACATGCAGTTGGGCTTTCATTACAGTAACTATTGCTAAACATGGAGCTACCTCTGTAAGAAAACCACAGGCTTCCCCCTTCCCATGTAGGGCTGTTTACCACTGACCAGCACAGGTTGCGTTCAACACATAAGTTTCCATTTAATTTATCTGGGGGGGGGGCAGCAATATTGATGTTTATGGTCACATATTCAATATTACATGAATAGATTCACCATGCACACCATGCATACGCTTGTCTGACTAAAATTTAAATGGGATGCTATTAGTTTGGTAGGATTGCTACACATAGATTTGAACTCAACAATATTTCACCTGTTTTAACCTAAACACGATGCTGTAATACACAGGTCATATTTTATTAATTGACTGATCTTGGAGCTTTGCATTAAGTCAGAGTAAATACATTTTCCAAGACCACGACTACAGAGGCCTTGACCAAGGCTTTAGTCCAAAGGTATTTTCATCAATTCACTGAGCTGCACAGCAGCATGGTGATCTAACATCCTCAACACATGTGAGTTTTTGAGTTTTTTTTTCCTGACCTTCATGGTAATAAAGGATGATTTAATTATTGGTTTGGCTGGGTTGAGGAACGTTCACCGTCGGGTGGTCAACAGCTTCAACCAGAGGGACTCACATGAGCTCTTCTTCTAAACAAGGGCATTACTACTACCCTCTGCCATTAGGATATACCAAATAGTTGGCTAATGTCTGTGTGACTCAAGTGTACCTAAATATATTTTGGGTAGATTGTATTTTAGGATAGATGTCTAGACTGAGGTTACTGCCTTTCAGATTGTTGAATAAATGGAGGAATTGACAAAGCATGTTGATAGGTCCTGAATCAAACTCTAATCAAAAAAATCAAGCTTACTTCTATTGCCTGTAAATACCACAAAATAGCATTACATGTGTCAATAATCAGACCTTTAACAGCCTTTAAATAGACATTATAATGCATTGATGCCGCTGATTTCCTTTGAACTGAATTGATACGCTTGTCTCAAGATGGTGGATCCTCTGTTCTCTGATCGTCAGGGTGGGGAGGAGAAAGAGGGAGAGGATATGTTCATAACTCACACTGTTATGTTGTAAATCTGGTTGTCTCATGTGGGTGCACGGCATATTGATCTTTGTGCTGCGAGAAATATAGTCCTCACCCATCCCCCCTGTGTTGATATATGGCCTTGTGGTGGTGAATCAAGCAGGCCTTCAGATACTGAAACCAGGGCCGTATTTTGATGGCTTGACTTAGCACACATTAAGAGCACCGCCTCAGGGTTACTACACAGCATGAGGGGCCAAACATCACCATGGGGATACCATACTTTTCCTGTAAAACGTAAACAACACAAGTGTGCATTTAATCAACAACAATTACCCAAGGAAATATTAGTATGCTAACACCAGAAATTATGCCAAAACAAGAACCGAGATGGAGCCTTGAAAGGAGTGGTGTAAAGTAGTTAAGTAAAAATACTTTAAAGTACCACTTAAGTAATTTTTTAGGTATATGTACTTTACTTTACTATTTATATTTTTGACAATTTTTACTTCACTCCGTTCATTTTCCCTGACACCTAAAAGTACTTGTTACATTTTGAATGTACTGCCTCTGATCTTGCAGACTCACTAAACACAAATGCTTAATTTGTAAATTATGTGTGAGTGTTGGAGTGTGCTTCAATCCAGAAAAAAATAAAAATAACAATTGTGCCGTCTGGTTCACTTAGTATATTGTAAGGAATTTGAAATTATTTATACTTTTACTTTTGATACTTATATATTTTAGCAATTACATTTACTTTTAAATAACATATGTGTTGTGATAATTGACTTGTTTGCGCTATAACCTGTTAGTTCACATGCCTTGACACTGTGATAATTAAGCATTCCACTGTAAGGTCTACACATGTTTTTGTTTTTATATATACAGTGGGGAGAACAAGTATTTGATACACTGCCGATTTTGCAGGTTTTCCTACTTACAAAGCATGTAGAGGTCTGTCATTTTTATCATATGTACATTTCAACTGTGAGAGACGGAATCTAAAACAAAATCCAGAAAATCACATTGTATGATTTTTAAGTAATTAATTTGTAAGTATTTGATTACCTACCAACCAGTAAGAATTCCGGCTCTCACAGACCTGTTAGTTTTTCTTTAAGAAGCCCTCCTGTTCTCCACTCATTACCTGTATTAACTGCAGCTGTTTGAACTCGTTACCTGTATAAAAGACACCTGTCCACACACTCAATCAAACAGACTCCAACCTCTCCGCAATGGCCAAGACCAGAGAGCTGTGTAAGGACATCGGGGATTAAATAGGGATTACATTTTAGATTCCGTCTCTCACGGGTGAAGTGTACCTATGATAAGAATTACAGACCTCTACACGCTTTGTATACTTGTTCTCCCCACTGTATAGGCCTAAGGCCGAGACAATAACAAGACATAGTGGCAGAATGAATTCAAACCACACCTTTGTTGCATGGCATCCACAAAGCATATTGCATGTCATAAACGTTACATGACCTTCAGCATGGTCAATCAAATTAATGTTTCAGACATTTTGGGACTTCTAAACAGCTATTGATTTAGAACAGCAGAGAGTTACCGCATGCTCCAACGAAAACAGGAGCTGCTTCCACTATTCCAGCACCATTTCAACTTCAACATCATCAAATCACCTATGCTTAGTCTAATACGGTGAGAACTAAAAGATTCCAAAAACAATTTAGTCAAATCAACGTAAGCTAAATATAATGTGGATGTCCATGGTACTGATTTCTGTGTGTGTAAGTGTGAGTGCGTGTGCGTGTGTTTGTGTGTGTGTGTGTGCGTGCGCAAGTAGAAAGAACATGTTGACTTACCCTACTTGTAGAGAAATGCAAATGCCAATTGGAACCCGATCTGCTTAAGTGTGCAGCACCCATCATTTTTGGCTCAATAACTCACATGTTCTACTTAACATGGTTTTAAGGAAATATTCCAAAAGTATGTAAATCAGCTCTTGTTCTACCACTCCATAAGGGCAGGGATAGTAGCGATCTAAATAATTATCGCCCCATTTCAAGGCTTCCTTGTCAAGCTAAGATTCAATTAATTAAACAATTAAATTGTTGGTAAATGTACAACTTTGCTATTTTTTTATCTGAACATTTTATTTTGAAGGTAAACCAATCAGAGTTTAGGCCTGGGCATAGCACTATTAAAGCAACCACTTTAGTTGTTAATGATTTTGTCCATGCTTTATACACTAACCGTGCTGCTTTGATTGTGGATCTGTCAAAAGCTTCTGATACTGTTGATCATGATATTTTATTGAATACGTTGTCCTCGATAGGCCTGAGCTCCGACGCCAGTTCATTGTTTCATGATTATCTTAGTGACAAAATTCAGGCCATCATGATTGATGGTGTTAAGTCTGGATTTCTTGATCTGGATGAAGGTGTACCACAGGGAGTTGTTCTCTTCACTATTTATACAAGCCTAAAGTATTTTTGGGTATGACTCTGCAAGCTTGGCACACCTGTATTTGGGGAGTTTCTCCCATTCTTCTCTGCAGATCCTTTCAAGCTCTGTTAGGTCGGATGGGCAGCGTTGCTGCATGGCTATTTTCAGATCTCTCCAGAGATGTTCGATCGGGTTCAAGTCCGGGCTCTGGCTGGGCCACTCAAGAACATTCAGAAACTTATCCCGAAGGCACTCCTGTGTTGTCTTGGCTGTGTGCTTAGGGTTGTTGTCCTGTTGAAAGGTGAATGCTCTCCCCAGTCTGAGGCCCTGAGCATCCTGGAGCAGGTTTTCATCAAGAATCTCTCTCCACTTTGCTCCATTCATCTTTGTCTCGATCCTGACTAGTCTCCCAGTCCCTGCCACTGAAAAACATGGTGCCAGGTTTCCTCCAGATGTGACGCTTGGCATTCAGGCCAAAGAGTTCAATCTTGGTTTCATCAGACCAGAGAATCTTGTTTGTCATGGTCTGAGAGTATTTAGGTTCCAAGCTTCTACCATTTATGAATGATGGAGGCCACTGTGTTCTCGGGGACCATCAATACTCCAGAAATGTGTTGTACCCTTCCCCAGATCCGTGCCTCGACACAATCCCGTCTCTGAGATCTACGGACAATTCTTTCGACCTCATAGCTTTGTTTTTGCACTGACATGCACTGTCAACTGTGGGACATTATATAGACAGGTGTGTGCCTTTCCAAATCATGTCCAATCAATTGAATTTACCACAGGTGGACTCCAATCAAGTTGTAGAAACATCTCAAGGATGATCCATGGAAACAGGATGCACCTGAGCTCAATTTCGAGTCTCATAGCAAAAGGTCTGAAAACGTATGTAAATAAGGTATTTCTGTTTTTAAAAACCTATTTTTCGCTTTGTTATTATGGGGTATTGTGTGTAGATTGATGAGGAAAACAGCTTATTTAATCCATTTTAGAATAAGACTGTAACGTAATTACATTTGGAAAAAGGGAAGGGGTCTGAATACTTTGAATTCATGGTATGTTACTAGGTTGCCGCAATTCACCGGTTCCATTCACGTAACAATTCATGATGTTGTTTAATGTGTGCCCAATTTAAAGAGTACATGGAAGTGGTCCTTCCAATTATGAGGAAGTTAGTTACATTTTAATTAGCCAGATTTTGTGTTATTTTGCAATACAGTTGCAAGAAAAAGTATGTGAACCCTTTGGAATTACCTGGATTTCTGCATTATTTAACATACAATTTTATCTGATCTTCATCTAAGTCACAACAATAGACACATACGGTGTGCTTAACCTAATAACCTACAAATTATTGTATTTTTCTTGTCTATATTGAATACATCATTTAAACATTCACAGTGTAGGTTGGGAAAAGTATGTGAACCCCAAGGCTAATGACTTCTCCAAAAGCTATTTGGAGTCAGGAGTCAACTAAGCTGGAATCGAATCAATGAGATGAGATTGGAGATTTTGGTTAGAGCTGTCTCATAAAAAACACTCACAAAATTTGAGTTTGCTATTCACAAGAAGCATTGCCTGAGAAGAACCAGGCCTCAAACAAAAGAGATCTCAGAAGACCTAAGATTAAGAATTGTTGCCTTGCATAAAGCTGGAAAGGGTTACAAAATTATCTCTAAATGTCAGTCCACGGTAAGACAAAATGTCTATATATGGAGAAATTTCAGCACTGTTGCTACTCTCCATCGGAGTGGCCATCCTGCAAAGATGATTGCAATAGCACAGCTCAGAATGCTCAATGAGGTTAAGAAGAATCCTAGAGTGTCAGCTAAAGACTTATGGAAATCTCTGGAAGATGCTAATATCTCTGTTGACGAGTCTACAATACGTAAAACACTAAACAAGAATGATGTTCATGGGAGGACACCATGGAAGAAGCCACTGCTGTCCAAAAAAAACCACATTGCTGCACTTATGAAGTTCGCAAAAGAACACCTGGATCTTCCACAACGCTACTGGCAAAATATTCTGTGGACAGATGAAACTAAAGTTGTGTTGTTTGGACACACAACACCATGTTTGGAGAAAAAGGCACAGCACACCAACATCAAAACCTCATCCAAACTGTAAACTATGGTGGACGGAGAATCATGGTTTGGGGCTGCTTTGCTGCCTCAGGGCCTGGACAGCTTGCTATCAACTGCAAAAAATGTGGCAAAGAAATTAACTTTATATCCTGAATACAAAGCGTTTGGGGAACATCCAACAAAACATCACTAAGTACCACTCTTTATATTTTCATGCATGGTGGTGCCTGAATCATGTTATGTGTGTACTTGTCATCGGCAAGGACTAGGGAGTTTTTTAGGATAAAAACAAATGGAAAAGCTAAGCACAGGCAAAATATTGTTTTCTATTTTCCAACAGACACCGTGAGACAAAGTCACTTTTCAGCAGGACAATAACCTAAAACACAATGCCAAATATACATGGAAGTTGCTTACCAAGACGCTATTGAATGTTCCTGACTGGCTTAGTAACAATTTTGACTTAAATCGGCTTAAAAATCTATGTAATGACTTGAAAATGGCTGTTTAGCAATGATCAACAATAAACTTGACAGAGCTTGAAGAATATTTAAAAGAATAATGTGCAAATATTTTAAAATCCAGGTGTGCAAATCTCTTCGAGACTTATCCAGAAATACTCACAGCTGCTATGTGTTGCCTGACCTAAACCTATTGATATTGAGCTGATTACATGGAATATTAATGACAGTCATCCAGTATGCTGTAATAGAAATAAGGCCATGCTCATAAAACATTTTTTTTGCAATCTATTATGCAGTTAGAACCAACTGACAAAAAGCTTCAGAGCGTAGTGGACTTAATCAGCAAACTCAGCCAGATACCATTTCCAACCACAGTTTGAATTTGAAAAATGCAGGTTTTTGGATCTCTCAATGCAGGCCAAGTGTTTCAAGAGGCCGCCAGCAACTTCCATTGGCTGTATGTGCAGTGGAAACAGATGGGAAGGGGCGTTCAGTGGCAAAACGCCGTTATTATGGTCACATGGTAGTGGGTAACAGAAAATGTTCCTCATAGCAACACATTAAAGTCCCCATAGTTCACATTTTGATGACTTAGAAAGTTCCTCTCACCTTAAATGTCATGAACTCCTATCCTTCCCGATCTATTCCCGACCTGTAAAATATGATTTGGTCAATATAAGATATGATATTTTGCATACATTGTTTCAATGTGTTTCAGCCATACAATGCTCTTTCTACTGTATATTTGTAAAATATGGCTAATGTCCCACCACAAAAAAAATGGAGCTCTTTTAGCTTATTTGAGCACATTTACAGTGCTGGAGCTGCTGCAATAGCAACAGCATGAGCAGAATAAATAGAGAGAAAGCATTGATGCCAGCGGTATCAATAGCCAGGGACTATCTGCAGAAAGAAAATAGGAATAGGGATGCCAGCCCAGGGAAAATAACACTGCTCTGTGTCCCAATGCAGAGGGGGGTGGGGGGGAGAAGACAATGCAATATTCTCTTTGGAATTAATTCAGTGTCTGTACTCCAAGAGGATCTAATTTGGTCCTGCATTCCTCCCGTACACGTTCAATCTGTCCCTTGCTCTCTTTTCTCTCCTTCTCTCTTTCTCCATCTTTCCCAATCCATCCCTACGTTCTCTCTCTCTCTCTCTCTCTCTCTCTCTCTCTCTCTCTCTCTCTCTCTCTCTCTCTGTCCTCTCGCTGTGCCTCTGCCTTGGGTCTTTGTTAGACTGGCTTTGGTAGTGAATGTGGCAGAAGGTGAGAGGGAGGCCTTGAAGAGAATTCAAGGGCCCTGATTGGGAAGGAGAGCACAAGGACCTGCAGACACAGGAGATGAAACAGGCAGTGAGAGGGTATGAAAAACAAGGGGGAAGAAGAGATAGATATAGAGAGACAGAGAGATTCATAGATAGAATAACCTCTTCTTGACCTCATTACATTTTGAATTGGACCTGAAAAGATGATTGAGCCAGGTAACTTGGGACCAAATTCAGGATAAATGCATGGCACACCTTAGTACAATTATTGATTTTTATAATAAGAGATAGATATACAGTACCATTCAAAAATTTGTGGGGCCAGGGATGGTGAGGGACAGGCAGAGGTTGGAGGAGACCAGCGGCAGCTTGTTGAGTGGTCTTGTTTTGTGCACACACCGTGCAAGCCGCGACGAATGCGGCGACGTCAGGGACCATGGTGGGCCAGCAAAAGCGTCATCGGAAAGGACTGCGTAAGGCACGAACATCTGGTTATCTGGACCCCCTGGGGTTAGGCTGGGAATGCTGTGCCTCCCAGACCTGTTTTCCTATATCCCAGCTGAGATTCCGTCGCCAGGCACGTGGTGGGAAGGATGGTCTTGGGCTCCGGGGTAATAGCCATGGGTCTATAATGGCAAGAGTGCATCCGGCTTGATATTCTTGGATCCTGGCCTATATGAGAGAAAGAAGTTGAACCATGTGAACAGCAGGGCCCATCTAGCTTGCCTGGAGTTGAGGCGCTTGGTGGTGCAGAGATTCTCCATGTTTTTGTGGTCAGCCCATACGATGAATGGGTTTTCCTCCCCCTCCAGCCAGTGCCTCCATTCCTCCAACTCCATCTTCACTGCGAGTAGCTCACGATTTCCCACATAGTAGTTGTAAGGCGATGAGAGAAGAAGGCGCAGGGATGTAGCTTCAGGTCCAGGGTAGAACGCTGGGACAGGACCGCCCCCACTCCTACATCTGACAGATCGGCCACCACCACAATCTGACGGGAAGGATCGGGATGAACCAGAATGGGAGCAGTGGTGAAGCAGTGTTTGAGGTCCCGGACTGCCCGGTCAGCAGCAGGGGACCCTGTGAACAGAACCTTGGGAGAGGTGAGTGCTGACAGGGGGGAAGCCAGGGTGCTGTAACCCCAGGTGAAACGGCATTAGAAGTTGGCTAACCCTAGGAAACATTGCAGCTGCACCTTGGACAAAGGCTGAAGCCTATCCACCACCACTCTCACCTTCCCTGGACACTCCCAATGGAGCAGATGTACCCCAGAAAGAGGATGGTGGAGCGATGGAACTTGCACTTCTCTGCCTTAATAAACAGCTGGTTCTCCGGGAGATGTTGAAGAACCTGTCGGACGTGGAGCACATGTTCTTAAGGGGAGTGGGAGAAGACAAGGATGTCATCAATGTAGACAAAGACAAATCGGTTCAACATGTCATGGAGAACATCATTTACCAGAGTCTGGAACACAGCAGGGGCATTGGTGAGGCCAAATGGCATGACCAAATACTCGTTGTGGCCGCTGGCCATGTTCAAGGTGGTCTTCCACTCATCCCCCTCCCATATCCGAACCAGGTGGTAGGCGTTCCATAGATCCAGCTTGGAAAACATGGAAGTGAAGTGTCACGGGCCTTGTTGAACACCTCCCGAAGGTCCTAGTACTCCACAGGAATGGCGGAGAGGTCCAGGGCACCTTCCGAGCCCCCAGGAAGAGGTTCTGGGGCAGGTTGCGCTGACATCAGACACTGGGCATGGCCAGCCCATGATGGCACCAGTAGACCAGTTGATGAGGGGATTGTGTCGCTGGAGCCAGGAGAATCCCAATACCACGGGAATCTGAGGAGACTTGATAAGCAGGAATTGAATAGTCTCGCTGTGATTCCCTGACAGCCATAGGTTGATGGGAGTGGTAATATGAGTGACCCGGCCTGTAGAGCGCCTGTTCAGCGCTCTAACATTCATGGGAAAGAAGAAGGGCTGAGTGGGGATGTTCAGCTCGGAAGTCAGGGTAGCGTCCAAAAAACATCGGCCACAGAGTCTATGAGGACCCGAAGAGATTTAGACTGGTTTCCCTACAGCAGAATGGCATGAACAGGGGTGTGAGCAAAGGAGTCAGATAGGTTCACCATAGGGCCCACCAGAGTACTCGCTCCAATGAGCCTGATCTTTTTAAAGGACAAGAGGACACAAAATGACTGAGAGTCCCGCAATACAGACAACTCTTTGTGTTGATCCTGTATTGTCGTTCTGCTGGTGATAGCCCAGCTCTACCTATTAGTTGAATAGGCTCGGGAAGCCGTGACTCAGCCGGCTTCGGAAGGTCAGGAATACTCGGGTTCTCTCGGCAACAAGATCGTCAGGGACATCGATTCGGATGGTCAAAGCGATGAGGGATTCGAGATCCGTGGCTTTCGCTGCCTCCAGCTCTGCCTTGGGTCGGCGATATTCTCCCGGCTGTACCCAGGGTCCCTTGCCATCTAAGATCTCCTCCCAAGTCCAGGAGTCTTGAACCCGCTGCTCCTGGGTACCACGCTGCTTGGTCCGGTTGTGGTGGGTGATTCTGTAACAGTCGTTGTTGGTGGAAGAAGGTGAGGACCAAAGCTCGCGTGGTATGTGTTCATGATATTTAATGAATCAAACTGAACACTGAAATACAAAACAACAACGTGAACGAATGAAACCGAAACAGTTCTGTCTGGTGCAGAATACAAACACTCAACAGAAAATAATCACCCACAACTCAAGGGTGAAAACAGGCTACCTAAGTATGGTTTTCAATCAGGGACGATTGACAGCTGCCTCTGATTGAGAACCATACCAGGCCAAACACAGAAATCCCAAATCATACAAAAAATAACATAGACTGCCCACCCCAACTCACGCCCTGACCATACTAAAACAAAGACAAAACAAAGGAACTAAGGTCAGAACGTGACACTAACTCAATTTTCTAACATCTGTGGCATTGGCTCACAGGCAATAGGCAAGGGAATAAAAAAAATGAAAAGCGAACAAAAAGAAAATGAAAATGACAGTTGCTTTGTGCCTATTGCTAGAACCTGTTTCTTCATTTCTAAACATTTGAAATCTCTATTGTTGACCGTCATGATTCCTCTTATGGCAGTAATTTTCCAAGCACTAATTATGGCACATTTATAATGAGAATAGTATCTAGTTATGGTAAGGGGTAAGTATAGCCAGTTGTAATTATAATGGCTTAGTAGATTATGAGAAAAGTTTATCAGTCTTTACGCGGCTAAAGAAATTACAGGAAACTCACTCTACAGTCGTGGCCGAAAGTTTTGAGAATGACACAAATATAAATGTTCACAAATCTGCTGCCTCAGTGTCTTTAGATATTTTTGTCAGATGTTACTATGGAATACTGAAGTATAACTACAAGCATTTCAAGTGTCAAAGGTTTTTATTGACAATTCTATGAAGTTGATGCAAAGAGTCAATATTTTCAGTGTTGACCCTTCTTTTCCAAGACCTTTGCAATCCGCCCTGGCATGCTGTCAATTAACTTCTGGTCCACATCCTGACTGATGGCAGCCCTTTCTTGCATAATCAATGCTTGGAGATTGTCAGAATTTGTGGGTTTTTGTTTTTTCACCCGCCTCTTGAGGATTGACCACAAGTTCTCAATGGGATTAAGGTCTGTGGAGTTTCCTGGCCATGGACCCAAAATATCAATGTTTTGTTCCCCGAGCCACTTCTTTGCTGCCCTTCTTGACACCAGGCCATCTTCCAAAAGTCTTCACCTCACTGTGCATGCAGATACACTCACACCTGCCTGCTGCCATTCCTGAGCAAGCTCTGTACTGGTGGTGCCCCGATCCAGCAGCTGAATCAACTTTAGGAGAAGCCTTCTTCACAACAAATTAATCGCTCTCCTTGAATTTCTTGATGATCCGATAAATGGTTGATTTAGGTGCAATCTTACTGTTAGCAATATCCTTACCTGTGAAGCCCTTTTTGTGCAAAGCAATGATGACGGCACGTGTTTCCTTGCAGGAAACCATGGTTGATAGAGGAAGAACAAAGATTCCAAGCACCACCCTCCTTTTGAAGCTTCCAGTCTGTTATTCGAACTCAATCAGCATGACAGAGTGATCTCCAGCCTTGTCTTCATCAACACTCACACCTGTGTTAACGAGAGAATCACTGACATGATATCAGCTGGTCCTTTTGTGGCAGGGCTGAAATGCAGTGGAAATGTTTTTGGGTGATTCAGTTCATTTACATGGCAAAGAGGGACTTTGCAATTAATTGCAATTCATTTGATCACTCATACCATTCTGGAGTATATGCAAATTGCCATCATACAAACTGAGGCAGCAGACTTTGTGAAAATTAATATTTGTGTCATTCTCAAAACTTTGGCCACGACTGTACATCTTTAAATGAAGTTGCATGGAAAAAGGAATGGGACCGTGAAAATATTTTCTTTCATGGTTAAAGGAATTCAAAAGATGTGATGATACTAACTGACAAAACATTTGATTTGAATGCGCAAACAGTCAGGAATGATCTGCAAGGAAGGTGGATGTTGCGTCCGTAGTTGGAATTAGACCAAGGTGCAGCGTGGTAAGCGTACATTTTACTTTATTTTCAATTGACACCAAAAAACAACAAAACACAAAACGACCATAAAGCTCTGTAGCGCTAAACAGCAACTATACAAAGACAAGATCCCACAACATAGGGTGGAAAACAGGCTGCCTAAGTATGATTCCCAATCAGAGACAACGATAGACAGCTGCCTCTGATTGGGAACCATACCCGTCCAACAAAGAAATAGAAAACTAGAATGCCCACCCAAATCACACCCTGACCTAACCAAATACAGAAATAAAGAGGCTCTAAGGTCAGGGCCTGACAGTGGACTCTTGAATTTGAAAGTGGATTAAAAAAATGCCTCATTAATCTATATGGTCCAAATCAGGATGATCCACACATTTTTGAAAATATTCATAACAATCTATTGAAGTTACAGGCAACAAACGATTAAATGATTATGGTGGGAGACTTTAACACAGTGTTAAGTACTGTACCTCAATGGACAGTAAAGGAAATCGCTCTACAAACTATCATCACTGTGCCCTTAAAGAGATCACAAATATTATGGACAAAATTAGAAATAGTGGATATTTGGAGACTAAAATACTCTGACCTAGTGATATATACAGTACATGGAGGAGACTTAATCAAGCTAGTCGTCTTGACTACTTTCTTGTCTCCCCGCGGCAGAGCTATGCAGATGGAGACCGCTGGGGCTCTGTCTGTATTGTGGTCAAGGAGGGCACCAGCTCCAGTTGTGTCCGGCACTTCCCAATCCTGGACCCACAAGAGCAGAGGGATGGTCACGTGATCTTCCACCTCCTGGGGCAGGAGTGAGTATTCCATATTCATCACTTTCTGCAAAGCTCTTTTTGGTGTTCATCACACTAGTTGACCTTCCCTCATGTACTGTGTCTACAGCGTTAGTGGATTCCAGTGCAGCGGGGAACTTTATTGACCAGACCCTTGCCTCCTCTCTGAACATCATCATCTTGTACTCGCTCTCCTCTCCTTTCCCGGTTCAAGCCCTTGATAGTCAGCCATTAGGATCTGGAACCATCACTCACATCACCCAACCACTCAATCTTACCATGGAATCCATTCATCAGGAGAACATCCTCTTCTTCATCACCAGTGCACCAGTTCACAAGATCGTCCTCGGCCTACCTGGGCTTCAAAACCATAACACCACCATATCATTGTCGAGGATGAGAATCACAGATTGGTCACCTGAATGCCGGAGGACCTGCTTCCCCATCCCCTGTGGTTCCACGTCGGTTGTGAGTCCTATAGTTGTCCTTCAGCCCGACATCTTTGAGGTTTACCAGGATGTCACCAGGGTTACGTCCATGTATAGATTACAGAGAACTCAATGAAATTACCACAAAGTACCGTTACCCTCTCCCGTTGGTGCACAACATGATAACATCTCTGTGGGGCCCTGTTCATTACCAAACTGGACCTGCGGATGGCATACAATCTCATCCGCATCCGGGAGGGGGTTGAACGTGTTAACCCTCGCAAGGCTGCAGGCCCAGACGGCATCCCCAGCCGCGCCCTCAGAGCATGCGCAGACCAGCTGGCCGGTGTGTTTACGGACATATTCAATCAATCCCTATACCAGTCTGCTGTTCCCACATGCTTCAAGAGGGCCACCATTGTTCCTGTTCCCAAGAAAGCTAAGGTAACTGAGCTAAACGACTACCGCCCCGTAGCACTCACTTCCATCATCATGAAGTGCTTTGAGAGACTAGTCAAGGACCATATCACCTCCACCCTACCTGACACCCTAGACCCACTCCAATTTGCTTACCGCCCAAATAGGTCCACAGACGATGTAATCTCAACCACACTGCACACTGCCCTAACCCATCTGGACAAGAGGAATACCTATGTGAGAATGCTGTTCATCGACTACAGCTCGGCATTCAACACCATAGTACCCTCCAAGCTCGTCATCAAGCTCGAGACCCTGGGTCTCGACCCGCCCTGTGCAACTGGGTACTGGACTTCCTGACGGGCCACCCCCAGGTGGTGAGGGTAGGCAACAACATCTCCTCCCCGCTGATCCTCAACACGGGGCCCCACAAGGGTGCGTTCTGAGCCCTCTCCTGTACTCCCTGTTCACCCACGACTGCGTGGCCACGCACGCCTCCAACTCAATCATCAAGTTTGCGGACGACACAACAGTGGTAGGCTTGATTACCAACAACGACGAGACGGCCTACAGGGAGGAGGTGAGGGCCCTCGGAGTGTGGTGTCAGGAAAATAACCTCACACTCAACGTCAACAAAACTAAGGAGATGATTGTGGACTTCAGGAAACAGCAGAGGGAACACCCCCCTATCCACATCGATGGAACAGTAGTGGAGAGGGTAGCAAGTTTTAAGTTCCTCGGCATACACATCACAGACAAACTGAATTGGTCCACTCACACAGACAGCGTCGTGAAGAAGGCGCAGCAGCGCCTCTTCAACCTCAGGAGGCTGAAGAAATGCGGCTTGTCACCAAAAGCACTCACAAACTTCTACAGATGCACAATCGAGAGCATCCTGGCGGGCTGTATGACCACCTGGTACGGCAACTGCTCCGCCCTCAACCGTAAGGCTCTCCAGAGGGTAGTGAGGTCTGCACAACGCATCACCGGGGGCAAACTACCTGCCCTCCAGGACACCTACACCACCCGATGTTACAGGAAGGCCATAAAGATCATCAAGGACATCAACCACCCGAGCCACTGCTTGTTCACCCCGCTATCATCCAGAAGGCGAGGTCAGTACAGGTGCATCAAAGCTGGGACCGAGAGACTGAAAAACAGCTTCTATCTCAAGGCCATCAGACTGTTAAACAGCCACCACTAACATTGAGTGGCTGCTGCCAACACACTGACATTGACACGGACCCAACTCCAGCCACTTTAATAATGGGAATTGATGGGAAATGATGTAAATATATCACTAGCCACTTTAAACAATGCTACCTTATATAATGTTACTTACCCTACATTATTCATCTCATATGCATACGTATATACTGTACTCTATATCATCGACTGCATCCTTATGTAATACATGTATCACTAGCCACTTTGTTTACTTTGTCTACATACTCATCTCATATGTATATACTGTACTCGATACCATCTACTGTATGCTGCCCTGTACCATCACTCATTCATATATCCTTATGTACATATTCTTTATCCCCTTACACTGTGTATAAGACAGTAGTTTTGGAATTGTTAGTTAGATTACTTGTTGGTTATTACTGCATTGTCGGAACTAGAAGCACAAGCATTTCGCTACACTCGCATTAATTTGATTTGAATGGAAGACTACGTTTAGCACGGTGTCTGGTCACTACGAGTACTTGGTGATGCCATTTGGTTTAGCCAATGCTCCGTGTTCCAGGCATTCGTTAACGAGGTGTTCAGTTACAGTTGTTGCTCGTAGACGGCTGAGCCGTTGTTGCTCCTAGACGTTTCCACTTCACAACAACAGTACCGAGCCAGCTCTAGCAGGTCATAAATTTGATGAACTGATTTGTTATAAAGGTGACATCCTATGATGGTGCCACGTTGAAAGTCACTGAGCTCTTCAGTAAGGCCATTATACTGCCAATGTTTGTCTATGGAGATTGAATGGCTGTGTGCTGTATTTTATTCACCTGTCAGCAACAGGTGTGGCTGAAATAGCTGAATCCACTAATTTGAAGGGGGGTATGCATAGTGTATATGGCGCGTAGAAATACTAAGTGGGTGGTCAGCAGAGATAGGTGGGATGGGTTGAGGGAAACTGAGGGTTGGGATGTGGAACTGGAAGTGGGAGTGGAGTTGCTAGGTGGAGGGGTAGTATGACGGTCAAAGATAAAAGTCAAAAGTAAAGACAAAATAAACAAAAAAAAGTATGTTTGAATGACACTGAGGGGGAATACTGTTACATCCAATGCCGGTTTGCCTGAGGCATACACACACACTCACGTTCAAATGCAGACAGGTGCACACACACGGACACACACATACACACGTGTAAATAGTACCACACATGCACTTAAACACATACAGTTGGCCTTGCTGTTTTGTTGTGCTTGATGTCTTTTATTTTTGCATTGTTTTTTCTTTTCTTTTTTTCTTCTTTCTGTTAGTTGTTGGCCATTGTGTGGCCGGTTGTTTTGGTTAGCTCGGAGGGAGAATGTGGAGGGGTCTCGAAATGTTAAGGGGCATCTCTTGGGGGAACTGTGGGAGGATCCTGGATGTTTGGTGGCCTGGCGGTTAGGAGCTTGTGCCGGCGGCCGAGAGGTCGCTGGTTTGGGTCCCCGTTTTGCCTTGTTGGGACATCAGTTGATGTGTCTGCTAGATGACTGAATGTAATGTAAATGTTGAGTGGCTTCACTGCAAGTAGATTGTATGTTTAAAAAGATGGCTTTCCAAGAGGCTTTCTAAGAGGCTTTCTAAGAGGCTTTCCAAGAGGCTTTCTAAGAGGCTTTCCAAGAGCTGTTGAGTGATCCTGCATGGTCTATAAGTCTCAGTACTGACCTAAATCTGCTTGAGAATTTCTGACAAGCATTGAATATTGTTACCCATCAATGATTCCCAACCAAATTTACTAAGTTTGAGTAATTTTCATAAAGCAATGGAAATGTTGACCTAAGAGTTGTGCAAGGGTTAGCAGAATCTTATTCAATATAATTCACAGCTGTAATGTTTGCCAAAGTTGCTTCCACCAAGTATTAACTCTGGGGTGTGAAGACCTACACAATCAATGCATTTACATTTCTTATTTTTAGATTCAATTGGAAATGTTTTTTTTTATTCTTTCACTTTGAAAAAAAAGAGTAAGTTGTGTATATCTGTAGGATTTTTTAAATTTATTGAATCATTTTTTATATTTAATTTGATGGTAGAAAAATCTGAAGACTGTGCAAGGGGTGTGCAGAATTTCCCTAGCGACTGTATGTAGGAGCATGCAAATTTAATCCCGCCACCATGCAGGTCATTATCATGGAATTATTGATAGCGATTTTTATATCGATAATTACCGTTTTCATATCAAACAATACAATTATTGATAAAAAATGAATATTCAATTAATATGTTAAAAAGGCTTTCCTTAGCATACAGTGTATTTGTAAAGTATTCAGACCCCTTGACTTTTCCCACATTTTTGTTACGTTACAGCCTTACTCCAAAATGTATTAAATAATGTTCCCCCCTCATTAATCTACACATAATACCCCATAATGACTAAGTGAAAACAGTTATTTTTAATTGTTGCAAATGTATGAAAAGTAAAAAACATATACCTTATTTACATAAGTATTCAGACACTTTGCTATAAGACTAAATTGAGCTCAGGTGCATCCTGTTTCCATGGATCATCCTTGATATGTTTCTACAACTTGATTGGAGTCCATCTGTGGTTAATTCAATCGATTGGACATAACTTGGAAAGACACACACCTGTCTATATAAGGTCCCACGGTTGACAGTACGTCAGAGCAAAAACCAAGCCATTGTCTGTAGAGCTCCGAGACAGGATTTTGTCGAGTCACAGATCTGGGGAAGGGCACCAAAACATTTCTGCAGCATTGAAGGTCCCCAAGAATACAGTGGCCATCATTCTTAAATGGAGGAAGATTGGAACCTCCAAGACTCTTCCTAGAGATGGCCTCCTGGCCAAACTGAGCAATCGGGGGAGATTGGCCTTTGTTTAGGGAGGTGACCAAGAAACCAATGCTCACTCTGACAGAGCTCCAGGGTTCCTTTGTGGAGATGAGAGAACCTTCCAGAAGGACGACCATCTCTGCAGCACTCCACCAATCCGGCTTTTATGGCCAGACGGAAGCCACTCCTCCCTAAAAAAAGGCACATGACATCACTCTTGGACACTCAGCACTAAAGGACACTCAGACCATAAGAAACA
The DNA here is from genome assembly GCF_034236695.1 of Oncorhynchus nerka. NCBI lineage: Eukaryota > Metazoa > Chordata > Actinopteri > Salmoniformes > Salmonidae > Oncorhynchus > Oncorhynchus nerka. The sequence continues at coordinate 18,412,066 of NC_088422.1, read as the reverse complement.
TGATTTTCTGGTCTGATGAAACCAAGATTAAACTCTTTGGCCTGAATGCCAAGCGTCACATCTGGAGGAAACCTGGCACCATCACTATGATGAAGCATGGTGGTGGCAGCATCATGCTGTGTGGATGTTTTCAGCGGCAGGGACTGGGACACTAGTCAGGATCGAGGTAAAGATGAGCGGAGAAAAATACAGAGAGCTCTTGATGAAAACCTGCACTAGAGCGCTCAGGACCTCAGACTGGGGCAAAGGTTTTACCTTCCAACAGGACAACGACACACAGCCAAGACAATGCAGGTGTGGCTTCGTAACAAGTCTCTGAATGTCCTTGAGTGGCCCAGCCAGAGCCTATACTTGAACACGATCGACCATTACTGGAGAGACCTGAAAATAGCTTTGCAGCAATGCTCCCCATCCAACCTGACAGAGCTTGAGAGGATCTGCAGAGAACAATGGGAGAAACTCCCTAAATACAGGTGTGACAAGCTTGTAGCATCATACTAAAGAACACGAGGCTGTAATCTCTGCCAAAGGTGCCTCAACACAGTACTGAGTAAATGGTATGAATACTTATGTAAATATAATATTTCCATTTTAAATTTGTAATACATTTGCAATATCTAAAAACGTTGTTTTTGCTTTGTCATTATGGGGTATTGTGTGTAGGTTGAGGAGGGGGAAAACATTTACATTACATTTCATTTAAGTCATTTAGCAGACGCTCTTATCCAGAGCGACTTACAAATTGGTGCTTTCACCTTATGACATCCAGTGGAACAGCCACTTTACAATAGTGCATCTAGGTCTTTTAAGGGGGGGAAGGATTACTTTATCCTATCCTAGGTATTCCTTAAAGAGGTGGGGTTTCAGGTGTCTCCGGAAGGTGGTGATTGACTCCGCTGTCCTGGCGTCGTGAGGGAGTTTGTTCCACCATTGGGGGCCAGAGCAGCGAACAGTTTTGACTGGGCTGAGCGGGAACTGTACTTCCTCAGTGGTAGGGAGGCGAGCAGGCCAGAGGTGGATGAACGCAGTGCCCTTGTTTGGGTGTAGGGCCTGATCAGAGCCTGGAGGTACTGAGGTGCCGTTCCCCTCACAGCTCCGTAGGCAAGCACCATGGTCTTGTAGCGGATGCGAGCTTCAACTGGAAGCCAGTGGAGAGAGCGGAGGAGCGGGGTGACGTGAGAGAACTTGGGAAGGTTGAACACCAGACGGGCTGCGGCGTTCTGGATGAGTTGTAGGGGTTTAATGGCACAGGCAGGGAGCCCAGCCAACAGCGAGTTGCAGTAATCCAGACGGGAGATGACAAGTGCCTGGATTAGGACCTGCGCCGCTTCCTGTGTGAGGCAGGGTCGTACTCTGCGGATGTTGTAGAGCATGAACCTACAGGAACGGGCCACCGCCTTGATGTTATTTGAGAACGACAGGGTGTTGTCCAGGATCACGCCAAGGTTCTTAGCGCTCTGGGAGGAGGACACAATGGAGTTGTCAACCGTGATGGCGAGATCATGGAACGGGCAGTCCTTCCCGGGAGGAAGAGCAGCTCCGTCTTGCCGAGGTTCAGCTTGAGGTGATGATCCGTCATCCACACTGATATGTCTGCCAGACATGCAGAGATGCGATTCGCCACCTGGTCGTCAGAAGGGGGAAAGGAGAAGATTAATTGTGTGTCGTCTGCATAGCAATGATAGGAGAGACCATGTGAGGTTATGACAGAGCCAAGTGACTTGGTGTATAGCGAGAATAGGAGAGGGCCTAGAACAGAGCCCTGGGGACACCAGTGGTGAGAGCACGTGGTGAGGAGACGGATTCTCGCCACGCCACCTGGTAGGAGCGACCTGTCAGGTAGGATGCAATCCAAGCGTGGGCCGCGCCGGAGATGCCCAACTCGGAGAGGGTGGAGAGGAGGATCTGATGGTTCACAGTATCGAAGGCAGCCGATAGGTCTAGAAGGATGAGAGCAGAGGAGAGAGAGTTAGCTTTAGCAGTGCGGAGCGCCTCCGTGATACAGAGAAGAGCAGTCTCAGTTGAATGACTAGTCTTGAAACCTGACTGATTTGGATCAAGAAGGTCATTCTGAGAGAGATAGCGGGAGAGCTGGCCAAGGACGGCACGTTCAAGAGTTTTGGAGAGAAAAGAAAGAAGGGATACTGGTCTGTAGTTGTTGACATCGGAGGGATCGAGTGTAGGTTTTTTCAGAAGGGGTGCAACTCTCGCTCTCTTGAAGACGGGAGGGACGTAGCCAGCGGTCAGGGATGAGTTGATGAGCGAGGTGAGGTAAGGGAGAAGGTCACCGGAGATGGTCTGGAGAAGAGAGGAGGGGATAGGGTCAAGCGGGCAGGTTGTTGGGCGGCCGGCCGTCACAAGACGCGAGATGTCATCTGGAGAGAGAGGGGAGAAAGAGGTCAGAGCACAGGGTAGGGCAGTGTGAGCAGAACCAGCGGTGTCGTTTGACTTAGCAAACGAGGATCGGATGTCGTCGACCTTCTTTTCAAAATGGTTGACGAAGTCATCTGCAGAGAGGGAGGAGGGGGAGGGGGAGGAGGATTCAAGAGGGAGGAGAAGATGGCAAAGAGCTTCCTAGGGTTAGAGGCAGATGCTTGGAATTTAGAGTGGTAGAAAGTGGCTTTAGCAGCAGAGACAGAGGAGGAAAATGTAGAGAGGAGGGAGTGAAAGGATGCCAGGTCCGCAGGGAGACGAGTTTTCCTCCATTTCCGCTCGGCTGCCCGGAGCCCTGTTCTGTGAGCTCGCAATGAGTCGTCGAGCCACGGAGCAGGAGGGGAGGACCGAGCCGGCCTGGAGGATAGGGGACATAGAGAGTCAAAGGATGCAGAAAGGGAGGAGAGGAGGGTTGAGGAGGCAGAATCAGGAGATAGGTTGGAGAAGGTTTGAGCAGAGGGAAGAGATGATAGGATGGAAGAGGAGAGAGTAGCGGGGGAGAGAGAGCGAAGGTTGGGACGGCGCGATACCATCCGAGTAGGGGCAGTGTGGGAAGTGTTGGATGAGAGCGAGAGGGAAAAGGATACAAGGTAGTGGTCGGAGAGTTGGAGGGGTGTTGCAATGAGGTTAGTGGAGGAACAGCATCTAGTAAAGATGAGGTCGAGCGTATTGCCTGCCTTGTGAGTAGGGGGGGAAGGTGAGAGGGTGAGGTCAAAAGAGGAGAGGAGTGGAAAGAAGGAGGCAGAGAGGAATGAGTCAAAGGTAGACGTGGGGAGGTTAAAGTCGCCCAGAACTGTGAGAGGTGAGCCGTCCTCAGGAAAGGAGCTTATCAAGGCATCAAGCTCATCGATGAACTCTCCGAGGGAACCTGGAGGGCGATAAATGATAAGGATGTTAAGCAATACATTTTAAAATAAGGCTGTAACGTTTTTAAAAAATTAGGAAAAGTCAAAGGGTCTGAATACTTTCCGAATCCAATGTATGTGATGAGTCAAAAGAGAGAGTGCAAAAAGGGTCAATGCAGATAGGAAGCTATTTGGTTAACTATTTAGTGACTCTTTTTAATCAGGTATTTTGTGATACAGAGTTACTAATACACATAGTGAACATGAAGAAAATTGACTCACAAAGGTAAAATCATGCAATGTAATGTATTTATCTCATAAACCTTTTGCCTCGTTATTGAAGAGATTATCTGTCCTCTAGGTGGTTGGAGGTTCGACTGAGTGCCAAACACTGGTGAGTCTAAGAGCACCATGTTTATAGCCTCTTTGAGGTTCATGAAAATCGTTGATTATGGCAGGGAAAAAATAACAATTATTAGTAAACTTGGTTATTATTGGTTACCTGGCACTTGCTGAAGTGCTGTTTATTATGAAATGTGAATAGTATTTATGTTAAATGTTTTGCATTGTTTTTCACGCCATGCCTATCACATGATCAATTGCGATTGGTTTTAAATGTGTAATGCTTGCTCCTGCTCTCCCTCTCTGGCACTTGAGGGTGCCAGACTGCCTATCATTACGCACACCTGTCACCATCGTTTCGCGCACCTGCGCTTCATTGGACGCACCTGGACTCCATCACAATGTTCATTGTTCCTCCTATATCTGTCTGTTTCTTTGGTTAGATCCCTGTGTCAGCATTAATGTTGTTGTGTGTTCCTGTCCAGACACTGTCCTGTCCTATGTCCATAGGTAATTAAATGTTCACTCCCGGTACCTGCTTCTCGTCCCCAGCGTCATTCGTTACAAAATGGTATGTTCCATGGTTTGAAGTATCCTGCTTCCTAATTGGACCTGGTCATTCCTGTTTTGGCTAGACATGAGAAACATTGACATGCTGCAAAGTACAAGGCATGTCCTATCTGAAGGTCCTGAGTATAATGCTTTATTTCTACCGTATTATTCTCACTGTATCTCCCTGAATAACTGGAACAGATGAATACATAAATCCTGTAAAGTAAATATATAGTACATACAGCTGAAGTCAAACGTTTACATACACTTAGGTTAGAGTCATTAAAACTCGTTTTTCAACCACTCCACAAATTTCTTGTTAACAAACTGTTCCAAAACCGCCATAAAAAAAAGCCAACTGCACATGTGGACAAAGATCGTACTTTTTGGAGAAATGTCCTCTGCTCTGATGAAACAAAAATAGAACTGTTTGGCCATAATGTCCATCGTTATGTTTGGAGGAAAAAGGGGGAGGCTTGCAAACCGAAGAACACCATCCCAACCAACCGCGAAGCACGGGGGTGGCAGCATCATGTTGTGGGGGTGCTTTGCTGCAGGAGGGACTGGTGCACTTCACAAAAGGAAGGAAAATTATGAGGAAGGAAAATTATGTGGATGTATTGAAGCAGCATCTCAAGACATCAGTCTGGAAGTTAAAGCTTGGTTGCAAATGGGTCTTCCAAATGGACAATGACCCCAAGCATACTTCCAAAGTTGTGGCAAAATGGCTTAAGGACAACAAAGTCAAGGTATTGGAGTGGCCATCACAAAGCCCTGACCTCAATCCCATAAAACATTTGTTCGTGCGAGCAAGGAGGCCTACAAACCCGACTCAGTTACTGTCAGGAGAAATTGGTCCAAATTCACCAAACTTATTGTGGGAAGCTTGTGGAAGGCTACCCGAAGTGTTTGACCCAAGTTAAACCATTTAAAGGCAATACTCCCAAATATTAATTGAGTGTATGTAAACTTCTGACCCACTGGGGATGTGATGAAAGAAATCAAAGCTGAAATAAATTATTCTCTCTACTATTATTCTGACATTTCACATTCTTAAAATAAAGTGGTGATCCTAACTGACCTAAGACAGGACATTTTTACTAGGATTAAATGTCAGGAATTGCGAAAAACGAGTTTAAATGTATTTGGCTAAGGTGAATTCAAACCTCTGACTTCAACTGTGTGTGTGTATATATATATATATATATATATATATATATATATATATATATATATATATATATATATAGTAAAGTAAATATGCACTGAGTATACAAAACATTAAGGACACCTGCATTTTCCCTGACATCTGTTGAATTCAGGTGAAGGCTATGATCCCTTATTCATGTCACTTGTTAAATCCACTTCAATCAGTGTAGATGAAGGGGGGGAGACAGGTTAAAGAAGGATTTTTAAGCCTTGAGACAATTAAGACATAGATGTTGTATCTGTGGGATTCAGACAGTGAATGGGCAAGATTAAATATTTAAGTGCCTTTGAACAGGGTATGGTAGTAGGTGACAGGCGCATCGGTTTGAAGAACTGCAATGCTGCTGGGTTTTTCACATTCAACAGTTTCTCCGTGTGTATCAAGAATGGTCCACCACCCAAAGGACATCCAGAAAACTTGACACAACTGTGGGAAGCATTGTAGTTAACATAGGCCAGCATCCCTGTGGAAAGCGTTCATCTCAATATTAGGAAGGTGTTCCTACAGTAATGTTTGGTATACTCCGTGTACAGTAACACAGAGAGATGAATTAGAAAACACTCAAATGAACTCAAACCCTACACCCCAACCACAGCACACCGTTCTGCCACCTCTTTTAGCCCTCCCAAAGTCAGGACTGTTGAGTTCCTGCCCATCTCCCGGAAACGTCTGAAACCCCAGGTCTTGAAAAAGTGTCTTTGAAGAAAAAAACACTAACAGCCTTGCTTTGTTTGCACTAACACTCGCTTGTGTCTTTTCTTGCCAGCACTGACTTTGCTGAGATCTACTTTTAAAGAGGAAAAAAGCCATTTTAAAGATGGATGCCCCCTGGATCAGAGAATCTGCTAAATGACTCAAATGTAATGCAAATGATATATCTGCCCATAGGCATATGATTTCATGAAGTGTAACTTCTTATATCAGAGAAGACGCTTCTGATGGGAGGAAAGCTCATGAAATCATTTGGATGAATAAGAAAGTCTGCATATTCAAGTGAGGAGACCCCCTGGCGTAAGCATATAAATTCAGAACCAACCCTCTAATAGGAACCTGGACAGAGATGCATGTCAGCTGAGATCTTGAACTGAACTGCTTTCCAGAAGACATTAGCCTAAAATTGGAGCTGGGAGCAGCTAAATGAAGGGACCTGTTTTGTAACAGTGAGCATTGCCAGTTCTCCCAGGGGTCTGGTGGAAGAAACGAGAAGAGGGAGAAGAGTGGCTGATAATATAATCTACATCCCACCCTTCTGAATTTGGCGGTGCTTTGTAGCCATTAGCCTAGCAGTATCAGCACGTGTTGGGAGGAGCTGGGGTTTGTCTCTATCAGTGAGACAGCGCCCCAGTCGGATTGCTGTGACCGACCGTGTACTGCGCGCTCCTCATCCGCCAGTGTTTTCACACATTCGCACACACACAGTCTCTGACACTCACGCGCACTCAGAGTGAAACCGTCTACCGGGACCTGCACGCACGCACAATCTATCTTGGCTATCGGATCACATCGCGCATCACTGCGGAGAGGGTAAGGCAGGTAGCGGACCCTTGG